>NW_018165193.1:138331-155100 GCF_001263595.1 Phalaenopsis equestris | reverse complement strand
TAGGATTAGTCAATGTTCTTTATGTCTGGACCAAAGGGTAAAGAATAGGTATGCTCCTATTTGGCACAATATAATTTGAACTAATTCACTTTATTCATTCACTATAATTTCTTGACAAGGAGAATGATGCTTTCTTATGTATTGAATATCACATTTAAACCTTCATTAGTATCATTCGTTATTTAATAGTTATTAAAATTACATATTTATTGCAATTACCTATTAGTGACAGATAAACAAATTGAACTTCGTTGTTGTGATTAAAGTATTGTTTTTTCTAAAATTTTAGTTCATAGTTCTAAACTTACTCCCTGTATGATCGATATCTAGGACTCCATTAGAGCCCTATATTACTTGAGCAATACGTATACTTGCGTTGATAAGTGTGACTTTACAATTATTGAATATTTATTACGTCCATATTTATCTTATATTTTTAAGCATATATAAAGTCGCGACCAGTTATCATTGTTTTATGGCTCCCGGATAGTATCTTTTATTTTTGCTGGTTACATTTGTGTTTCTCTCTGTCTTTACCATTTAGGTATATACTTTTAGAAGGGTTTGCTTGCTTTTAATTATGTTATTTTGGTTGCACACCTGTGTTTCTTTTACCTGAGCTTTCATGTTCTTCTTTCCTGCTATTTTGATAGCAGATTATGATGGTTGTTGAGTTTCTATGTAGTTGGATTTTCCCTATTTTACCAGCCGGAGGGTTTCTCTATTGCTAGTATTGAATAGGGTTTGGAGTGTTGTTGATTGTTTTATCCAGTCCTTCATTCTATTGGTGTTGTTGCTTGATGATGTTGTATCTATCTCTTGGTATGCTTTGTCTCTTTTTCCTTGCATTGTTTAGATTAATATGACATTGATTGTTTCTTTGTTTGGAGTGCTAGTTCCTTTGTGCAGATTCTTTCCCTTGGCTTTTGGTTATTGCCTTCGGCTCTTGTATACTAATGGTGGTACTATTTCTTCACATGCTGCTAATTTCTATGACTGGTTTTTGTCTCTAAGTTTTGCCTTGCTTGAAGATTTTGTGATTGAAAAAGTTAATGGTCTGTTTTTATTTTCTATGTTTCCTTCTTTTTGTAGTTCTATACTTCTATGGCTGAGTTACTGATGACGTCACTTTTGTTATGGTCATTCTGGAGCTAGATTGGGTTTCTTTTTTGGAGACATTTCTTTTTTTTTTGGTCTACCTGTAATATTTTAGAGGTTTTTTCGCGTGGGATGTATATCAGGTGTTTGGAACCCTATGGGTGTATTATGTATTTTTTATTTTTGTAGTGGGTCCCACCCATCTAACTATGTATCTTCTATTTTGAGCAATAAAGTTGCCTTCATCCTTCATATATATAAATATATATATTTATATATATATATATATATATATATAATGAGGGCTTGATATATTTTATTTTATTTTATTTTACATGGCATTTAGTGGTCATGCGAGCTTTGCCTTGATTTGGAGGGAATGAATTTGAATTACTTTTGTGTACTTCTGGTCTTTGACATGGAAATGGGTTGTACTCACTCATTATAAAGATTGAGCTTTCATGGAGGCATGAGTGGACTAGTCTCAATCACAGGGATTTGGGCTAAGCTTAAAATTAGAAGAGTTGTTAGAGTGCTTAACCACTTTTTGGCGAATCTAGAAAGGTGATCATCCTTGGTTATAAGTGGTATGGTGGCTTGAATAGAGCTTTTGCATGGCTTGGTGGCTTGCATGGAGCTTTAGCATGGCTTGATGGCTTGCATGAAAATGGATTTTGATAATTTTTGGATTTTCTCCTCAGTTGGTCATGAGCCCAAATTTGGACAATTTAATGATGAAACTTTACATCTTAGGTTTAATTGATTTTGATGTGATGAGTGGGCTCAAATTTATGTTATGAGGCTTTTAGTTTATTTTAGTTCGGCTTTGGTTTTGGTGAAAGGGCTTACCTAAATTTGGTGGACTTTGGGCTTCTGAATTTATGATGAGAAATTTGGAATTGATTTTGGGCTTGAATTTAGCTTATTGTTAATTCAAATCGAGCTCATAAAATGAAGTGATTTAGTGTTTGAATATCCATCAAGAAGAGTGGTTCACCAAGTTGATGAATTTGTGGCTTGAAGGTGGGTTTGAGTGTAGGTGAGTGAATTGGGTTGAATGTGTGCGTTTGTGTGAATGTGTGTGTTGCATGTGTATGAATGTATATGATGCATGTATTTGAAGGTGTACATGGTATGAATTGTAGTGTGAATGTGTGTGTTGTTTCAAAGAATTAAAAAATCTAAAATTCAAAGGGTCTTCTTAAGACATTTTGATCCTTATAGGAACTCAATTAGAGCTTCAATATGTTGGTTATTATCAATTCAACTAAATATTCAAGATTTGAATTTAAAATAGCACATACGAGACTACAAGAAGTCAAGAAGCAGTTCGAATTTCTAAGTGGTGTGGGTCTCAATGCTAGTCCTCTAGGTTAGTTAGTAGGGAAGTCATATGGTTAAATTCTAGGCTCTATAGAGGGAAATAGACCTCGCCAAAAATGAGGTCAATAAATGGATCCTCAATAGGTGTGGTGTGCTTAACAAGCACGTCGTCCGTATTGGTGTTGACCAAAATGATCAACCGAACCTGAAGGGATGTTTGAGTGAAGACACTTAAGCACACTACAAAACAAACTAGATTTCATATTGAATTTGAGTTGGAAATTTAAAGGCTTTCACTTGGTATTTAAGAAGGTACCCGGGGGAGGCTCGAATGTAATTTATTTTGAAGTTTGTGTTTTGAATGTTGTTCATTCATTGATTTATTTCTTTGAAGAATTATTTTTTTTTGTTTTTGAGAAAGTAATCAAAAATTTTATGCTAGAAGTTTGATATTTTTTTTTAAATATTTGATTTGATGTTGTGGGTGATTTTGATTAGGAGACTAGATCAAGCAAAAAAGCACAAAGACCCACATCCAACTTGAGAGCTAGCCGAAGAAAATGTCTGTCACATTGGAAAAGATCGATGAAAACTCACTTCTAACCCAAGAGGTGAATGAAAGAATCAAATTGAGAAGAAAAGTGCAGGGACTTGCATCCAACTCAAGCTTTGATCAAAGAAATAGGAAACCTTGCTCCATTTAAGGTAGTATTACTCCTTCCCTTATAAATTGATTTTTACTACATTAGGAAGGAAAGCCTTAACATCTAACCTAAAAGGTAACAAAGGAATTAGAAGCCTTAACATCCATTTAATGAGGTCTTACTCCTATCCTCATAATTTGAATTTTTTTTCCATTTGGAAGAAAAATCTTAATATCCATTAAAGAGGGTCTTACACCTAACCTAAGCGGTAACGAAGGAATCAAAAGTCTTGACATCCATTTAAGGTGATCTTAATCTTATCCTTGGAATTTCATTTATGGATTTGTGGAAATTTTGTGGAATTATTGAATTACAAAAAATTATTGAATTTAAGATTAGATTGAGAAAGAAAGCACAGAGCTCACATCTAACTCAAGTGTTGGTTGAAGGAATCAGATACCTTGCTCTATTTAAGTTTAACTTACTTCTATCCTCAAAATTTCATTTATGGGTTTGTGAAAAATTTGTGGAGTTATGGAATTTTTAGTCAGATTAAGAAGGAAAGCACGGGGTCTCACATCCAACTCAAGAGCTGATCAAAGGAATCTCATACCTTACTCCATTTAAGGTGGTCTTACTCCTATCCTCAGAATTTCATTTATGGATTTCTGAAAAATTTGTGGAATTATAGAATTGCAGAAATTTGTGGAATTTATGATTATATTGAGAAGGAAAGCACGGAGACACATCCAACTCAAGAGCTGATCGAAGGAATCAGATACTTTATTCTATTTAAGGTGGTCTTACTCTTATTCTCAAAATTTCATTTATGGGTTTGAGAAAATTTTGTGGAATTATGGAATTTACAGAAATTTGTATAATATATTATCCGATTAAGAAGGAAAGCACAAAGACTCACGTCCAACTTAAGAGCTGATCAAAGGAATCAGGAGCCTTACTCCACTTAAGATGGTCTTACTCATATCCTCAAAATTTCATTTAGAGATTTGTGAAAAATTTATGGAATTTTAAAATTTGCAAAAATTTGTGGAATCTATGATCAGATTGAGAAAGAAAAAATGAAAACTCTCATTCAACTCAGGAGCCGATCGAACGAATCAGAAACCTTACTCCATTTATGGTGGTCTTACTCTTATCATCAGAATTTCATTTATTAATTTGTGGAAAACTTTTGGAATTGTGGAATTTACAGTAATTTGTGGAATTTACGATCAGATTGAGAAGGAAAGCATAGATAATCACATCCAACTTAATAACTCATCAAATGAATAAAAATTTTACTCTATTTAAGGTGGCTTTACTCCTATCCTCATAACTTAAATTTTATGAAAATATATGAAAATGTGAAAATTTATGGAATTTATGAAAACTTGATGGATTTATAAAAAATTATGCCATTTATAAAAATGTATGGGATTAAGGCTATTTTATGTCATTTATGGAAATTTATGCAAGTTTATGGAGGTTATAATGTTTGTAGAGGTTGTGAAACTATATGTAGGAAGGAATTAGATTGAGAAGGAATGTGAGAGGACTCACATCTAACTCAAAAGTTGATCGAAGAAATGTCTGTATGAAAAGAGGTGCAGTTTCATATCAATAGAACTAGTCAAACCTCATTTGCATGGGATAAAGAACAAAGAAGAGTGTGGTTCCATGTATATAGAACCAGCTAACCTCTTCTATAGGAGTCAAATGACCTAGAGTTTCTATAGACGGAACTTTGAGCCAAGAAAAGAAATGACATTAGTGACAGATTGAGAAGACTCAATCTAACTAGATCAAAATTTGAGTTTGAATGTTTATCTTGATTGTTTTGATTTTATTTTATTTTATTTTATTTCTCTCTTTTTTTTATTTTAATGTTTGTGTTAAGTATATGTCACCTTGTCTAACTGATTTTCAAACATATTTTATTTCCTTTTTCAAAATAATTGTTTGTTTATTTTATTTTCTTTATTTGTTTCATTCTCTTTATTTATTTTATTTCATGTCTTTTCTTTTTTTATTTTAATTTTAATTTGGTTTTTTTTAAATTGATTTAAGTTTTATGAGTTTTTTTTTCATTGCTTTTATTTAGAATTTGGATCCAGTTTCAGACAAGCAAAAAATTGGTACTTTTAAGAATGAGATCTTATTTTTAAAACATCAAGACACACATTATTTCTTGAGATACTATCCATTGGCTGGTAGCATATGTAAAAATAACTCATTCTTTATGTTCACCTCACTTTTTATTGAGATCTAGTCTTTTTCCCTTAAAAGCCTAAGATCTAGCCATAGGACTTTCCTATTGACTATCCTAGAGGACTAGTGATGGAACTCTACTGATACACAAAAATAATATATTGTTTTAAGTACCATTTTTATGTCTATTTTTGGTGATATCACACTTTAAAGAAAGGTATTTTTGTGTTTTTTTTGCAGGTACACCATTTTTAGGCATTTGGAGCAAAAATGGCAAAATGAGCAAAATTTGGAGCAAAAACATCATGATGCGCCAAAATCCAGAGCGCTGGCGCATGATGCGCCAGATCGACGCATGATGTTCCAGATCAATGCATGATGTGCCAAATCAGTGAATGATGCACCAGATGCAAAGTTTTCAAATTAAGGTGGTTCAGGATAAATTTTACGCAAATTTTCAAAGGGACACTAATTCTAAACACCCCATGGAGTGATTCAATACATCTAGACACTTTGGAAGGTTCTAATTTGAAGGGATTTGACTCTTGGATCAAAGATGCACATCTTTTGAATTCAAAGGTTTGATTTTTGAAATTTGGAGGGAAATTGAAATTATTTTTAGAGGAGGCAACCCAAAATAAAATCAAATTGGAGAAGAACTTCAAGGGGGGGCGAAAAAAGAAAAATGGCGTGAAAACCAAGAGGAAGAGATAGAGAGAAAAAGTCAAGGGCTTTGGAGATTATCTTTTAGGGTTGTAAGAGAAGAGGCAAGGTGAGAGATTTCTTCTTCATTACACTTCTAAGAGAGGATTGAGAGTGCTTGTAAAGAGAGAAAGGCTTGGAGAGAACTTCTAGGGATTTTCTTGGGAAGGATTGTGAGATAAGTTTTATTTTTCAATTCTTTTGTTTGTAAACTTATTTTTATTTATGAAGTCCATGTTTTATCGTATCCTTCTCATGAATTCATAGTAGTCCTCTTCATCATTCTCCCTACATTGAAGAAATGGTTTTGTGAAGAATTAATTTTAAATTGATTTTGTTTTCTACAGTTTTAAATGTTGATAATTTGTGATGATTTGAAATTTAATCTTCATTTACTTTTCGATTTGGCCAATTGAATTGTTAAAATGTGTTGAGAAACATATGATCTAAAAAGGAGATATGATTTCTACAACGAAGGGAGAATCACATTTGGTTTCTTGGGAGAGTATGTCATCCATGGGATTGGGTGTAAATAAATTGGGACCGTCAGGTGAGGGAGTAGTGGGAGCTCTGGAGTAGCAGTCGGTATCCTCTGAGCCTAACCACGGAATTAGGGACCAAACTCTGAATTAATCAATGTTCTTTATAGCACTCGAAAGAGGGTAGAGAATAGAATTGATCCTATTTGGCACAAAACAATTTTTAAATATATTTTTCAAAGGATTTCAATTTATTCACAAGCTATATTTTCATTGTAAAGGGGAAGGGTGTTTTCTCATACTTGAACTTTTCGTCAACAAAAACCTTTGTTTTAGTTCAACAATTTTACTTTTGAAAGTTTAGCATCTAGTTTAACTTAACTGTTGTAGTTGTACATCTGCATATTTAGTAGCATTTCACTTGAGTAGTTCAACTTCAAACTTCGTACTTTACTTTATTTTTATTTTATTTTAATTTAAGAATAGAATATTAATAGGTAGCTTATATATATTTTCAGCTTCCCTGTGGGATCGATATCTAGGACTCCATTAGAGCTCTCTAGTACTTGAAAGATATGTATACTTGCATTATATGTAGAATGGAATTGGGAGTTTAAAAAAGGTTTTAATGATAAATTATTTTCATTAAAGTTAAATTATTTTTTGGGTTACATTGCATATTTATTATTAATTTAATCTCAAGTTTTTGCGCATCAAGTTTTTGATGTTGTTGTCAGGGAAATAATGGAAAGTATTAGTTATTTTATTTTATTTTAAAATATAAAAAAGAGTAGAGTATTTGTAGTTTAGTTTGAACATTTTCTCGTTTAAGTGTGTTGCTTATTTTTAATTATTTTTTTTTGTTTATGCGTAGTGTGCGATCTAAGTATAAGATCTCAAAACTTAGTACCTTATGATTTTGAATTAGAAAGAATTGTTAGAAAAATTCGAAAACGATAAAAAGAGAAAAATCATTCTAGCAAAATGGCTTGCAGCTTAAGTAATGCTAGAAATGAAAATGAACATCATTAGAGACCTTTAAGGGATTATGCTAATCCTACATGATGATATTCATTTGAGTATACAAAACCTTGTTATAGCTATTGTTGTAGATGCTAACACATTTGAGCTTAAACCTGCTATTATTCAAATGGTGCAAAACAATCAATTTGGGGGAACACAAACTGAAGTTCTCAATTTACACCTTGCTAGTTTTCTAGAATTGTGTGCTACATTTAAATATGATGGAGTGTCGAATGATGTTGTAAAACTTAGACTTTTTTCTTTTTCACTGAGGGATAAAGCTAAGATAAGGTTAAACTCATTAGCACCTGGATCTATCAGAACTTGGGGAGATTTATCACAAAATTTTTTATCAAAATATTTTCCACCTTAAAAAATTGCTAAGCTTAGAAATGATATTACATCTTTTTATTTATCTTCCTCAAATCAATATGGAATGAGTTATTCTCAAACAGCACCTGTGCTTGAGGAGAGCTCATTTGGACAAATGATAAAGTTTCAATCTTCTTACAAGACTTTAAATGCAATAAACAATCATTCTAATAATTCTTATGTTAAATATTATAATCTTGGTTGGAAGAATCATCCAAACTTCCATTTGTTGAAGCTTTAGAATAAATTCCAAGCTATGTGATGTTCATGAAGGATATACTCAATAAGAAAATGAAGTTTGTAAATAATGAGACTATTGCACTCAGTGAAGAGTGTAGCGCTATAATTCAGAAAAAGCTTCCTGAAAAACTTAAAGATCCTGGAAGTTTTACAAGTCCTTGTGTTGTTGGCGAACGATTTTATGGAAAAGTTTTATGTAATTTAGGAGCTAGTATTAATCTTATGTCGTTATCAATTTTGAAAAAATTTCTAGTATTAATCTTATGTCGTTATCAATTTTCAAAAAATTTGGCTTAAGAGATATTTCACCTACAACTGTAACTCTTCAGTTAGCTGATTGTTCAATTATCTATCCTAAAGGAGTTATAAAGATTTTTTTAGTAAAGGTTGATAAATTTATCTTTCCTCTGGACTATTATATTAGATATGGAGGAAGATAAAGAAATTCCTATTATTTTAGGAAGACCATTCCTAGCCACTGGAAGAGCTTTGATAGATGTGCATGAATGAGAACTAACTATGAAAGTTAATGATCCAGAGGTTACATTTAATATTGCAAAATCAAAGAGATGTTCATTTTCCTTTACCTTTTTTAGAGCAGATGTTGGATAGATTGGCTGGGCACAAATATTTTGGTTTTCTAAATGGATATACCGATTATCACCAAATACCTATTGCCCCTGAGGATCAAGAGAAAACAACATTTACTAGTCCTTATGAAACTTTTGTTTTTTGGCGAATGCTTTTTGGATAATGTAATGAACCTGAAACATTTAAAAATTCAAAGATGTATGATGTCAATTTTCAGTGATTTGATTTAAAAAGGAATTGAAGTTTTTATGAGATTTGATTGAAAAAGGAATTGAAGTTTTTATGGATAATTTTCCTGTATTCGAAACTTGCTTTGAAATATGTCTAAATCAATTAGAGAAAGTTTTGGAACGTTGTGAAAAGACTAATCTCATTTTGTACTGGGAGAAATGTCAGTTTATGGTTGCAAGAGAAATTATTCTTGGACATAGAATTTTAGAAAAAGGCATGGAAGTAGATCTTGCAAAAATTCAGGTTATATCGAACCTACCTCCACCTACTACTATAAGAGGAGTTAGGAGCATTTTAGGATATGCTAGATCCTACAGGCGATATATCAAAGATTTTTAAAAAATTACTAAGCTCTTATTCCAACTTCTAGAAAAAGATGCAAAGTTTTACTTTAACCAAGATTGTCTAAAAGCCTTTGAAACTTTAAAGAAAAAATTGATCACGACTCCTATACTTGTTTCACCGGACTGGGAGAAACCTTTTGAGTTAGTGTGTGATGCAAGTGATTATACAATTAGAGTTGTTTTAGGGCAGAAATATGATAAGATTTTCAAGGTTATATATTATGCTAGTAAGACTCTAGATGATGCTCAGATTAACTATACCACCACTGAAAGAGAGTTTTTAACCATTGTGTATACTTTTGATAAGTTTAGATCATATTCAATTAGAACTAAATGTATTGTGCATACTGACCATCCTGCTATTAAATATTTGATGCAAAAGAAGGATACAAAACTAAAATTAATTAGATGGATACTTCTGATGCAAGAGTTTGATTTTGTCGTACTTTATAAGAAAGGAGTTGATAATCAAATAGTTGGTCATCTATTGAGGTTAGAACAGGAAGAAATACTTGATATGGAGAGAGAGATTAAAGATATTTTTCCAGATGAACAAATTTATGCTGTAAAAGGATGGAAAATACCTTGGTATGTTGATATTGTGAATTATATTGTTAGTGGTATTTTACCATATGGGCTGACAAAACAACAAGAAAAGAAATTCATTTCTGATGCAAAATCTTATTTTTGGGATGATCCTCATTTGTATAAACAATGTAAAGATTTAGGTATAAGTCGATGTGAGCCTTATAAAAAAATTCACGAGATTATGCAAAAATGTCATAATTCTGAATTTGGAGGACATTCTGGGAATAATAGAACTGCTCGAAATATCTTACAATCTAGATTTTATTGGCCTGACGTCAGAGAGTAAGTAATATTTCTAGAAGAAACGAAATGCCTCTAAATTTTAATTTGGAAATTAAAATTTTTTATGCTTGGGGATTAGATTTTATGGGACCATTTATGCCTTATATATATATATATATGTGTGTGTGATCGACGTCAGAGAGTAAGTAATATTTCTAGAAGAAACGAAATGCCTCTAAATTTTAATTTGGAAATTAAAATTTTTTACGCTTGGGGATTAGATTTTATTAGCATCGTTCCTAGTAAAGTTTTCATAAAGTTCTTTTTCATATGAATGTTTAAAATGCTCTTAGCATTAGAAATTACAATTCTTCTTGAAATGAATAGAGATTCATAAAATCTTAAATTTGATTACTAGATATTCCTAGACTTGGAGTTTGAACCTTAGTTATTAAAGGCTTTTCTTAATTTTTGCTCTTCTATTTATTGAAATAAAGTATAAAAGTGATAAGTTAATCTCTATCCCAAAGTCATATGCTTTTATGTAATAAAAGTGTCACTTGAGGACAAATAACATTTAAGTTTGGGGGATTTTGATACACTAAAATAATATATTGTTATAAGTACCCTTTTTATGCCTAATTTTGGTGATATTGTACTTTAAAAAAAGGCTTTCTTTGTGCTTTTGTTGCAGGTATACCATTTTTAGATATTTGGAGCAAAAATGACAAAAGAAGCAAAATTTGGAGAAAAAACAACCAATTTTGGGGCTTAATGCATGATGCGCCAAAATCCAAAACGATGGCGCATAATGCGCCAGATGCAACTTTTTCAAATTAAGGCGTTTCGAAACGAATTTTGTGCAAATTTTCAAAGGGACTCTTGTTCTAAACACTCCATTGAGTGATTCAATGCATCTAGACACTTTGGAAGGTTCTAATTTGAAGGGATTTGACTCTTAGATCAAAGAGACACATCTTTTGAATTTAAAGGTTTAACTTTTGAATTTTGGAGGGAAATTGAAATTCTGGAGGGAAATTGAAATTCTTTTCAGAGGAGGCAGCCCAAAATAAAATCAAGTTGGAGAAGAACTTCAAGGGGGGAGGGGCGAAAAAAAATAGGTGGCGTGAGAACCAAGAGGAAGAGATAGAGAGAGAAAATCAAGGGCTTGGAGATTGTCTTCTAGGGTTGTAAGAGAAGAGGGATATGAAGTACGTGTTTTATTGTATCCTTCAAATGAATTCTGAGTAGTCTTCTTTATCCTTCTCCCTACTTTAAAGATACTTTAAAGAAATGGTTTTATGAAAATGGTTTTATGAAGAATTGATTTATTTTCTACAGTTTTAAATGTCAACAATTTGTGATGATTTGAACTCTGATCTTCATTTACTTTGGATCTGGCCAATTAAATTGTTAAAATTTGTTAAGAAACATAAGATCTGACATAATGATATGATTTCTACAATAAAGGGAGAATCACATTTTATTTCATGCGAGAGTATGTTATCCATGGGATTGGGTGCAAATAAGTAGGGAAATATACTTTGTTGGATGTAAAATTGAAAGATTTTAAGGTGACATATTAGAATCCCCAATTTTGTTCATTTGATTGGAAACTAATGCGAGCTTGCTAGCCCTCAGGTGAGGGAGTAGTGGGAGCTTTGGAGTGATAGTCGGTATCTTCCCAGCCTAACCACGGAATTAGGGACCAAACTCTGAATTAGTCAATGTTCTTTATAGTGCTTGGAAGAGGGTAGAAAATAGGATTTCCCCTATTTGGCACAAAACATTTTTTAAATATATTTTTCAAATGATTTCAATTTCTTCACAAGCCATATTTTCATTGTAAAGAGGAAGGTGTTTTCTCATACTTGAACTTTTCGTCAACAAAAACCTTTATTTTATTTCAGCAATTTTACTTTTGAAAGTTTAGCATCTAGTTTAACTTAACTGTTGTAGTTGTACATCTGCATACTTAGTATCATTTCACTTGAGTAGTTCAACTTCAAACTTTGTACTTTACTTTGTTTTTATTTTGTTTTAATTTAAAAATAGAATATTAATAGCTAGCTTATTTATATTTCCAGCTTCCCTGTGGGATTGATATCTAGGACTCTATTAGAGTCCTGTATTACTTGAATGATATGTATACTTGCATTTTATGTAGAAGGGAATTGAGAGTTTAAAAGAGGTTTTATAGATAAATTATTTTCATTAAAGTGAAATTATTGTTTAGGTTACATTGCATATTTATTATTGATTTAATCCCAAGTTTCTGCGCATCACCTACCCCTAGAAATTTTAAACTCTTCTTTACTCTTCTTGAAGTTCCACATGTTGGTTCTAACATCTAACACTTAGTAGGTGGAGCCAACATGGGGAGCTCAAGAGGAGTCCCCCATAGGACAGTTGGCCTTAGGGTTAGCCCTGGGTAGTATGGTCTTGGTTAGTCTTGTGCAAACACACTTTAAAACCCTCACTTTCACTCACAACCTAAACCCTTAACCAAACATTCTTAGCCTCATCCCCTGCACTTTTGGAAACTCATATGGATGGCCCCCAAGCCCTTAGCCCAATGCTCTAGTTTTGCTAAGACTAACACATGGAGGATCCAAAATGGGTTCTCCCTTGGTCTCATGACGCCATAAGGATAATTTTATGATTAACATCTTCAATTGACCCCAATTATACCCAAATACCCAATTTTGGCCATTTGCTCCGAAACTTTCCTAAATTTACCAAATTGACCCTGAAACCCTAAATTTTCAAAAATTTACAAAATCCTCAAATTTTGTCTATAGAAATTTTCAAAAATTTTCAAAATCCTCAAATTTTGTCTATAGATCATTTCAAACCATTTCAAACTATCCAAATTGCCTAAAACACCTCAAATTTGCCAAAATTCCAAAAATACCCCTAACTTTGCCAAAATTCCCTTGGTCTCATGGCCAAAAAATTCTCAAAACCTCCTAAATCATTTCAGTTTCTCCCAAAACCAATTCTAGTCATCCATTGGGCCCAATTTGGACAAACTGACCAATTTTGACCAAAATACCAATTTTATCCCTAAATGCCTAAAGTCTCAAAATCGCACCAATTGCCACCAAATTGATTTCAAACTTCCCCGATTTCAAATCCAAATCAAATTTCATCATGTATAAGACCAATTGAAACCAAATTCAAGCTCAATTGAATCCAATTTTAAAATCAAATTTCAAGCCCAATTTAAACCTCCAATTTGACCATAAGCCAAAATCCCATCAAATTGAACTCTCAAGCCTATCCAATTCCCCCAATTTTGGATTCTAAACTCTTCACAACATTCTGATGCGATATTCTCTCTATGAAATGTAAATATTTTTCAATACTACAACATACAACAACATACAAGACAACAAAATTAGTAAATATGCAGATCAATCACAATTAAAATCATTTCAATATAAATATTTTTATATTTTAAAATCTTTAAGCTGATAAACCTAGTAATTACACAAATATGAGTATCACTCAAGTAATAAAGGGCTCTAATTGATTCATAAGTAATGATCCCACAGGGAGGCATAAATTCTTATAGTTATAACGTAAAACATAATGTTCAAACTATAAAAACTTAAGTTAAAAAAATAAATTGAAAGTAAATTTAATATATGCTAAATGAAATGTAGCTAAGAGAACTAAGTTAATTAAGCTAATTTCTAAACTTCAAAGTTAAATTTAATAAGACTAAACAAAGTTTTGTGATAAAAAATTTAGTTAAATTTAATAAGACTAAACAAAGTTTTGTGACAAAAAATTCAATTTTAATAAATCATCCTTCCCCTTTACAATGATTTTATGGTTATTGAAGTAATTAAAATCATTTAGAATTATATAAAACTGTATTACGTCAAATAAGGGCAATCCTATTCTTTACCCTCTATTGAGTGCATAAAGAACATTAGTTAATCCAGAGTTTGGTCCCTAATATCTAAGGTAAGGCTGAGAGGATATTGGCTCTCACTCCAGAGCTCCCACTTCCCCCTCACCTGAGGGCTAACATCTCACTTTAGTTTTCAAACAACTAAACCATATTGGTAATTTTAGTCTATCGTCTATCACTCTAAAATCTCCAATTCTACACCCATCAAAATATATTTCTTTATTTATTTGCACTCAACCCCAAGGACTACATTCTCATCCATGAAATTGAATGTGACTCTCACCATGTTGTATAAAGCATAATTATGTCAGATCTTATGTTTCTCAATAAATTTTAACATTTTAATTGGTCAGATTGTAAATTAAATGAATATCAGAGTTTAAATCATCACAATTTATTGACATTTAAAACTTTGCACAATAATATTAATTCTTCACAAAACCATATATCATTGTAGGGAAAAGGACGAAGAAGACTACTTATAATTCATGAGGAGGATACAAAAAAACATGGATTTTATATATTAAAACAAGTTTAAAAAATAAATAAAGGAAAGAACACAACTTATCTCACGCTCTTTCTTAAGCAAATCCCTTGAAGTTCTCTTGAAGCACTTTCTCTCTTTACAATTACACTCAATTCTCTCTTAGAAATTTAACAAAGAAAAAATCTCTCACATTCTCTCTCCTCTTACTATTCTAGAAGAAAATACTCTCCAAAACCTAACTCTTAAATCTCCTTCAAAGACTCCACACGCCACGCACTCAAAGACCTCACTAAACTTCTCAAGAGTAGTTTCAGCCCCTCTTCTCTAAATAAATTTAAAAGTTCCCTTCTTTTTCCAAATAAACGCATATATTCACACTAAGAGACAAATCCTTTCATCCAAAAAAACATATATCTTCATTCAGGAGCCTTTCCCAATTGACAAGATGCATTGAACCACTCCATGGGGTGCTTAAATTACTTGGAGCCTTATAGAACATCTCGAAAATAGTCAATAACCGCCAACAGTTCATTTAGATCTGCCTCTTGTGCCTTTGGTGCTTGTTTACTGGAGTTCAACACTCCTCTCTGGATTATGGTGCTTCTAGTACCATTCTAGCTCCTCTTCTCTGTAAAATGGTGCATTTGGCGACAGTATGCTGAAAAACTATATTTTGACTCCAAATCTCTTTCTTTTTGCTCATTTTTGCTCCAAATGCCTTAAATCTACAACAAAACATGAAAATATCATTCTTTAAAATGCAATATCACCAAATTTAAGCATAAAATGTATACATAAAATTACACATTTTTTGGTCTATCTCATTCCCCTAGATCAAATTGAACCTTCAATTGTATTTGACCTAGCCTTAAGCCTAGCCCAAATTCAACTCAAACCAAAAACCCCAATTTTGCCCCAAATTTCAAATTCCTCCAAACTGAACCCCATATCCCCTCAATCTTCAATCCAATGGATTTCCAAATACCTTGTGACAATTTCCTACACCAAATTGACCATTCAATTGGGCCAAATCCAAGCTCTAGTTCAACCCAAACCCGAGTTCAAGTCAAATTTTAGATTTTGAACCTAAACCATAAACCCACTTAGATCCACTTGGTTCAGCCCATCTTGGACCACCATAGCTGACATTTGGACCTTACGAACCAGCTTAGATCTTCCCACCTTAGAAGTGCCATGGACCAAGGATCCCATGATTTCGGGGATTCCTTGTCATTTTTTGTCAAAAGACCTATGCTTGAGCTCAATTGATTAAACCTCCATCTTGATCACAATTAACCCTCCTCTTTGGTTTTTGAGCCATCTAGCCACCTGCCCTGGCCTAACCGGATGGCCTAGTGACCGGATAACCAAAAACAAATAAGGCTCCCCCATGGGCCAACCTTTAAATTCACCCATCCAATGTGGCTCACCCTCATTGGTCACTTGCGCTACTCAGTCCTCCACCTAAGCTTCACTTTGCACCCCCTAGCCAACCCAATTGCCACCCCTTCCTCTTCTATTTACACCACCCACTTCACGACCAAAGAAAAGCGTTGTCAATTACTTAGGGATACTCCTCTAAATTGCTTACAAAGCTCCTTTCAGGCTTCCTGAGTTCAACCCCACCATTTTTTAACCACTCAAGCCCACTTCCAAACCCTAATTTTAGGTTCAAAATCCAAGGCTTTTTCTGTTACTCCATAAAACTCCCCCAAACTCCAAATTAAACTATCTAAAAGCTTCCTTAGACCAAACAAGGAAGTTCCCCATCAAAACCCCTCTCCGTTGAGCACTTTAACGAACGTCTAGGCAAAGGCCACACCACCCCTTGATCGAAATCATACCTAGACCTTAAACCAGTTCAAACAGACACTTCGAGGAAGTTCATTGGACTCTATTGAAGCTTCCAAAAGCAGCCAATCAAGTCCTTATATCTTAGCCAAAGTTATATGTCAAAATCCCTAATTTTAGCTTCAGTTTCGTTGATTGTGAACATAACTTGTATTTCATACACATGTAACCATATAGATAGACTTGCCTTGAGTAGATGAAGCTGTAAAAACAAACCCCATGTGATTTGGTTGAGTATCGAGTGAGATCTTAGAGTTTTAGTTTGGACAGTCCTCAAATTAGAATGATTGGGGGCAATGAACGGATGTCATCCAAACATACGTGTATTGATCAAACGGTAGAGGGGAAGTCAGATCAGAGATCTGTTCGTGAACAGTGGGACGCGTGGCACGCTAAGGTTTAAAGCACAACGAATCATAGCGTGTTGCGTAGTCTTTTAAAGTC
>NW_018165193.1:131693-131982 GCF_001263595.1 Phalaenopsis equestris | reverse complement strand
TGAGGGTTTAGGTCGTGACGGACGACAACCTCGGAATCCTAAGACGAGTTAGGGCTTATATTGTATAGCATGGCTGTACAAATGTTTAACGAAAAGGTTAAGGATTTATGTTGCGCTAGGAGAACAACCTCAAAATCCTATGGATTGTTATTTTAATTTCTAAGAAAGGAATCGTTTAGATGGGGAAGACAGGTTTTGCTGTTGAAGATGGTCGTGTTGCCCACCATGCTAGCTCCAAGATTCTTGTCGCTACTAGTTTGAGTTTTCTAGTGTGTCAAGTTATGTTGTC
>NW_018165193.1:131361-131593 GCF_001263595.1 Phalaenopsis equestris | reverse complement strand
GTTTTCTAAACCTCAACCAAAAGTGAGGTCAACACATTTGTGAAATTTTAGCTTCGTCTACTATGTTCAGGGAAATCTTAAATTTACAAAATTTCTCCCAACAGTCAAGAAAGAGCAGAGATGAAGATGAAGGTAATGAGTAGAGCACCTAATTGATTGATTAATATTTTTGTCATTCTTATGCGACCTACATTATTCTTGGAAATATTTTCAAACGGAATAATTTTTTTTT
>NW_018165193.1:125752-131261 GCF_001263595.1 Phalaenopsis equestris | reverse complement strand
CATGTGATTTGGTTGAGTATCGAGTGAGATCTTAGAGTTTTAGTTTGGACAGTCCTCAAATTAGAATGATTGGGGGCAATGAACGGATGTCATCCAAACATACGTGTATTGATCAAACGGTAGAGGGGAAGTCAGATCAGAGATCTGTTCGTGAACAGTGGGACGCGTGGCACGCTAAGGTGTAAAGCACAACGAATCATAGCGTGTTGCGTAGTCTTTTAAAGTCGTCGTAGGTTGACGTGGATGTCGTGTGGATAAGTAGGAAAAAAGGTATTTTTTATTTGATTAAATACTAAAACTTCAAAAATTCATAACTTGGTGTAGAAAAACCATAAAAATAAAATAAAAACATTCTCTTGCTCATCGAATAGAGGAGAATATTATGGAAGAAACATAAAAATTATTTGGCGTATATTTTATTTTTAATTAATTAAATACTCTCTAACTTATTTTAATTTTAATTAAATATATAATAATCATCAATGCTTGAAATTTTAGTAGTTTGTTCCTCATGACAGTAGAGATGTTTTCTGATTTTTCCAAAATTATAGAACATCCCTAGCCAGGAAACCCTAATTTTCAAGCCTAGTTGCCTATTTTTGCTTATAATAATTATATAAGTTAAAATATAAGTTACAAAAATATGAGACTTAATTTGGTAGGTTCCCCGTGGATAGAGGACAATAGAAAAAATATGATCTAAGTTAAAATAATTATGTACATTATAATATAGCTAATTAAGTTATATCAAATCATAAAAATTAAAATAAATATAATATAATTCAAAAATTACCAAAAAAAGATTTAACACTATAAATAATGGTCATTTTAACTTTCTGTAAAAATTTGAAACCCATTTGAATTAATTTGACCACTGAAGTTTATTCCACTGAAGTTTATTTTTCAAGCAAAATGGGTTTTTAGCATTAAAATAATTATAATAAATAAATTATAATTAGGAAATTATGAAAGGTGATTTTTCGAGTTCCTTGTGATAAGGAGCATCTAGGAAAAATAAACTTTATTTTAAAATAAATAGTTCATTTTTAGCTAATTTTTTAAATTAAAAATAATTAAAAATAATTAAATTTTGTAAAAATATAAAAAAATGCACTAAAATATTTCTAATTGTTCTCTGGTCACTTGGGTTCCTTTAAAATATTTTTCCTAATTCTTCTAATTTAGTTATGTATTTTTAAATGCTAAAAAAGTATTTTTTTTTTAATTTCCCATTAAAATAATTATAATAAATAAAATAAAAATTGTAAAAATGAAAATTTATTTATCCGAGTTCTTTGAACTTAGAGATTTAATAAATATATAAAAAATAAGTTTTGAAATTAAATTATATTTTCTATTTAATTAATCACTAAAAATTAATAAATAGTTATAATAATTAAAATTAAAAAATCTTGAAATTATGTCCAAGCAATCCTCTAACCTAGGTGAAGCTCCAATAATTTTCCCATGAACGCAAACTTTATTTTGATTAATTAAATAAAATAATATTGAAAATCCTATTTTTGAGCTAAAATAATTTTATAAATGAAATAAAAATTATAAAAATCATAATTTCTCTTCTAATATTTTAATTAACCCATTAATGGGGTACCATAAAAATTTCAAAGTCATTTGAGTTCAATTTAATGAGTTGTGAAGTGGAAAACCCTAGGGGCAAGATGGTTAGTTTAAGAGTTTGATACCTTAATTAAATTTTAGGTTAATCAAAGGGTAAATTGGTAATTTTGATCATAATAAAATCTTTTGGATGTTTGAAATATAATGGGTTAAGAGGTAAAAACCAGCTTGTTACCTTTTCATGATAAGGGTAAAATGGTAATTTTATAAATTATTACGACTTGCAGGATAATATAATGGGATGATACTAAGGTAGTGGGCTGAATCTAGGAAGATAATAATCTACTTATTTAAGGCCCCTAGTTGGTGATTAGATGATAATCACGAGCTTTGATAAGAATTAAGTATCTTCAATTTAACATTTTTTTATTATCACAAATCTACCCCGAGATTGGATTTAAAGGCTTAGTGGTGAGGTAAGCTTGAAATTTAAACTTGTTTAATGAGGTTTAAAAAAGGGAAACAATAATTTGATTAATGAAGACCTCTAAACACTACAAGCCCAATTTTAATGGTGGGTACAAGATCCTTAATGACTTGAGCTTGCCCTTAAAGGCATCCACTTACATGACTCTCAAATAAAACATCAAGTGAATGTTTGAGTACCCCACTCATGGGATAATTGAAATATTAAGGTTCATTGAGCGCAAGCTACAATTAACTCATGAAAACCTGATTTAACTTTTGATGATTAACTGAACAATATAATAAATTTAAATGAATTCAAAACAATTCAAGAGGTTCTAAAAGTTGTCAAGGATTGTTCCCTGAATACTTTTATGATCTTTTGGATATTTTGAAAGATATTTGAACTTATTATTCTTTTTTTAAGAAAATCATCCATTAAAACTTTTAGGGGCCCACCAAGTTATGCTTCGAGATTTGATAATTCATATAAATCAATAAAAATACCCTACACTACTTATCATATATTAATTGACCCAATGCTCAAAGATTTGAGACTTCTCTAAAGTATTGAAATCTTTGTGAGCAACTGGGGACATTTTTTTGCTACATATAGATCATCGGGTTTGTGTAAGTCTGAGGTCTACGTGGCTAGGGCAATGAAGATGATGTTAATGTATGCTAAGACGAGGGATACTATGTGGGATTTTAAAACAATATCTCCTACCTCAAGGACATTTAATAAACAGAGAGGTTAATGACTGATAATACTATTCGATGACTCTTGAGAAGATGATTGCCCCTAATACTCTTATATTATTTGTAGTCCTAGCTCGATTAAATTTATTAACATGTGGACTGCATCACTCTACAAAATGATTTAAAATAAAAAATTCCTTTTGCATGATAAAGTAAATTTTATATGCAAGAAAATTAAATTTAAAAATGAAAGCTTATAAAGGTCCATGGTTAATCACTTGGATAGATGATAGGGTTGCCCTCAGTAGATTATCGGGTTGGTAGCTCTCACTTAAGGTCGGGAAGCACAGAGACCAGCTCTGAGCCCCAACCCTTACCAATGCCTTACACCAAGTTCTGGACTTCCATATGTGACCACGCTTTTTCTTTTACTTGTGTTTTGCCACGACCCATTTTGTGACTTTCTTTGTACCATATGCTCTTGTTTACTTTATTGCAACTTATTTAAATTCCCTGCAAATATATTATGATGCTAACCATGCAGCGGTAGCAAGGGCCCAAGTATGCATTTATATTTTATGTAATGCAAATTTATTTACAAATTTACAAGATTTTCTCACCCGCATTTATTTACTTTACCTGCAAAGCTTTTCCAAAACTAAAAATTACAAAACATGATTTCAAAATTAAACAACACTTTTCAAAACAAAACACTAAAAAGCAAAATACGTCCTCTTAAATTTATGGGATTCCCTCGGATGAGGTAACCCATGGTTGATAAGAGATCTTCCTGGTTTATATGAGCTCAACAACTCATTTAGACTAAGTAAATTCAAGAGAAAATAATAGTACTAGAATTCGAGAACCGTGAGATTTTAACCGGTGTCGTTCTAATCAACTTTAACCTCCCATAATGCTTGAATAACAAAACCAAAATATTGAAACACTTGGTAAAACCTTTTGAATCCTTAAACTTTAGGACAACTACTTTGATGAGGAGCTTGGACCTAACTTCATGGGCAACACGACATGTTGTACAGAAGAACAACTTCGAGAGAGAAAACAGATAAAAAATAGTGATTTTTTCTTGGAATTAAATAACAAGTCATAGGACTTCAAGATTATTTGCCTAGTGCAACATAAATTTAATGATCTACAGATGAACAACTTCGAGAAAGCAAATAGATCTACAATAGTGATCTTTTCTTAGAATTAAATAATAAGTCATAGGACTTTGAGGTTTTTTGCCTAGTGTAACATAAATCCTCACCTTATCGTTAGGCCTTTGCATTGCCCTGTGGTGCAATTTAAGCCCTAACTCGCCTTAAGTTTTGAGGTCGTCCTTTGTTACGACATTAGCCCTCCTATCTTCCAACCTATTTGTATAATTACGTTATGCAAATGTAAGCCATAATTAATAAAAGTGGTAGAAAAAACATTTAATAATATTTCTTCGAAATTGAAGTCAAACCATCAGATAGCTTGGGAAGTCACTGAGGTTCTCCTTATGATTTGTGACATCCCCAAGTTTTCTTCCTTTGGATTCCGTAATAAATGTTCTGAATTTGAGCCTTACTCATTTGACACTCCTTTGTCCAACGTTAGAAAGTCCTACCCTTTGAAACTCTTGAAAATAATAATTTTTAATCTAAATCGAGAGTTTTCATAGGCAATTTCAATTAATGAATAAGTAAATAACTATAGGGGTTTGCCCTTTATCGGCGGTTCCTTTGGATTCCGTAATAAATGTTCTGAATTTGAGCCTTACTCATTTGACACTCCTTTGTCCAACGTTAGAAAGTCCTACCCTTTGAAACTCTTGAAAATAATAATTTTTAATCTAAATCGAGAGTTTTCATAGGCAATTTCAATTAATGAATAAGTAAATAACTATAGGGGTTTGCCCTTTATCGGCGGTATTTTTGGTGGGGTGAGTTGCTCGTAAGAAGCTGTCAGTCACCGGAATCGAAATCTAGTCGCACGCTTTGGAAGGACGTTTGATTACATATATATATATAGTTTTATAAAAATATGAAATCAAACTGATCTCATATTTTTCATAGTTTAAATGAAAGCGTTGTACCTCAAACCCTATATCTATCCCGAAGGATAAACACAAGACTTGAGGATGAGGCTTGATCAAATAAACTAAGGAATATATGACACCTGTTTGGTCTGCAAACCCTTTATATTTGCCGACAAGTTCCCCTATTTAATATAAAGAATTAAATAGGGTTTATATTAAGCTGGGTTAGGACATGCTTCCTATAAGGGCAAGCCCCTATAGTTAATTACATCTTAAATGACCAAAGTCACCTAAGAAGACTCTCGATAAAAATTAGGAAATATTATCTTCAAGGAGTTTCAAAGGGTAGGACTTTACAATAGACGAGTTAGGGCTTATATTGTATAGCATGGCTGTACAAATGTTTAACGAAAAGGTTAAGGATTTATGTTGCGCTAGGAGAACAACCTCAAAATCCTATGGATTGTTATTTTAATTTCTAAGAAAGGAATCGTTTAGATGGGGAAGACAGGTTTTGCTGTTGAAGATGGTCGTGTTGCCCACCATGCTAGCTCCAAGATTCTTGTCGCTACTAGTTTGAGTTTTCTAGTGTGTCAAGTTATGTTGTCAAATAAGGTGGCCCTATGGTTGAAGTTCTTTAAATTTTATGGGGGCATGTTAAAGTTGATTAGAGCGACACCGGTTAGGATCCTATGGTTCCCTCATTCCGGCACCACTATTTTCTATTGGATTCACTTAGTC
>NW_018165193.1:111463-125551 GCF_001263595.1 Phalaenopsis equestris | reverse complement strand
TTTAGTTGAAGTTGTAGTTTTGTGTGATGTTTGTGATTAATTTCTGAGTTGTTTTATTTTTTGAATGTTGTGGAGGTGATTTTTATCTTGGTTGATTTTAGTTTTGGTTTTGGTTTTGGTTTTGTTGTATGGTGGCATTGTTGTTTAGCATGCAAGTTTGCAGGTATAAAAGTATAGTATGAAAGTACAAGAAAGACAACGCTGAAAATTATAAAAGCGTATCTGACGAGTCTTCTCGTTCCACCACCTGAAACTTAAAATGTATGTCAAGGCAATTTATATAGAGGCGAAAAGTAAGGTTTTGGTAATTTTCCTAACCTTATGTCATATTTTGATGGGTCCTTTAGAGTTTAATTAAGGATGATTTTGTTAAACAAAATATATTAAGTTTAATAGATCTTCAAGATATCCAACAGATCTAGAGAAAGGAGCAGTTCCGTGCTACCCTCTCGCAGCATGGTGGAAAATCCTGAGTTTTCTTAAACTTATTATGTTGCTTAATAATTCATCATATAAATACCCTTAATGCTCAGTGAACATTGATGTCCTAATTATCCCTAAGAATAGGGTAATTATCACTTGTGGTTCAATTTAAGAATTATGTGGGTGAAGACCCTTAACGAGGCAAGTTATTGTTGTTGGAACACTTAGCCAAATTTTGATCCTAATTGGGCTTGTAGTGTTTGAAAGAGGTTCTAATTTTCAATGATATTTACTTTTCTAATCCTGATTTAAACGAAACTTGATTTAGCCTAAGTCACTACTAAGCCCTTAAGATCTAGGTGAGTGTCTTAATTAGTTTTGAAAAAGTTAAGATTTAGGTGGTCATGATTAATTATTTGAATTTCATTTGAAAATCAAATAGGGGGATTAAATTGATTAATTATTGACTCAAAGGTCATACCTCTAAGTCATAGGTTCATTTTATTTTAATAAACTTCCAAATTTTAATAATTTAGAAATTGAGTTAAGAAATTGAGGTTGGCTTCTACCAATTAACCCCTTATGTTTCAAACATCCAAATTAAGATCAGAGGTTGCCCATTTCCCTCCTTCAATTAAGCCTAAATGTTAATTAAGGCTAAATTTCCAAAATTACACATTTGCCCTTAAGGCTCTAACACTTTGACCAAGGAAGATCCAAATTACTTGAAATTTTTATTGGAGATATTCATAAACTAGAGAAGCCTTTGGACCAAATTTCATGATTTTTTGGATTTTATTTGAATTTTAACAATTATTTTAAATTCTAAGGGATTTATTAAATATAGAATATTTTAAATGGATAAAATCAAGTTTTTTATTTTTAAGAAGTCTTCCTAAGGTTAGAGAACTCAAAGGAGAAGATTTTATATTTTTCTAAATTATATTTGATTTATTAGAATTATTTTAGTGAAAACTCATTTGTAGCCTTTAAAAATCATTTTTAAACTTTAAAATTCAATATCATTATTTAGAAAATCAGGAAAAATATTATGATTATTTCTAAGTGACCAGGAAGCAATTATAACATTTTCATGAGTTTTATTATTTTTGTGATTTTTATGGATTTTTAATTATTTAAAAATTAAAAATAGGCTAAAAATCAAATTTTCATTTTAAATATCATTTTATTTTTAGAAAATGCCTCTGATCACAAAGAACTCAAAAAATAAGTTTTTATAAATTTTTTAGTTTTATTTTGATCTTTAAAAATCATTTAAATGTCAAAAACTTTAAAAATGATTTAAATGTCAAAAATGATGTTTATCTTTAAAAATCAATTTAAGTTATCAAATATACTTAAAATATTTTGAAATTTTTATGGTCTTTGGATCATAAACCACAGTAGAGATTAAAAATCAAGTCATTTAAATGTTTATATTTTCTAAAATTAATTATTTTTAGTAATTTAGTGTTTGTAAAATTTAAGTGCATTTTAAATGACTTGGCCAATGGAATTATTTATTTAATTTTCTTTGGTCATGGTGGACCTTTCAAAATTTTCTTGGAATTTTCTAAGCAACATGCTAATTTCCATGATTATTTTAGGCAAATAATGCACATAAAATTAAAAAAAATGTGATCCTCTGCCTAGGGACTCCTCTGACTTTGGAAAAATCAGAGAATGTTTTTTTCTTAACAGAGGCTAAACCATGGCAAAAATTCAAGCTATGATGATGAGTCTACATGCATGGAGAATCAAAAGATTCAAATCAATATTTAATTAATTAAAAATAAAATATAAGTATTCATCAAATAGACTTTAAATAATTTCCACAATGTTCTCCCCTGTTCACTGAGCAAGTTGGTATTTTTATTTTATTTTTATGATTTTTCTCTACAAAGTTATGTATTTTTCAAGTTAAGGGAGTTTAAATAAATAGAAAAAGCCCTATTTTTCTACTTATCCACGCGGCGGCTCCGAAGATCCACGCGGCGCGCTCCCATTTGAAGCAGCCGTCCATGCCAGTAGCCACGCGTCCCATTGTTTGTGTAAAGAAGCACTGTTTGAATTCATCTTAGTCGTCTGTTCGATACACACTTGATCAAACGGCTCCCCGTCACCGTCCCCGATAGAGTGATCCTGTGACCGTCCACACTAAAACCCTAAGATCTCAGCCTAAACTCAACCATGAATTCATCTTAGTCGTCCGTTCGATACACACTTGATCAAACGGCTCCCCGTCACCGTCCCCGATAGAGTGATCCTGTGACCGTCCCCACTAAAACCCTGAGAGGAGGAGGAGGAGTTTTATACCTGTGCTCTGAGGAGGGAGGCTTTGATTAGAGGTACTCGGCACGTTCGTTGGGGTCCAAGGAGGCTAGGGAGTGAGTCCCTGGTCTTGGTGTAATGCCTAAGTATGAATTCGATCACAACTGGATTTGGGTGTTGGTCTAGAGCTATGGTAAAGGCTCTGTGGAAGGGGAATTTTATGGGGCTTTGGCTTGTTTCTTGGTTGTGAAGGTGTGGGTAGAGTTAATTTTAGTTTGGTGGAGTGTGGAGATGTAATGAGCTTTGTCTTAGTTTTTGGCAAGATTTCGAGCTCAAAATTGAACTTCAACAGTGGAAATTGATGAGGGAAAACAGTTGGAATGCACTGAGGGGATCTTAGGGAAGCTCTGTGGTCAACTTGGAGAGGTCTCTTTAAGAAATTTTCAGCACTTCTTGCCATGGCCGTGGGAGGTGCTTTTTATTAAAAGGGTTAAAGGGTGGCTGTCATGGAAAATTAAAGGGTGTAATGTGGTGCTTAGGTGGAGGGAAGAGGAGCTCTACAATTCAATTTGGCTGAGCTGGCCCCTAAGTTTGATTTGGGTGAAGCTCCGTGGGGGTTGCTCTTGATTTGGCCATTTGCTGGCCACTAGGTTGGCCGGCCGGCCAGGGGGAGGGGGCTAGGTGCTTAGGGCATCCAGAGGAAACCATCACAACAATTTAAGCGAAATTAGGTCACATTTAGGGCATGAGTGCAAATGACCAAATCTTGGGTTTGATCTAGGCTAGCCATGTCAATTGGCCCAAATAAATGTTGCATTTTGGTGTAGATGATCATAATGAACAACTTTGGTGAAGGATGGAAGTGGTTTTGAACTCAATTGAAGAATCAATTTGAGGAAATTTTAAATTTTAATCAATTTGGTTATGTTGGGCTAAGGTTGGGTCTAGTTTGGGCTAGCCTTGGGCTAATTCCAAATTGATTATTTCAAAAGGTCCATAGGGACCCCATGAAGAGTTTTCAACATGAATTGGATGCCAATTTGGAGATTAAGGCAATCAATGGGGCGAAATTTGGGGACTTAGCCAATTTGGGGCTAAATTTGGGAATTTTGATTTAGGCCAAAATCAAATGGATTTGAGGCTTCACCAAGGCAAATTGATGGTTGATTTTGATGTGTAGGAATGTTATAAAGATTTTGCAGCATTAATTGGGGTCAATTGACTAGGTTATGGGTTCAATTTGGTGGGATTAGGTCATGTGAACAAAATTGGGGACTCAAATTATTGGCCAAATAAGCTTGGATTTGGTTTATTTTGGCCATATCAAAAGTGAATTTAAGTTTAGGACTGAAATTGGGGTAAATTGAGATCAAATTGATGGACATTTTAGTTGAATTTGGGGGAAATTTGGGCATTTAAAGGGTAATTTGGGGGTTTTGATCAAAGATGGTCAAATTGGCCAAATTGGGTCATGTGATAGTTGAGAAAAATAAATTGGGTCATGTGATAGTTGAGGAAAAAGAAATTGGGAATATTTTGGGGGTTTTGGTAAATTTTAGGATTTTTTTGGAATTTTTGGAATTTTGGGCTAAAGAGGGGTATTTTGGTAATTTGGCCAATTTTGGGATTTTGGGTAATTTGGGTGTTTTCAAGGTGTTTGAAATTATTTTTGAACAAGTTTGGGTATTTTGGCTAGATTTGGAGATTTTGGCCAAATTTGGGGTCTCAAGGGTATCTGGGTAGTTTGGGGAATTTGGGGGCAAAATGCTAAGTTGGGTATCTTAGTAGAGTTGGAGTACCAACCACCATTAATAAGTCATGAACAAATAGAAACCCCATTTTGGGTCCTCTAAGTACTGGTCTTAGCTAAACCTTAGCCTAAGGCTAATGTGTTTAGAGAACCACCTACAGGAGTCTCCCAAAAGTATCAAGGGACCAAAGCCTAAAAGTTCTGGGTTTAGAGTAATGAGTGATTGTGAGTGCAAACAAGTGCCTTAGCCCTAGACCAACACCCAGGGTTAACCCTAAGGTCTAGCAGTCCTTAAGGTGACTCATCTTGAGTTTCCCCCATAGTGACCCCACCTACTAAGTACTAGAGGTAAGATCAACATGTGAAACTTCAAGTTGATAGAGAAGAGGGTAAAATTTCTAATGGCGAGGATTCCCTTTCTAGTTTTCTAAGAATAGTCAATAGAAAAGTCCTATGGCTATAACTTAGGCTACTAAAGAGAAAAAACTGAACCTCAACCAAAAGTGAGGTCAACACCCTTATTGGAAACTTTAAAACCCAGTTTAATATAAACTCTATCTATTTTTTCATATTAGAAAAGGGAATTTTTCTGGTAACATAAATGGCTTCGCAGACTAAAATAGATGTCAGAAATTCTTTAGTTTATTTAATCGAGTCTCACTAGTAACTTCCCAATTTGGCGACCGACACTTTAAGGTGCTATCAGAATTATTTTTCTTCAAATACATATAAAGATGTGCTATTTTCAAAGACACCACAGCTCAAGAGGTAGCAAGTTTGTAGCCCCATTTGTAGTTGTTGTCATTTCTTTAACATCAATTTTATACCAATTTTTTCATATTTTCTCGAAAATACTTGGACCTCCTTGAATTGGAATTGGAGTTGAAATTTTGGGGCATAAAAAATATGACTTCAGGATCGATTTTTTTAATTGCTAAAAACATAACCCTTTCTTTAATTCACCTTTTTCTAAGCCCAAGCAGATTTCAAAACTCTTAACCATGTAATTAAAATAATTTCATTTCATAAAGATATTATTAAGTCATTTAATAGAAAATGAAGGAACCCAAGATCACTTAACTTTTTCCATACATTATATCATAAGAATTTTCTTAAGAGAGATTTTCAAGTTTTATTAATTAGGGGAAAACTCATACACCATGTTTTGATTTTATGCTTATCTCAAGCTTTTTCTCAAGAAGACTTTTTTTTTCTTTTTTTTTTGAAACAAGCCATTCACAAAAATTATGTTCATCCTTTCTTTTCCCTTTTTTTTATTTCAAATTAATATATATAGTGAAGCATAATTTAAGGATTTTGACTGTTTAAACTCCACTAATTAATACCTTTTAATTTTTTTTAATAATAATTCTTAGATATTATAGTTTATTTAAAAGTCATGACTCAATTAATTGGTAGAAAATTAAAAGGCTTGAAGAATCCTCAATAAATTACTTTTAATTTAATCACACTATTTTATTCTAAAATTTATTTAGGACCATGTCAAAGTTCTTTAAACTGAATGACTTAGTTATTAGAGCCTTAATTTGATTCCCCCCATTGAGTCATAATCTTGTTAAAAACATCATAATCTTTATCATGATTCACACCCTTCTTGATTGTCCTTCTGATAGGCTATAAACATTTGAGTTGGTTTCTCCTTTTTAAAGATTTAATCTTCATTTAATGTGAGCAAGCTTTTTGAATATTGAATGAACTCTGGACAACAACAAGTTCCTTTTCTTTTCCTTATTCTTATTATGGTGGAAGGGTTGGGACAAACTAACAATGATCCTGGTGATGTCTCTTTTCACCAACAATAGCAGTCAAATGATGAAACCTACTGTCCCTTAATAGGGAGGAGGCCTCAAAAAGTTTAACTTCCTTGTCAGTAACGTTCTCTTTTCAGGACTTGATGGCCTCCACATTATTATCCTCTTTTTATTTAACGATAGGCTTTCCTCTTCCTCATCATCATCCTCGACATTGACCTTGGATGGAGTTATGAGGGTGTTTAACCCTCTCATTGAGTTAAAACAAGATGAGCTTTACTTTCTTTATCTTTTAATGTTTTCTTCTTTTTTTATCCCCTTTTTTCTCTTTATTTAATGCTTGCATCTTTTGATAATACTATCCTCTTTGGCGAAGTGTAGTAGAAAGCCACGAGGGAAACATCAATCCTCTTTGCCAAAGTGTAGTAGAAAGCCACGAGGGAAACATCAATTGACTTCATTGTATGCTTGATGACAACGGGCTCTCCTTCTTTCAAGACCATGTCCAGCAACAAAAGTTCTAGGGATGTCATTAGATCAAAACCAGTTGACGGCTCTGCAGCCTCTACGGTGTGTCCGGCCAGTCTATGGTAAGTGCAGTACTTGGGGTGATCTTTCCTGTCAACCTCATCTGACTTTATCGGCTATAGCAACTTGATCTCCAATTTCTTATCAAATGCAAAACATATTTCCCGCTAATTAGTTTTTGAAAGAATATAATTTATTTAACTGTTATGTCATTGTCAAAGGTGGTCTTTCATTTGTCTGATATGGTCTTCTTTTAAACGACCGTTGATCGTTCTATTGAGGAGGCTGGTAGCTTTGTCATGGCTACTCTCTCTGTATTTGCATTGTTTGCTTGCCTCTGTTTACCACTGCTACTGTCCAAGATTTTTTCTCAAATGCCTTCACCGGCTTTAGCTTCTCAATTTTTTTTCTAGAAAACAAAGTTTCTTAGCTTCTTCTTGAAGATGTGCAACTTGGTTGAGTAACTTTTCAAATGTCTTAATTATGAATCCTTTGAGTAGAAAAATCACTTGTCCATGGATGCTTTTTAGCAGAATATCAATTGCATGCTGCTCATGGAGTTATGGCTCACACTTCATTAGGATTCTCCATTACAAAATTTAGTTCACCAACATTTTTATCGGCCTTTGTTGCTCTACCATTAGATCATGTACGGTGATGTGGTGCTGAGCTCTAACAACCTCTTAACAAATAGGTTATCCATTTTTGCAAACATTTTTATCTAGTTGTTGAGTAGCTTCGCATACTAGTCAAACACAACTTTTGAGAGACAGTTCATGAATTGGTGGAACAACAGTGCTTCGCTACCCCCCGCACTGCAGCAGCTTGCTTGTACGTGTGCAACATGTTGTCGGGGATTCCTGGTTCCATCAAAAATCTTAAAAAACAGTGGTATGAAATCTTTGAGATATTATATTGCATCAAATTCTTGCGGATATGGTATACCTTTTAGAATTAATGCTTCTCCTTATGAATGTGCCTCAACTTCTCTCACCTGTTGTTTGAATATCTACTTAATGTCCTTTTCTGGTATCATGCACTGGATAAAATCCTTCTTTGGTCATTTTTTATCTAATGGTAGAGGTGAATTATTTTTTTTTCTGCAATCTAAACTACCTCTAGCTAGTTTACTTCTGTAAGAGCTATTTTTTTAGATTGAGGCTGACTTTATATAGTTGTCAACATGGCCATTATCTTCTTCATCCTTTTGTCCATGTGGCTGATCTGCTCGTCCTTCTACTGAATGACTCTTTTGTAGCGTCTCAGCGTCGTCCTCTTCAGCAAGTGATGAAGCATCTCACAGAGATGATGAGGCTCTAGTTTCAACGATACCAATCTCAGTAAAATCTTCCTCCGTGTAGTTTGTCAGATCGTAATCTTCATCATCGATGCCTTCCTGTTGTTCATCGGATAGTTGCTTGATGTCAGCTTTAAGCTTCTGCAAGGCATCCATGATTGACTTTCCTTTGGCAACCTTAAGATCAATTGGAGGCTCCTGAAAAACATCATCTTCTATGGTTGACCCTATTATAATTGTGGCATTAGCTGTCAAAACATCAGACTTACAATCCAATTCAAGAAGACAGTCCCCAAATTTTTCAATATTATCGGTGTGGCGACCTTAGGTTTCCACACCTTCTCCTTTGGTACTGATGCTTAGAGGTGGGATTTCTTGTGGGTAACATCAACATGTTGGGAGGAAAGGTGTTTACTAATGCGCGGATGAGATAAGGTGACAAGTGACTTATCAAGACTCAGCCTTGGAAGTTTTCACATACTGCGACATGTGACACTCTTGAACGAAGACGAGACTTGATCGGTCCACGTCTCATGGGCCTTGATGAAGCAACATCAACATCATCGATAGTGGCTGCAGTAACTACATGATCACCCAGATGAAGCCTGGCAGAAACACGGGGCAACAGTACTTCTTTTCTTTGAACGACTTTGTGAAATCGTGTGATGGGCTTATCTTTCTTTAGAATCTCAGTTTTTCATGGGTGCAATATAGCGCACCCTATCTTCTTCGGGATCTTGAAAATAGAACAATTTTTCTTTCGAGCTAGTCTCTCAAAGACAAAAAAAACTTGGGTAAGAGGCGTGAGCTTTGCCTTCATGTTATCGCAATCATCAAGACGAGACAGGTGAGGTAATAAGATATCAATCCTATAAACACTTTCCTCTTCAGAGGTGGCAGACAGGGGGTGGAAACTACTCCCTCAGAGAAGAGGTAAGGTCTTGGATAATCTTATTACTTCCAAATGAGGAATTCCCTTGGCAAGAATCATCTTTGCAGCTTTAGCCTTCTTGGCCTTCAAAATCTTTTAGCTCTAATTTCTTCTTTGTGACCTGGTCAGTGGTGCAGATATTAAAATGAAGGTATAGGGGCAAAGTCATCAACTGATTACAAAATTCCTTTTCCTTTTGATGGCGGTGGGGCAATAGGAGCGGTAACAGTAAATCCAACAGCGATGGCAGTGTAGTCCTAACGGTAGTAGAGACGACAGACTTGACGACAATAGGAACAACAGTCTTAGAAAGTGTTCTTTCAATTTTCACTTTCTTAAGCGAAGGGAACTCTGTTTACTTCTCAAGTCAAACTTGGCTCACGACTCCACCCTTTCAACAGCTATCTTCATGACATCAGAGGTTGCTTTCCCGAGCGCCACCTCAAATGAATCAAAGTCGGTTCATAGCTTGATCATTTATCCCAAGTGACGAATAGTCTTGTCGGTAAGCAGGTTGACTTAGAAGATATTTCTTAGAATTTTACAAATATTTGAGAGTCTAACAAATTGAGTTTAATGCTACATACTGATTATGGAGATTTCTGAAGTGACAAAGTACTTTGTGACTCATTTGTTAGGCTGGGTGTTTCATTCAAAACTTATCCTTATGAGTTTTACTTTGGTTTTGAATTTTGAGTTTTGTTTTGAATTTAAAATTTTTTTTGTCTTAGATTAGGAATTTTTTATTTTGTTACTTTATGTTAGCAAGGAAAATTCAGGAGTGAGATTTTAGTTTAACATGTTAAAAACTAGCCAAACTCAAAAGAGGGATGAAATGAGTGTAAAATATAGGACCCAGTCCAAAAAATTAGGGATGGTCAATTTCACATCAAATTCCCTTTGATCATATTTATTTATCGCTCCTAGCATGCCACCCTATTGCGGGTCCAACCTACTTTGGAATTTAAAGATTCTAGAAACCCTCTGTTTAGGGATGATTAAACAAGTGGCTTCAGAATCAAGGGAATAGTTGACTATAGCGTTTCAAGAAAAAAAATAAGCAAGGAACGTCAACGAAAGAATAGTAGTTTAACTCATAAGAGACATAGACACACTTCTGATATATGAAGACAAAACCGCATAAGCAAAGATGGAGAAGAAAATTAGTTCCCAGCGGAGTCATCATAATTGATCCATTAGTTTTTTGAAATTGATTATATATATATATATATATATATCCTTTCTTTTGCAAGGGGATTGGTTGGGTGTTCCCTTCATCAAAATTATAAATCCATTTTTTAGGGTTTAGGAGAATAATCACTCTATTGATCGAAAAATGGATTTATAATTTTGATGAAGGGAACACCCAACCAATCCCCTTGCAAAAGAAAGGATATATATATATATATATATATAATCAATTTCAAAAAACTAATGGATCAATTATGATGACTCCGCTGGGAACTAATTTTCTTCTCCATCTTTGCTTATGCGGTTTTGTCTTCATATATCAGAAGTGTGTCTATGTCTCTTATGAGTTAAACTAATATTCTTTCATTGACGTTCCTTGCTTATTTTTTTTCTTGAAACGCTATAGTCAACTATTCCCTTGATTCTGAAGCCACTTGTTTAATCATCCCTAAACAGAGGGTTTCTAGAATCTTTAAATTCCAAAGTAGGTTGGACCCGCAATAGGGTGGCTTGCTAGGAGCGATAAATAAATATGATCAAAGGGAATTTGATGTGAAATTGACCATCCCTAATTTTTTGTATATATATATTGATTTTGTAAAAAGAGAATTTTCTTAAATTTGAAATTTGAGACAGAACGGATCTCATATATGCAATGGTTTAAATATTCAAACACGATATTTCAAGTAATACTTCACCTCAAAAGATGAGAGTAAAATAGCCTCAATTATTCATACTAAGAATTTTATGATATTTATTTGGTCTCTAAAATTTCCAACAAATCATTCCCTAATATAATATGAAGATTAGACATGATTTAGATTATCTGAGTTACTAATTCTCTTATAAATGCAACTCTTTATAGTTAATTATATCTTAAGTGACTGAAACCACTTAAAAAAACTCTTGATTAAGATCAGGGTTTGGTTTTCAAAAATTAAAAGTTTAGTTTTCACGATTGGTTATAGAAAATTCAAGTGGAAAGGGCTCAATGTGGAATTGTTATTTCTGGAATCCAAAAGAACAAAAGGTAGGGGAAGTCATAGACTCTGAGTGAAACCTCAATGACTTCCCAAACTATATTACTATTCGGCTTTACATTTTAGAAATGATGTTATTTGATACTTAGTTCTAATATTTTATTCTAAATATAAGACTTATACTGCACTACATACGATCAACGCAGGTAGCCTAGGAAGATTGAAAAATTTATGTCGTACCAAACGAATGACATCGGAATCCTAAAAAGAGTTGAGGCTTATATCTCATGATAAACAATTGTGTGAAATCTTAAAAGATAGTGTGAGGATTTACGTCATGCTAGACGAACAACCTTGAAGTTCTAAGGGTTTATGTTACTTAAGATTATAAAAAATTTAGTTGAGGATCATCATTCATTTCATGTTTTGGTCTTCATTATCATCTGAAAGTTGTCCACAGCTCGATTGCATCATCACCTCATTTTGTGTAAAAGGATGGAAGAGAGAAATCATGTCTCGAATGACCTATCCTATGGTTTTTTTATGAGAAAAAAAAAAACAAATTAAAGTTTTCCACCCTTAGCATGTGTCATTTGTTTGCCACAATAATGTTCTTTTTCACATGACAAGAATGCAGTAAATAAAGAAAGAATAACAATATCACATGCATAAATAAAATGTATATGATCAAGGGCAAAAAATGAGGAGGTAATAACACATATCTGCCACCCCTGATGTTATTTCAGAAAAATTGCAATTATATGTTACACGTGCATATGTATAAGAATAAAAACAAATTAAATCTTTTTAAATTTAAATACATAAGCATTTATGTTTGTGTAAAATTAGATGGAAGATATATGAAAGATTAGAACTAAATAAAAGTATTTTGAGTTAGGGATAGGCTCAACTTCAGGCCATTAGCCTAAATTATCTCTCTTCGAAAGGCTTCCCTTTTAATAAGCTATCCAAACACCAGTGTGCATCAGACCAATTCTAGATGGAAACTACCAACAAGGCAATCAAAGGAGAGCAACTCGTAGCACTAATCAAACTGACTAACCAGTGAACATACAAACGGTAACACCCAAAATTCTCGATTTGTCATGCACATAAGTAGATTAAAATTTTATCAGAGCCATCAGCAACCAAAAATTAATACCACAAAAGGATTTATTTTATTGTTATATATTTATTTTTATAAGTTAAATGGTCCACAAGTCATTCATATTGTGAGTCTAGAGCCATAAGTAACCTAAGAAAGCAAGAGCAATTTTACACAAGATATTGGCAAATGGTAGCACCAGCCCTGAATCCTCTTGAAGTCATTGGGTTAGGATACATAGTACAACTCGATCAGTATGAACTCAGTAATGGATGCTTTTACATCATCACCCATATCACTGAAACTTTCAACTTATAAACCAACTCGATGATTCATATAAAACCACCTCAATATGAATGTTTTAAATCACTAAGGAGAGTTTGAGAATGATATTGAACTCAAACCCTTAAGTATTGGATGTGTATTTGATTTAAGGTGTGTTGGGTTAATTTTTTATTTAATTTCTTAGAATTATCTTATTTTTAATAATAATTTTAATTTAAAAATTATAAAAAATCTAAGTGACCTCCAAAATGCATGAAACCTTGCTGAGACATTTAGATTATTATTCCAAACAATCTGATAATTTTCCAAGTCATTTAAAGTTCATCTAAATTTTTCACGAATTATTGAATTAACCGACCAATTTTAAACTAGGAAATAGTTAAAAATATTAATAATTTGAAATAATTTTTGAATAATTTTACTCCTTATGATTTAATTAGCCTATGGGTGAAGACCATACTCAATTTAGGGTTTTATGAAGAAAGTTATTCAAAATTTCGAAGAGGTGTGTAATTATAAATATTCAATTTAATACTTAAATTTACTTCATTTAACCCATCAATATTTTTTAAGGGTTCCTATTTAGTTGATTAACAATTAACAACAGTAAGTTAGCCTTCATGTTTATATTTTTATCCTTAAATAAGTGGAAGACCACTTAGGGTATTTTTGTAATTTTAAAGATACCTGTATATGTATCCCTAAATTAGGTTAAAAATTAGAAATATTTATAGTGTTTTTTTATTCATATCTTACTTGAGAACTTTAATTTTGAACTATAATAGCTTTGAACTGTGGATGGTTCACTATGGATATCTTAAGGCTTTGGGGATAAATATGTAATTTATGACATGTTGGTAATTCTTCTTCATATGATCATATAAGTCTTTCAACTTGTGGTGGGGAGTTTAAATCAGTTAATTAAACACTTCTAAACCATGATATTCCCCCCACTTAATCATCCAAACTTTCACATCTTCTAATCCTCAACAATTCATAAATTTACATTTTTACCTTTTTGTATTTTTAATAACCTAATGAGAATTCTAACTAATCCTTTATGTTTCATTAAACATTTCATCATACATTTTACTTTTTTCTCCCTTTGGTATGACCTATCACTGACTATTTAAGGGTTTAAAGGTGTAAATACAATATTTGCAAATACACCCTTATGGTAAATATCTTTTAAACTATCACATATTTTTCTAAATTACCATCTAATTACACAAGTCAATCACCCATAGACTAATTAACATCTCGGAAATTATTTTATAAAATTTTTAATTATTTTTTTATTTTATGGAGTTGTTTAAATCCATAAATGTGAATCTATGAGAAGATTTAATTGAAAATTAAAAAATATTTTTTCTCCATTGAGAAATATAAAGAGTTATTATATGGTTGTGATTTTCATTAAGATGAATTTCGTTTCATTTTTTTATTTATATTTAAATTTTCATAATTTTTTTGTGGAGTGATTTTTTATTATTTTTTATATAACATACATACATACATACATATATATATAAATATATATATATATATATTTATA
>NW_018165193.1:111037-111436 GCF_001263595.1 Phalaenopsis equestris | reverse complement strand
TATATATATATTAATTTTTAATATTTTGCAAATATAATATTTAAAATTGTATTTTTTCACATATAAAAATTTAGGATTTAATTTCATCATACACATATTCAATTCACATTACATACATAATATTTACAATTAAAATTTTAACATGTGATATGTACGTACAAATTAAGTAGATAAGCGAATACATCTTTATGTAAATCTTCCTGAAATACAAAATGAACTTAGTATTACAAGAACATTTTTAATAAATCTAAGGTTTTTTAAATACATACCACACAATTCTTATGTTTTTACGTTTTAACATCTAGACTTTCATATTTATATACATAGCACAAAAATGCTATATATATATATATATATAAATAATAATATATTTTATATAAATTGAAAGAAATTTAACAA
>NW_018165193.1:109016-111020 GCF_001263595.1 Phalaenopsis equestris | reverse complement strand
TTAAAAAACAAAAAAAAAATGCAAAAAAAAAAAAACACAAATTTTATAAAATGCAAAAAAAAAATGCTTTTAATAAAATGCAAAAAAAAAAAAACACATTTTTGCCCCTATATAAATAAATCTGCCAGCCATCATTCAATTAAAATTAAAATTTTACGTACAATTAAAATTCAATTTTTCACATACATAACATTTAATTTTTAGTATCATATACCTGATACTTTTAAACACATTTTTTTTATAAAACATAAATTTTTATTATAACATAAATGAACCTTAATAATTCTTGTATTATCAAATAAATAAAACTTGAATTTTATTTTCACATAAAAATTTAACCACTTAATTTTATAAATAGAGAAATTTATTTTATATAATTTTATATGTGAAAATCAAATTTTAATTTTTTAATATGTAAATACATAAGCATTAAATGTTAATTATATAAATACATAGGAATTAAATGGTGTGTTTGTAAATTTATTTTCATTCATATTTTTATTTTATTTATTTTTTTTATCATTTATAAATTTTTGGATGGCTGAAATATGGATTATTTATAAATTATTATTATTATTATTATTATTATTAAATTTTAAAATCTATCTCTTCCTTTTCCTCTTTCTCTTTTTTTTTTTGTTTTTTTTGTACTTATGTTTATGTCGCATGTGAATACCAATGTTTGTGTTGAGTGTGAATGTCCAAAGCCTAAGTTGTTTGTACCTACAATGTCTAAGTTTTGGACATATTTGAACGACACGAAGATCATCAAAGTTTTGATATTAGACATGTAAATATCTTAAATTTATAAAATACTAGTGTAAATACCAAAGTATAAGTTTTTGATATGTAAACGTATTAGATTCGAATGGTATGCATGTAAACATCAAAGTTTGGATGAATATTAGACATATAAGTATGTAAGATTTGTTGGCGTGTACGTAAATTTCAAAGATTTAAGTGTTAGACATGTAAACACATGAAAATTAAATGGCATGCATGTAAATATCCAATATTTAAGTGTTGTGAATGTATATACGTAAAAATTGAGTGACATGCATGTAACTATTAAAACATATGTAATAGACATGTAAACACGTTAGAATTAAGTGATCTGCATATAATTATTCAAAATTACGCATTAAACATGTAAATCCATAAGAATCGAGTGAAATGCATGTAAATATTAAAGTTTATGCATTAGGCATGTAAAAACGTGATGATTAAAGTAACGTGCATGTGATCATCCAAGTTTCAGTAGTGCGCATGTAAAGTTCCTTTTCCTTTTTATTTTCTTTAAAGTTTTGATGTGTGAGCACATAGGAATTTGTGGTATTTATGTAAATATTAAAGTTTGAGTTTTAAGTATATAAGCATAAGTAGAAGCTACCACGCATAATAATAATATATAAAATAACAAGTATGCATGGAAATATGAAAGTTTGGAAGGTAGGTATGAAAATACAAAAAAAGAAAAGAACATATGCATGTGTAAATCCATAAGAATGAGAGGCTTGTTTGTAAATTTCTCCTTTTTTTTAAAGGTGCCGATATGTAAATACTTGAGAAAAGGGTGGTATGCATGAAAGTATCAAAATTTAGGGATTAGACATTAAAAAAAGACATGCATGTCTAAATCCATAAGAATCAGAGGCATGTATGTAAAACCCCAAGAGTTATATTGCGTGAACATAAATTTTTTTTTTTATTTTAAAGGTGTTAGATATGTAAATACATGAGAAAAGGGTGGTATGCATGAAAGTATCAAAATTTAGGGATTAGACATTGAGATACCTAAGAATTAAGTGGCATGCGTATAAAGCTCCTTTTTTTTTAAAGGTGTTTTGCATAACAGTATCAAAATTTTGGGATTAGACAATGAGATACATAAGAATTAAGTGTTATGCATGTAATAAATAAATATAAAGAGGAGAGAGAGAGAGAGTGAGAGAGAGAGAGAGAGAGAGAGAGAGAGAGAGAGAGAGAGAGAGAGAGAGAGAGGAG
>NW_018165193.1:45657-108779 GCF_001263595.1 Phalaenopsis equestris | reverse complement strand
AAAATGCATTATACACACACACACACACACATTTTTAATTCTTTAATCCATTGGAGAAATAAAAAAGCTTGATGTCTTTTGGTGTTCATTTAGTGTTCATGTGAGCTTTGACTTGATTAAGAGAGAATGTATTTGAATCACTTTTGTGTACTCACCCATCAAGAAGATTGTGCTTCATAAGGGCTTGGGTGGACAAGTCCCAATCATAGGGATTTGGGTTAAACTTGGATTTAGGTTACTCATTAGAGTGGCTAATCACTTTTGACAAATCCAAAAAGGTAGTCATCCTTGGCTATAAGTGATATTGTGGCTTGCATGGAGCTTTGACATGGATTGATGGCTTGCAAAAAACTTTGACATAGCTTGATGGCTTTCATATGGCTTGTATGGCTCACCTGAAAATGGATTTTGGTGATTTTTAAATTTTCACCTCACTTGATAATGAGCCCAAATATGTATAAGAGTCAAACAGACCTTACCAAAAATGCATTATATATATATAAGAGTCAAACAGACCTTACCAAAAATGAGGTCAACAACCCCTAGCCTTTTTCAAGCTATTGGGATTAGGAAAATTCAAACCCACCTCTCTAACCATGTAATTAGCCGACCAATCTGTGAAATTCCATAGGAAATTATTGAGAATGTGTTGGTTGCTATGGATAGATTCATTTTGTCGATCATTTTTTTTTGTTATTGGACATAAAGGAGGATAAGGAGATGCACTTAATATTTGAGAGAACATTTCTAGCTAAAAGAAAGGCAATTATTGATGGTCAAGAGGAGAAAGTGATTCTGAGAAAAAACAATCAAGAAGTAACATGTGATGTTCTGAAATCACCTGACTTTCTCCAAGCCTCTAGCGTGGATCAGAGTCATAAAATAGAAATTGTGGCAAGGGTGGTGAAAAGCTGATTTGTTGAAATAGAAAAATTAAAATTCGAAGAGCAAAAAATAGTGGATGAATTCTTAAGGAATCTAACAAATGATGACTTTTCTCTTCATTTAGGGGAGGCCCCCATTATGACCAAGGAATTGGATCAACATGTAGGATTGAATATAGGAGGAAACCTCACTTAACCCATTGTGAGTATTGATGTTTATTTGATAGAAGATGAGAGGATACTACAAAACCCCAACCAGGTGGTGAGAAGGGATTGATGTACTTCGGAAGAATTTGGGGGAGTGGAAACATTCGAAAAAGATTTTTCAAGATAGTTAGTATTTAAGACGAGTGATTAGGGACTATTAAAATGGTAATTGGATCTTAGAGACCCACTATAGGTTTGATCACTATAGTCTCTTTGAGCTAAGGTTATTAAACCAAGCTTTACCTTGGGAGGCAACCCAAGTGTTACCTTAGTATTTTATTTATTTGATTGCTAGATTTGTGTTGATTTTTGTGTCATCAGTCATCCAATCGTGTTTTTCATTATTTTTTGTGATTGTTCCCTCTAAGGAGTATTTGGTTCTCATTTGTGAGATAGGAGTCAAAGAATATATGTTGAGTTATATATGTGCAGTGTCATTTTTATTCACCTATTGTTCTCTTATTTTCTATGGATGATGCACTGTGATACATTTACATGCATGTGATGTTGATTTTCTACTGTGATATTCTCTGAGACTCATGTAGCTACTCATGTATTCCCGCTCTTACTTGTTGTTATCCAGTCCAATTTAATTACATCTTACATTTGTTATGGAAATAAGTAAGTTTGGGGTAAAAACATTACCTTTTTATGAGCCTAACAATAGACCACATAACTCAGTAAGAAACAAAGGGTCTGTTTGGGGCAGCTGCAACTTATCCAGCCTATGTTGATAAGCAACTTATTTTGATAATTTATTGATGATAAGCTAATTCAGATAAGCTGACTGACTGTTTGGTTTGTGTGTTTGGAAAACAACTGATTCTAGATAAATGACCAATCTGCCCCTGATTTGCAAGTTTTTTGTTACAGAGATCACAAAATTGGACAGACTTGTGCTGTAAAAAATCAAGATTGACATCTATATATTAGTTAAGGAAAATAAATTCCAGGTTAAAAATGAATATAAGCCACAATTCTTTCTGAAGATGCATAATTAACAGGCATTCAGAGAAACAGGGAAAGCAATCTACTTGAGCCGAGCAGTCAAGCAACCTACATGAGCTGACCAAACAAGCAAGAAAATTGAGCGTTCAAACAAGAAAGCCGAGCAGTCAAGCAGAGCCGCGATCCCATCCTCGCCTCCCTAGCCGACCCTCTCACGAGATGGAGAGAAAGAAGACCCAGGCGAGGTCTGCCAGCGACGGACCGGGGTGTGGCTTTGGTTGCGAGAGCTAGAGGGAGAGGACGAGTTCGTCGTTAGGGTCGTGAGAGAGAGAGGAGCTCTTCCGGACATCGCCCTCGTCGCCAGCCATAGAAGTGGAATCTGTTGTTGAGCGCATAGTTAATGGGCTCTTCTGATCGCGCTTGATCACTCTCTTCCTACATCTGCCACACGAAGCAGAAGGGCACGAGAGGTATTTCCCGATCTAACGTACCTCTTAGAAACAGGAAGTGGGGTCGATCCCCCGTCCGACTTCCTTTAATAAAACCAAAACTCCGTTTTGAAAATGCCTGCGAGACGCTCAAACCAAACGACATGTCGGCATTTTCAAAATGCCACCGACGTTTTCAAAGTGCCACCGTAGCAAAAACGCCCTCCCAAACGCACCCTAAATGTTAATATGGGAACTTCTATAAGGAATCTTATACAAGTCAGCTAGCTTATCAAAAGTTTTTTTAAAGAGTTAAATATCATTAAGGGAAGATTAAATTCAAAGTTAAAATAAATTTGTTTCAGAACTTAACAACTTCTAAATGCACCTAAAAATCTCAAGATGATTAAAAATGAGTAATTAAAATGTTAAGTAGCTGACCAAATATATTTTAATTCTCTTTTATTTTTGCTAAGCTAGTTTGATGTTGTCTCAACTTTTACTTGAATGATAACATAGAGGGGTTGCATTAAAAAAATTATTTCCTTGAGACTTGTCACTTAGAAAAAACTAGCATTTCATAGTGATTAAAAAGAAAATAAAAAGTTGTCTAAGAAGATATATTAATTCTTAGTGGAATTTAAAAAGAGAAAGAAAAATAAGAAAATAAAAGAAAATAGAAGAAACGGTAAAAAATATTAAAATGTCTAAGAAGAAGCTTGTTATTGGCACAAAAGATGGAAAAAACTGGGGAGGTGCCTTAATAGATCTCAAGCAATAAGTTTTTTCATTTTCTTTAATAAAATCCTTCTAAGGTTATCTTCAAGATAAAGGTAAAGAAGAGTGGGGTTGGCTAGTTACACTTAATTTGATTTAAAATATTGTAGACCGGTGAAAACATTTTAACTCCATCAATTTAATAAATTATTGAGATTTACTAGGCGCAGCACGAAGGGAATTAAGAAAATGAATAAGTTATTAAACATTAGTTATGATTGACCTTAAAATGCCAATTATACACTTTGATTTTACTTTGATAGCCAAGTTGCATGCTTAAGAAACCTACAAGAGTGACTCGTATAATCTCATGGGGCCTCGCTAAGCTATTAGATTACTTAAGAGCAAGCAATGAGATAAGTTTACAGTTATTGACACGAGTCAATTTTACGTGATTTCACCACATTTTAGTCATGCATTTTACCTACTATTTTATGTATTTATCACGCATTTGCACTTTTTGAAGGTTTTTATTAATGATGTGTAGGTTACAGAAAATTTTGTGTGCATTTTGAAATGAGAAAAATTAAAAAAAAAGTGTTTTGAACAAGTGTGCCCACGCTTGAACTAAGTGTGATCACGCCACGATATTGATGTCAGCGGGGTGACCACGCCCAAATTTGGCATGCCCGCACCGCTCTTTTAAAGTCCCAATGTGACCAAGCCTGAATCGGGCATGACCACACCACCTATTCCAGATCACAAGTGTGACCACACCGGATTTCGGCATGGCCATGTCGATGAAGCGAGAAATATTTTTGTAAAAAAGTTTCTTGCCAAATAAGAGATTTTTTGTTATGAAAATAGGTGTTAGGGCATCTTTAGAAAGGAGAAGCCATTAAAGGTGGTTGGAAATAGAATTTAGAAGGACTTGAGAGTTGCTCCCTTAGGATTTATTCCTTGCTTGGGATTGAAGTCCTAAGGGATTTTTTTCTTTTCCATTTCTCTTATGTTTTTCTTATTTATTTTGAGAGGAGATTGTATAAGAGAGAGATTTTCTTTTATAAAAGATGGGAAAAAATATTTTGTAAGTTCTTCTTTTATAGTTTTACTCAATAATGGTTTTTATAAATTTGATTTCCATCATTATTTCTAACATGAGTGGCTAGGTTCTTTTCGCATCTATGTGATGAAAGAATTATGGTTTTGTAGTTTTCTTGGATTGTTCTTCCCAGTAACATCTTCTTGAGCTTTTAGTTCTATGTCATATTTCATTTATTCATGATCTGATCAAATAACATATTAATATATTTTTTGATCTATGACATCTGCCCGTTGTGTAGAGAAACGAAATGGTTATCCACATAATTCTGGTAAAAACAAACATAGTTTATTAGGATTGTGCCACCTAAAAAAGAGATCAAAATAATCTTGTGGAATGTCATGAGTTTTAAGAGAACTTAACTTCATGGGTTCTAGTCTTCATTTGACTTAGGCCTATACATAAGGAGAACTTCTTATCCCCGTTGACAACTATCACATAGGAGAAAGTTTAGGAATACTATAAACCACCACAATTCCTAAATCACGAAGGCATACACCTTATCTCTCTTGAAGAATTATAAGATTTATATGCTTGCTGCTTTCTTTTATTTTTCAATCTCGTTAATTTTATTTTTATTTTTGAGTTAGGATTTTAGAAACTTCATCTCTTGTTTGTGATGTTTAGCAAATTGAAGATTTGCTCTTTAGAATATTTTTTAGCCTTTTCCTCATATGATCGATACACGATACTCTTTAACTGCATTATTACTTGACACGTATAGTTGTGTGATTGACCAACTTACTTAACGTCAAGTTTTTGATAATCCGACATTATACAATGATTCCAACTTGACTACAAGAAATTAGATCATGTGAGTCATTTGCTGGGGGAATAATGTAGCGTAAGAGGGAGAGTGTTGTCCTTTGACATGCGCCAACTGATTATTAAAGGTGTAGAGAGGTCTAACAATAAGCTGCAACTTTTCCCTAGTTAATGACAATCCCATAAAATTTATGTAGAATAAGACATCGACTTAGCCTCTCCATCGACTATGATTCTATTGACATTGTAAGAAGGTTCATCGATCCTCAAGCTCGTAACAAATCAATCTTGGTGAAAGAATTTAGCCCGATCAAGATCAGATTCATTAAATGTAATGGAGTGATTGACAAGAGTTTTCTTTGGTGAAGGTTATTCATATATCGTAATGAGAGCTTGCTTGATCAGTAGTGGACCTCCTACTATCATTGTATTCTTGGAAAGAATCTGATGATTGTCGTTCTATTACTTATGAGCTTCCTGCCTCTAATAGGGGTATTACTAGTGTGAGGATCTTGCTTTGAATGAACTGGCCTAGAAATCCTTATTGGATCAACCCTTTGATCTTCTCTTAAGTTGAAAGCATGCTTCGGCATCATGGTCTTGAATTCAGTGGAAATGACTATAAAGCTCTTGATTTCACATATTCATCTTCAACATAGGTGACACTTAAGAGTTTTTTTATCCTTAATCACCATAAGGATGTTAACATGTGAAACGTTGAGCAGTATATACTCCTTCTTGGGTCGTGGTTTGTGTATCGATGATCAAGGGGTCAAACTAGGGTTTTCCCGCAGTTCAAACTTCTTCTGTTGAGATGACTCAACAATATTTACGTGATTCTTATTACGATTCTTAAACAATATCTCAAAAATACTTTTTATGTGTACTAATAGCTTTGCTGACATCAATTTGTGTCACAATATGTTGAATGAGATTAGAGTATAAATAAACCGTATCTCACATTAGAGATGAGTAGAAAAGACTAAAGTGTAGTCTCCTTGAAAGTATACCTCTTAATAACTCAAGATGCACTCCCATGATTTGACAAAATTCAATAGATAATCGTAAAAAATAATTCTTCAGTGATTCCCCCTCACTTTGATGGATCCCAAAGAGATGATAGGATGTTTTAATGATCACTCAATTTGTAATAAATTACCCTACAAACCTGTTGGTGAGCGCATTGAAGGTATTAATATTCCCTCCTAAAAGTGATTAAAACCAAGCACATTCTTGAACTTTAAGATTTAGGGGTAAAACTTGATAAAGGAGAGTATCAGGAACTCATTGCATGTGCATGATGATTCTGAAGTGATACTCATGTTATATGGGTTAAAAGTCCCTTCATAAGCATCAATGCTTGGAAACTTAAATTCTATTAGAATAGGGCACTGATGAATGATTTTAGCTTCCAAAGAAGACCCTTGAGATCCACATTAAGTTGAGAAATGACTTATACCCACTTAGGAAAGTCCTTGAGGACTATACATCATAACTCGTTATGAATTATATGTCATCGACCTGCATTCTCTATGCATGTTGTGGGTTTGCTGCCAGGCTTGAATGTAGCAGGTTGATGTGTAGAGTTGATAGTGTCCCTCAGCCTTCTAAAGGGGAGCTCTAGAATGTGGAAGGGTGTAACCTACGTACCTCTCTTCAAAGGATTATAATGTGGCGTGCCCCTCCCATATGTATAACCTTGGGTTGCCAAACTTCATGTAGAAGTCAGAGAATCTCATTTTGAGGTTTCTCAATTCTTCATATATCTTCAAGTAGTGCAAGGGAAGTTCTCTTACTAATAGGATGATGTGTATCTTTAGGAAAAGTAACAAAGGCTTGATGTCCAACACTTAAGAAGTGTACCCTGAAATGATAAGTGTTAGAGCGCGAAGCTCACATATTGCATTTGTTGAACATTGATGAAATATAAACTTCTATAAATGAAATTTTGTTTCCCACAGATGTAACTAAGTTGGTGCGTTCCAAAAAATTCACAGTAATAGAGTAATAGTTTAATGTCATATCTTTCTAAAAAATCCAACATACGTACAAATAATAAAAAGAAATATGATAAGACACCAAAAAATTATATGTGAAAAAACTTGAAGAGGGAAAAAAAACATGGGGCTAGGCTTAGTCAAAATGATCTACTATAAGGGTCTGTATGGGGTGGTTGCAGCTTTCTAAGAAAGTTGTTTGTAAAGGTGCAGTGAATAAGCTAACCTCTTAGAAAGCTGTGATGAGAATTATAAATATAATTTTTTTTCGAAAAAAATCAAACAATAAATTTCTTACAACAACCGCACTTTAACACGTTAGGTGAAAGAACAATTTCTCATCACATAAACTTCTAGAAAGCAACAAGAATGCATTTCCATAAAATAAATTTGTGGTGGTGGTTTAGAACACAAAGCAAGCAAAAAACTATCCCAAACATACCCATAGTTCACAAGTAGAAAATGTACCCTTATCTTGCTAATAGAAAAAATGAGTTATAATGTTATATTAAGTATAATGTTTGTCTGTACACAACATACAAAAGGATTCACTGTATTTTGTATACAATGATCGATAATAATTACCACTGGGAATTATCACCGGGTCTTCAATATACTATGTCTATGATACATCAATGCACCTTATTAAGAATACTCCACATACTACTTCCAGATGCTTCGTTACGCCATGTTGGGAGTACTTGGTTACACCATAGCATTCACCAAAGATGGAGAGTAGGGAGCAATCAACGGTGGACAACGGTTATGAACGATGGAAGTTTTCGTATAGTATTCAGTCCATAATGACTCTGAGATCTAACTCCCTCTACTCGTTCCCCTCAACTGAGGAGAGGGTGTCTATTTATAAGTTTTAGGGGAGGGACATTTTCGTCCTTTGGCGAATTACTCCCATAACTATCCAATCATTTGTCCCATAAAATTTTTAGAATGATTTGATAGTCTTAATGTCCTCAAAATCGGGTGATCTTGGACCCTTTAGATTCCTCTCATCGAGATGCCCAAATTGACTATAAATACATCAAATTCAAAATTCATTTGACCCCATAAATAAAAATAAAAAATTCTATAAAAGAGGTTAACAGCTTGATCTAGCATGGACTTACCTCAGATTGGATTAATTTTGGTATCAATGAGTTGTTTTGTCGATCCAGTCAATTTAACTCTAGGTTTGCTGAAATCAGAGCTTTGAATGATTTTATTTTGAATTAGAACATAGTATTGTTCAAAAAATGCCTTAAGATTCATGTCAAAACCCTCAAAATTCTTTTGAAATGGTCAAATTTGTTGATGACACATCACCCTTAAAGAAAATCTCAATGTCATTATTTTACCTAAAAAAATACTCCATATTTATCAAAAACTTGATGAAATAAAAATGCATTTAGAGTTGGTGATTTGAATTTGAATATTTTTGGTGGGAATCTATTGGTGTAGCTCATCACTTTTTCTTATAAAAGAAACCATTCATTAAAAAAAAAAAAGGAATACTTGTGCATATATACAAACACACATATAGGTTTTTAAATTTTATATTCATAATTAATATGATTCATTTTCATAAAAAAATATTAAAAATTTACTTTAATATTGTTTATTTAAAATAACTATTTTAAGTATTAACTTATGTGAAGGATAAATAATATTAACATTTAATTAGTTATTTTACTACATTTAAATTATTTATAAGAAATGTCTTAAATGCTAAAGTAAAATTCACATATAAACTTTATTGACATAAATTTTTAATTTAAATTAGTAAAAGAATTCATAATTTATTGATTTTTAAGAAAATAATGAATTATAAATTATAAAATACAAGACTAAAAGTTTTGAGCAAATCATTTTCTACTTTAAGCAATAAATTATGAATATTTTAAAATGACTTATTAATTATATAACATCAAGTTCGGCAGGAAAGGAAAAATGGAGATCGGTTTCGGTTTTTTAGATTATAAATTTAAATAATAAATTTAGAATTGGCTATTAAAAAATTTTAAGAACTGATCTATCCTCGCTAAACAACAAGACGGAAGCCGTCTCCATTGACGAAAGCTTGGGAGCTGGCTAACTGTAAGAAAGCAGAGCTATACGGCTATTGCCTGTCCCTCGGCCCCTCCATGCCAGTCTCTGTCCCTCTCTTTTCTCTCTCAACACAACGATGGAAATAGAGAACCTCTTTTTTGCCGTTAAATCATTACTCTGTAGAGTGTATACTCCAAGCCCAAGGAGCTGAGAAGAATCACTTCTTCCCAGTAAGAATCTCCTTCTTTACGTATAACAGAGACGCAGATCTCGTGCAAGGGTCCTGTGCCGAGAATGCTGCTTTGTTCGCTTCTAAACACTTCTTTACCCTCCTCCATGGCCTTCCTTTACTGATCTTTGGGCTCTCCTAACTTGGTTTATGTTAGTTTCATCGCTGTTTTCGGAAGCTATTATCATGGATATAAGGGGGAAACTGTAGCGGGTTTGGTCTACTTCCTCACTCCACTTTAGGGTTCTTCTTTGTCATGCTTCTAAACACTTCTCTACCCTCCTCCATGGCCTTCCTTTACTGATCTTTTGGCTCTTCTAACTTGGTTTATGTTAGTTTCATCGCTATTTTGGGAAGCTATTACATGGAGATAAGGGGGAAACTGTAGCGGGTTTGGTATACTTCCTCACTCCACTTTAGGGTTCTTCTTTGTCATTTACAGTATGGGTTACATCTCAAGAAAGCTCTTGCCTGCGTGCGAAAATGTTTGCCTCTGCTGTCCGGCGTTGAATCCGAGTTCTCGGCGGCCGGTGAAGCGGTACAAGAAGTTGCTTTCGGAAATATTCATAAAAAACCTTGTAAGAATCGACGTTTTCCTTTGCTCAATGGCTATTTTGTTCTTGCTTGACTTTTGTTTGGCTCTTGTGTCTCTTCCATCTGATCAAAATGTCATCCCATTGTCTGTTTCTTGCTTGTATTTCTTGTCCTTGTTTCTAGATTGAAAAGTTTTGTTCTGGAGTTGAGTCCAATATTTGTTATGTGAAGTTGTTATTGTCTTTCGGTCTGTTATGCTCGTTGAGGAGCGTTTAGGATGAAAACTTGCTGAATAATAGAGGATTAGAGTTTTGCTGATCTTATTAATGTGGGAAGTGAGTGTTCTGCAGAACATATGGAGAATAATTTCTCGTTGTTTTTAGCCGTTTCTAAATAGCTTATGCAGCTTTAAAGGTATACAATCTTTCATACTTCAGCAGGAGATCTACCAAATTAAAGCTCACAAACCAAGCTAAGATGTATTGGGTTGGTGTGGAATTACAAGTAGAATGATTGGGGTTAGAACCAAAAATTACATGGTTTGAAAAGATCTATGAAATTAAAGAAAAATTTCTTTTTTTGACTAATGATGTTTGGTGTGCAATAAATAAGATCTACCAAATTAAAGCTCACAAACCAAGCTAAGATGTATTGGGTTGGTGTGGAATTACAAGTAGAATGATTGGGGTTAGAACCAAAAATTACATGGTTTGAAAAGATCTATGAAATTAAAGAAAAATTTCTTTTTTTGACTAATGATGTTTGGTGTGCAATAAATAAGATCTACCAAATTAAAGCTCACAAACCAAGCTAAGATGTATTGGGTTGGTGTGGAATTACAAGTAGAATGATTGGGGTTAGAACCAAAAATTACATGGTTTGAAAAGATCTATGAAATTAAAGAAAAATTTCTTTTTTTGACTAATGATGTTTGGTGTGCAATAAATAAGATCTACCAAATTAAAGCTCACAAACCAAGCTAAGATGTATTGGGTTGGTGTGGAATTACAAGTAGAATGATTGGGGTTAGAACCAAAAATTACATGGTTTGAAAAGATCTATGAAATTAAAGAAAAATTTCTTTTTTTGACTAATGATGTTTGGTGTGCAATAAATAAGATCTACCAAATTAAAGCTCACAAACCAAGCTAAGATGTATTGGGTTGGTGTGGAATTACAAGTAGAATGATTGGGGTTAGAACCAAAAATTACATGGTTTGAAAAGATCTATGAAATTAAAGAAAAATTTCTTTTTTTGACTAATGATGTTTGGTGTGCAATAAATAAGATCTACCAAATTAAAGCTCACAAACCAAGCTAAGATGTATTGGGTTGGTGTGGAATTACAAGTAGAATGATTGGGGTTAGAACCAAAAATTACATGGTTTGAAAAGATCTATGAAATTAAAGAAAAATTTCTTTTTTTGACTAATGATGTTTGGTGTGCAATAAATAAGATCTACCAAATTAAAGCTTACAAACCAAGCTAAGATGTATTGGGTTGGTGTGGAATTACAAGTAGAATGATTGGGGTTAGAACCAAAAATTACATGGTTTGAAAAGATCTATGAAATTAAATTGCTGTTAAAGAAAAACCTTATTGTTATGTGCTCTATTACTAGTGAGCTCAACTTTTTATAATAATGTACCAAGGTTGTAACTGCGTACATGAATAAAATTTAAGAATTGCTGCCATAGTTTGAAATTAGGGAGGATTTGAAAACAATACGTTCTAAGTGTAGGATTTCTTTAATCTTGAACTTATCATAGAGTTGATACCACATTAAGTTAATTTGCCTGGTAGGATTTTTATTTGGCTTTAGATTTTGAACAACTCTACACGTTTCTTGCATCTAAATGGTTTTATTTGTACATAGGAAATCCTTCTTTTTGCCAAATTAGTCTATACCAAATGAGCACATCGAAAGTTAAAAACATTACTGTTAGGAAAGAGTCAGGAACAAAAATCTTTGCTATGTAAAGACATGTGTTGTATGTCACTAAACGGGTCAAGCTTGCAACTAAATGGCTTAGTAGAAATTTACACATCAATGTCTAAAAAGAAGAAAATAAGGATGATGATGGGGAAGATGTGCATGAATTCAAAGGAATTTATGACTATGAGAATGCTTTGCTTGAGAACCGTTTAATGATCATATGATATGTATGACACAACCAAGTTCAAATATGATTCCTTACTAAGTTTAAACATGATGAAAGCCTTATAAGCCTTCAAATTGCTCTTGAACAAACAAAATTAAAAACTAAATTTTATCTATAGCTTTACGATATAGCTTGGGTACATAAAACTATGTTTTATGTAACCCAATCCCATTTAACTTATCATATATGCTGACAAGGTATTATATGTTGTCTTACTAGTTAATGTTGCACATCATTCTTGATTGGCTTTGGTGATTTTGATTCAACTCATTTTGAGAAGTCTTCTTATGCCATATAAGGCAACTATGGGATGATCATTTTGAAATCTTTTAAGGCGTCGATTGATTGGTTGAAAAAAGGAATGCAAAATAAATGAAATCCAGTGTGCTCTAAGTGCAATTTATTAGGAATACTTAGGGGCTATTTGGTTTCATATAATATAAATTCAAGGGAAATATTTTCTTTGTTTGATCAAGTGCATACAAAGTAAAGTGAAAGCAATGTTTATAATATTTGAGTTGTTTGTAAAGAAAATTGAAAAAATTGAAAAAATTGAATCAATGCTGTTATGTTTGATAAAATTCAATCCAATGTTTTTAAAAGCGTGCTTCAAAGCATGATTCACTAGCAAAGCGAAGAGAAAATCCTTCTCACGTGCAGCTCAAGCTTTTTGCACACTAGGTTCATGCGAAAATGGAGGAACGAGGCATCCCTCGAGCTTGGAAAGTACCTTGCTGTCGCAGTTTTGGAATCTATTGCACTCCTCTCTTGTTCTTTGTTTTCTTCTTTTTTTCTTCTTCTCTATTTCTTCTTCCTCTGTTTTTCAAGTTGTCTTTCTCTTACTCTCTGTCTCTCGTGTGTGAACTGAAGGGATGAGACGAGGAAAATACTCCCTCTTCAAGTTGCGGTGGGAGGTGGAAGTCCCATTCGAATGGCAACTGCTGTGCATGTGTCGTAAACGCTTAACATTAGGATTGACCTTCATAAAAACAGACTTTCCTAACCACTCAACACCTTTATAGGATTTACATTCATAAAGACAACTCTCTCACTTCAAATTCCACTGGTTGATGTTTACTATCATAATATTTCCTCAGTTTATCTTGAAAAACTCGCAAACTATCACAAATTAACTGGATCTTCTCAATTGTTTCATCAACTAAATCAACAACATTTTATTTCCTTTCACATTTCTGCCCAACAAAAAGGTGTCCTGCATTTTCTTCCATATAAGGCTTTATAAGGAACCATACCAATACTAGTTTGGAAGGTATTGTTGTAGATGTGCATTTCCTAGTTTCCACCAAAGTTAGGAGCCTAATGTTGAAGTAGGTCTTCTGATATTTGTATCGTTCTCTCTGACTGATTGTCAGTTCAGGATAAAAAACTATACTGAATGTCAGTTAAATACCCAAAGTCCCTTGAATTTCCCTCCGTCTCTTGAATTTTCCTCCACAATCTGGATGTGAATCAACTATCTTAATCTGAAACAGTAAACTTTGGGGATCCACGCAGTCGAATAATTTTAACATAAGTTATGGTTAAGTTGTCCACAAAATCCATCCGTTTGATATGCAAGAATTGTGCACTTGGTCAGACGATCAGTACCACACATCACATTCTTGCTTTGGTCTTGGTAGCCCCGTCATGAATTCCTTTGCAATTTCCTCCCATTTTCATTACAGTATAGGGATTGGTTACAATAACCCACTAGGCTTCTTATGCTCAGTCTTAATCATTTGACAAGTAAGACATTTTATTACGAACTTTGTTACACTGCGCTTCAACCTTGACAACCAAAATAAGCCTTTAAGCTATTGATACATCTCGTTGTTTTTTGGATGTATGGTGTTTCTGAATATTGTGCCTCATGAAGCATTTCTTTTCATAAATCATTCACATTAGGAATCAAAATTTTATTCCTGACTTCAACAACTTTTCTTTATCTCTCATTTTTCCCTAATTGACCTTCATTTATCTGGTTTAATATTTTCAGTTTTCAGTTTCAGAAACTCTGTATCATTTGAAAATGCATCTTGATTTTCAGTTAATATTTTCAGAAACTCTGTATCATTTGAAAATGCATCTTGTATTCTATCCTTCAAAGTTTGGCTAGAAGAGCATCTGATTCAATAATACAAAACTTTCATCATTTGTTACCACTACAGATAATTGTAAGCGCTTTATATTTTTAATCAATTCTGCTTGTTGTGTAATTATCCAGTTAGCCTTTCCACTTGTCTTCTTGCTTAATGCTCCAACAACTACACTTGCTTTCCGCGGGTGATATTGTATATCCAAATCATAATCTTTGATAGATTCAAACCATCACTTTTGCCTTAAATTCAGCTCATTCTGTGTAAAATATACTTTAAACTTTGGTGATCTATGACACTTCGCACTCGACACCATATAAATTATGCCTCCATATCTTTAAAGCAAATGCAATTGTTGCTAGCTCCAAATCATGTGTTGTATAATTTTTCTCATGAGTTTTCAGTTGTCTAGAGGCATAAGCAGTTATCTTTCTGTGTTGCATAAGCCCACATTCAAGTTTTCTTAGAGACGCATCATTATAATTCAGAAAGCCTTCTGTCCCTGAGGGAATAATCAATACTGGAGCTGTTATCAAACACATCTTCAACTTCTAAAATGATTCCTCGCAACGATCTGTCCACTCAAATTTCACCTCCTTTTGAATCATACTAGATTAAGCCATTGCGATCTGAGAGAAAATTTCAACAAATCTTCTATAATAACCCGTCAGGGATAGGAAACTCTGAACTTTTGTAATAGTGGTTGGTTTAGGCCAATCAAAAATTTCTTTAACCTTGATTGTGATACCTTCACCGCTAATGATATGCCCCAAGAATGTGATACTTCATAACCAGAATTCACACTTTTATAACTTAGCTTATAATTGATTCTTCCTTAGTGTTTGCAGAACAATTTGAAGATGATTTGCACGATGAATCTCATCATTGGAATATATTAGAATATTGTCGATAAAGTCAATCACGAATCTATCTAGAAATGGTCGAAAGATTCCATTCATCAGATCCATAAAAATTGCAGGTGCATTTGACATCCCAAAAAAGCATCACCACGACCTCAGAATGCTTTTATCTAATGCTAAAAACTGTCGGTGTTATATTGTTTTTTTTAATTCTTAACTAGTGATAATTTGAGCACATATCAATCTTGAATAAGACAAAAACCCTTTCAAACAATAAAAAAGATCTTCAATTCTTGTTAATGTGTATTTGTTCTTGATTTTGAGTTTGTTTAATTCTCGACAATCAATGCATAACTTTAAGCATCATTTTTTCTTCTTAACAACAAGTAGTACAACTACCTAAGGAGAAGTGCTTGGCCTATTAAATTTATTCCCTAGTAAGTCCTTCAGTTTACTCTTTAATTCTTGTAGCTCCTTGATTGCCATTTTATAAAGTGCTTTTGCCACTGATTCTGCACCTGGTATTACATCGATAGATAAATCTCTCTTCTTGGAGGCAAAATTGGCAATTCGTCTAATAATATTTCTGAGGACTCCTTTATTACTGACATATCCCCCAATTTCTTAGGTTCTTTCACAATATGAATGACATGAACTTAGCAATCTTGATACTCTTTTGCTCACAATTTGCATGCCTTTAAACTAGGTATCATCATAGATAAGTCTCCAACATATTAGAATTCTTAAAATCCAGGGACATCAAATTTAACTATCTTTTTGAGCAATCAATGGTTGTAAAGTGATTAGATAATCCATCCATCTCAAGGATTATTTCAAATTTGGTTAATGTTAGCATTATCAAATTAGCCTTGAAGCTTCTATTGCAGATGACCAGGTTTACATAACTTCTATCTACTATTTTGTGAGTCCATCACAGATGGTCAAATTTACATAACTTCTATCAACTATTATGCAAGGCAGAATGATTGATAAGTCATCAAACATCTTGAGTAATTCTAATTCTTTAGATCTCACAAACTTTTCAGCCAGTATCAACTAGAGTTCTGACCAATTTGTTTTGGATAAATTTAAAACCTAAACAAGAAAAATATAAGTCTCATAATATATAAAAATTTGGTAGGTCTATTGAAATAAAAAATACCTATAACGACGTCAGGTGAATCGTTTGCTTCTTGTTGAGCCAGTGCATATACTCTAGTTTGTACACTCCGACTAAAGTTGATCCTAATGGCTCAATTAGCCTCTTTCTCCCAAAAGTCCTTTGAGGAGATGAAGCAGTAACTCTGGTATCAACATGGGGTCTCTGGCCCAAGGTGGTGGAGCTATCCATGTGTCCTAGTTACCAAAAATAGGTATTACTGCCTGACAAACATTCTCCTCTGTGTGCATTTCCACTCTTGACGTAGGTCATGGCATTGCCGATGCTTCCAGTACTGCTACCACTATTGTTGGGTTGAGGGTTCATGTTGGACTTGACAATATTTTGAGCAAATAGACTGAATGTCTTTTCCTTTGCTTTCATTCCAATAAATAGTAGTTTGTAAAATCTATTTTAGGTACATAATATTCAGTATATTCTAAATTAAGTAACTTAATTAATACATAATCATAATCTAAATAATTAACAAAAAGGAAAGAATCCGTGTAAATATAATATTTCCCTCTTTGCAGTATTACGAAGAAGGAAACTCTTTATTCTGTCTGATTTCTTTTATTCCGGATTGATATCCCCCTTCAAATTGATGCAAACTGGTCAAGAAACATCAATTTGCTGACAAGAGACTGATGACGATGTCGAGAAAGAGGTTTAGTAAATATATCAGTTGTTTGAAGATCAGAAGGGATATGAGGAAGAGATATAACACCCTCCTCAATGAGATATAACACCCTCCTCATAGGCTTCTCGAATGGAATGACAGTCCACTTCAATGTGTTTCATGTGTTCATGAAAAATGAGATTAGCAGCAATCTGGATAGCATTAGTATTATCTGCATGAAACGAGATTAGCAGCAATCTGGATAGCATAGTATTATCTGCATGAAGAGAAGTAGACTCAAGCTGAGGAAAATCAAGCTCAGCCAGCATGCCACGAAGCCAAATGATTTCAGAACAAGCAGGGGACATAGCGCGATATTCTGATTCAGTGGATGACTTAGATACTCGATATTGTTTCTTGCTCTTCCAAGAGATTAAAGAGTTGCCGAGAAACATGCACCATCCAGTAATAGATCGGCGTGTATCAGAACAACTAGCCCAATCAACATCACTATAGGTTGTTAAGGTGATAGGAGACTCCGCAGAAAAGAACAAATCATGATAAGTACCTTTCAAATATCGAATAATATGTCGAACTGCAGCTAAATGAAGATGTGTAGGGGCTTGCATAAATTAACTAACTTGTTGCACAACAAATAAAATATCAGGACGCGTAATAGTCAGATAATTGAGACTGTCAATCAGTTGTCTATATAGAGATGATTCAGATAGAAAGTCACAATCATTCTATTGATATTTGACATTTACTTCCAAAGGAGTATCAGTGGAGCGACCATCTTGAAGACTAGTCAAAGCAATGAGTCCCTTCGTATAGTTGTGCTGACGAAGAAAAATACCGGCGACAGAAGATTGAATCTCGAGTCCTAAGAAATAAGTTAATGACCCTAAATCTTTCATATGAAAAGATCCCTGAAGACTTTTCTGTAGTTGAGACATCAATTGATTATCAGATCCTATGATGACAATATCATCAACATATACTAATAACAAAACAATTCCCTTGTCAGTTTTGCAAAGAAATAATGATGAATCATACTGAATTTGAATAAAAGAAGAGTATTGCGAAACTTTTCAAACCAGACCCGTGGAGCCTGTTTCAAACCATATAGGGACCTTTTGAGCTTACAAATATCATGTGAAGGTGTAGAAAATAAGCCTGGAGGAAGAGTCATATAGACGTCTTCTTTGAGATCCCCATGTAAGAATGCATTCTTAACATCCATCTGCTTTAAGAACCGGCCTTTAGATGCAAATAACACTAGTCGGACATTTGTCATCTTAGCCACAGGTGCAAATGTTTCGTCATAATCAATCCCGTATTCCTCCTGTCGATTGCCAAGAGCTACCAATCTTGCTTTATATCGATCAAGAGAGCAATCATATCGAAGTTTAAGAGAATAAACCCATTTACATCCAATGGGTTTAACACCTGTAGGACATGAAACAATATCCCAAGTGTGATTATCTTGAAGTGTCTGAAGTTCCTCTTTCATGGCTTTGACCCAACAAGTCTTTTTAGCAGCTTGAAAGTAAGAAGTAGGAACAGTAACATTAGTTAAAATTGCAAAATACCCATATCTATCTGGAGGACGGATACGTCGGGTTGATCGTCGAATACTTATTGGAGCAATTTTTGGATCAGGGTTGGGGACGTTTGAAGGTGAAGGGGGCAGACGTCGTGTGTAGACTATGTCTGGCTTGAAGCTTTTATCAGCAGAAGTGGAAGTATAACTGTATCTGATGTGGACACATGATGCTGAAAGTAATATTCATGTTCAAAGAAAATCACATTTCGAGAAATATGCCATTGACAATTAATCGAATCATAACACACAATCCTTTACGATTAGGACTGTACCCCATAAAGGCACATCGTACTGAATTAATCGAATCATAACACAATTTTTTATGGTTAGGACTGTACCCCATAAAGGCACATCGTACTGACTGAGCTGTCAATTTATGATGTTCATGAGCAGGTAGATGAACAAAACAGACACATCTGAAAGTATGTAGCGTATAATAATTAGGGTGTTTATGAAAAACACGATAGTAGGGAGGCTCATATTTCAATTGTTGAGATGGTAAACGATTAATGAGATAAACTGTAGTAGATAAAGCTTCAGTCCAAAATCTAGCTGGAACAGAAAATTCTATCAGTAATGTGCGCATAGTATCCAATAGATGTCGATTTTTTCTTCAGCAACTCCAGTTTGCTGCGATGTATAGGGACATGAACGTTGTGAAACAATCACTTTGTTCTGGAGAAATGCTTGAAACTCATGAGACATGTATTCACCGCCATTGTCAAATCGTAATATTTAATGCGAGTGGAGAATTGAGTTTCAACATATGCTAAAAATGTTTGGAATACAATAAATACTTCTGTTTTGACACGTAAAAAATAGATCCAAGTCAATCGACTGTAATCATCAATAAATGTCACAAAATATCTATATTGAGCATGTGAAACAACTGGTGTAATTCTCCAAACATCACTATGAATAATGTTAAAACATTTATTGGCATGACAGCCTGAACTAGGAAAAGGTAATATCTTGTTTTTTCCAAGTTTACAAACAGAACAGTTAACTATTAAATTCTTATCTGTAGAATAAAAAATGCCATTTTTATGTAAATGCTTCCACACCATATCATTTGTGCCTGAACTAGGAAAAGTTAATATCTTGCTTTTTCCAAGTTTACAAACATAACAATTAACTATTAAATTTTTATCTGTAGAATAAAAAATGTCATTTTTATGTAAATGCTTCCACACCATATCATTTGGAGTCTTTTATGCCAGACGTGTGCCTTATTTTCAACAACTGAAGATGCTAATGAAATATTCTGAAAAATAGTAAATTTCAATGGAAGTAGTCAACCAACTTTAGCCCCTTTCGCTATCACCTTCCCCGACACCTGATCCTGCACAATACAACCATCACGAGAAAAATGTACTTTACAATTTGACAAACAAAGAGTAAGTTAGTAGATAATTTAGGAGAAATCAAAACATGTTTTATGTTTGATGGATGAGTTAATATCACCAACTGTCGTAATTGGAATATTATTCCCATTAACAACCTGAATATGTTGAGTATCAGTGTATGGTCGTTGGTTATGTAATAGCTTAGCAGTGCTAGTCATATGATTTGTGGCCCTTGAATCAACAAACCAAGGAGAAGTAACCGAAGAAATAATTTTACCTTTCCCTTGAAGGCTGATATAAAATGCAGAGAGAACTATCTGTTGAACCATATAGGGTGTGACAGTTGATTGATTATTATCAGCAACACTAGTAGTCAAGGCAGGATTGTCGGATACCGTGGCATGAAGTGATTGTGGTTTGTGATTTTGGGTCGTGTTGGGCATTCCGTAAGAGTATGACTCTTTTGCTTATAATAATTACATTCCTTATTTTCACAATTCCGTGTTATATGACCAAATTTCTTGCAGTTGTAGCACTGCACTGACCCCTTCGCTTTAGTCTTAGCAGCATATGCCACATTAATTATTTATGATGATCCACCTGCTGTACTGATAGTATATTGTGTCGCCAATCTTTGTTCTTCGCGCAATAATTGCCCAAAACAAACATCCAAACACGGAATCAGATCTCTGTTCAACAACCCAACTCGAGCAATCTCAAATTCAGGTCTCAGTTTCATTAAAAACTGATCACGACGACTTTCTTCATGAATAGCTTGAAGACTAGCTAAGTTCTCTTTTGACACTTTAACATAGATAATACCAGTATATTCACTCTATAAATTTAAAAATCCAGAATAATATTGTTCAATTGAAAGATTACTCCGACTATAATTATTCATGTCAAGTTTCAATTGGAAGCGTTTCGCAGAATTATCATGATTATAAACGCGCTTCAAATATTCTCACATTTCTTTTGCTGTGCTAAATGATCGTAAATTGTTTACCATATGAGCCTCAATTGATCCCAAAATCCAGGAAATAATTCGATCATCCTTTGCTTCCCATTGACCAAGATCTTTTGTCTCAGTAGGAGCTGAGGAAGATCCATCAATATGACCCCAAAACTTCTTCCCTTTTAAGAACATTCTGAGCTGAAATTCCCATGCGGCATAATTCTTTCCCGTAAATCTGACAGCTAAGATTTCAGAAGACATTTTAAATATATTAATCTCGATCAAAATATCCAAGATAAATAAAATTCAAAGGCTAGGGTCGAAGATCGAAGAGTGGTGATCGTGACAAGCCGTGAAGTTTGAATAGGTCGCGATCGAGACGATCGAAAGCAGTGGATCGCGCAAATCACGGCAGTTTGCTGTAGTAGCGGATCACGACAGTTTTGGAACGAGTCACAAATACGGCAGTTTTGGAACAAGCGGATCACGGCAGTTTGCTGTAGTAGCGGCAGATTGCGGCAGTAGCGTCAGATCGCAGCAGCGGCAGGAGCGAACAAGATGCACCAGAATATCGCGACAGAACGAGCGACGATCGCGGGAAGCGAGCAGATTGCGGCGGATCGCACTGGAACGAGCAATTTGATCGCGGCAGGGGCGAACTAGATGCCGCACCAGAGATCGCGCAGGAGGAGCGAGCGAATGAAATGAGCAGATCGCGGCAGAACGAAGTTTCAGAAGATGTGGGACGAAGATGTCGTGGAACACAACACCAGAGGTTCGATCGAAGGAGCAGCGACAGAACTCAAACAAAGCGGACAAAGATGCCGCAGAACTCAAAGACAAGAACGAGCGCTCCAGTGAGGAAGCAATCGAAGATGCCAGCCAAAGATAACAAATCTAAAATTTGAAGGATTCAGGCTCTGATACCATGACAATATTTTGAGCAAATAGGCTGAATGTCTTTTTCTTTGCTTTCATTCCAATAAATAGTAGTTTGTACAATCTATTTTAGGTACATAATATTCAGTATTTTCTAAATTAATTAACTTAATTAATACATAATCATAATCTAAATAATTAGCAAAAAGCGGAAAGAATCTGTGTAAATATAATATTTCTCTCTTTGCAGTATTGCGAAGAAGAAAACTCTTTATTCTATCTGATTTCTTTTATTTCTGATTGATAGGACTGCCTAGTTGGACCAACTGGGTTGCTTGCCCTGTTCTGGATCTATCATCTCCTTTTCTTTTGAAAATTATTACGTAACCAACAGATCAATCTATATTCTTCTTGCTCTTTCCACTAGAATTGAGCAATACATAATGCCCAAAGGGATTAAAAGCTGTCTGATCACATCCTTCAATCCAAATAGAAAACAGTGGCACTTTTCTTCACCATTGGAAATTGACATAGGTACGTATTGAGATAACATCATAAACTCAGTCTCGTTCTGCATGTTTGAACGACCGTTCTGCACGAGCCTGATGAATCGATTATGCATCTGCCTCGTGGCTGAGAGAGGAACAAACTAATCACGTAAAGTTCTCACAAAATCCTCCCACTAAATCTGGCTGTTGGGTCATTTTCCAAATTTCTTCTGTAGCTATCTCTGTCATCTCCTCCCTACTTCCCCCTTGAAAGGAAAAGTGTCCAATGTGATTTTCTCTATCCTTGACAAACTATTCTCTGCCTCAACTATCTCTTTTGTTTTTGAAAATAGTGGTAGCATGTACTGCAACATCTTTAGCTATTTATCCATCTATGCCATTTCACTAATATTTGCCGGGGTCTGAGAATCCTGAATCAGTCGTGCACCGCGCCCCTAGTAAATACCTCCATAAGGATGCTAGTACTACTAGTTGGAGGATCAATAAATGTTGGAGTCACCATATTCTGCTGATCAGTAGCTCTTACTTCTCTATTCTTCTCATTAGTATCATCCAAATCAATATCTGAGATATCAAAATTTTTTAATTGTTAACATAAACATTAGAATTAATTTATAACTTTTTTTAATGATCATTAATGATTTTTTGAATGGCTCTTTTATGATCACTTTCCTTCTGCCCTTGGATGGGTTCTAATACCATTCTTATCACGATCTAGCTTGTGAGCTTGAGCTTGGAATTGCCAAGACGAGAACCGTTGGTCGGACGGAGGAAAACAATCTAATAGTATCATTTCATAATTAAACTGTGAGCTTGAAATTGCCAATACGAGAACCGTTGGTCGGACGAAGGAAAACAATCTAATAGTATCATTTCATAATTAAAATAAAATTCAAAATACAAAACAATCATTCTATTTTATAAAACTTGTATAATAGCTAATTCATATTAAAACATTTACATTAATAGAAAATAAATATTTTTCATTCGACACTCCTCGGTCCCTGTACACGTATTCTCTGGGGTCTATCATTCTGCACTCCTCGGCGTTGGTACACGTAATCTCTTTTATGATCACTTTCCTTCCGCTTTTGGATGGGTTTTGATACCACTCTTGTCACAATCCGACCTAAGAGCTTGGAATTACCAATGCGGGAACTGTCGGCTGGACGGAGGCAAATTATTTAATAGTATCATTTTATAATTAAACTAAAATTCAAAATACAAAAGTCATTTTATTTTATAAAACTTATATTTACAAAAATTTATTCATATTAAAATATTTAATTCTAACAGAAAATAAAGTTGAATTATAATATCTATCATTCTGCACTTGAGGCCTATACACGTACTCTCTGGGATATATCTAACTTAAAGTTGATTTTCCTGTAAAATTGTAGAAAATAAATATTGAGTTAAAATTATTCAGTGGACTAATATTTTTAAATTGTAATAATTCTCTTTTTAAATATTTTGCAAAAAATGTAATAACAGTAAAACTCTGTTTGGCGCAGCTGCACCTGTGCTGTTTCAAGAAGCTGTTGTGGGGAAGCTCTGCGGAGAATTTGTTGCAGCTGTGTAAAAACAGCTGTGGACAACTGTTTCTGGAAAAATGACAATTCTGCCCCAGTTTAGTTAAACAGTTTGGAACAAGAATAATGACAACTTTATATATGATACAACAAAAACAGAAATCCACTTTACAAGTTAAAAATGTAAAAAATAGACATCTACAATTTTTAGCCAATCCCAGAAGCCATAAATTTGATAATTTTAAGGAAAAATTTCAAATAAAAACAATGCAGAATTACATGCAAGTAGTCCATGTTTCACAAAAAAAAAACAAGCATATGCTGCACCCAAAAAAAGATGATTTACATACATACAACCCAATTATTAAGTATTTACATATCTAACAATAACTTTACTTTTTTCGTTTATACCACCCAAATCTTTCATATTACATAAAAAAATACCACTATTTTAACTGTTATAAAGTGAAATACAAATTTTCATGAAAATGTAAGGCAGTATATTTTTAACTGTTATAAAGTTAAGGCAGTATATATGGTAAAATTGAACTTTGGGTGTTAGCAATTTTTACATAAATAAAATGACAGCATTCTTTGGGTCTTATAAATGTGAAACATAAAGATTTTCAAGCACAATCACATCTAAGTCAGAAATGACAATGTTCGGTAGGCTTTCAAATAAATTGGAACATTTGCATCATAACCATCCAATTCCTATGTTTTTACATATGTAATCCTATACTTCACCTTATACCTTTATACCACCCAAATCTTTATATAGCCAACCAAATCTTTTGAGTTAATATGTACAGAAAGTGTGCTAAGCTTGGATTGAGTTAAAGAAGGCAAGCAGTGATTCTAATGAATTAAAGCATTGCTTGACATGTACATTGCTCGTAGTAGTTACCATATATTTCATACCTATGTCAAACATTCAAATCACCAACTGCAAAAGCTTATAGCATTCAGGAATAAATGGCACCAATTGTTACTGTCGCGCTCTGCATTCCTGGAAGAGGATCAAACGCCAAAATAGATTTTCAAACAGATTCACACATTTTGTTTACAAAATTTCTTGGTTTTATGTAGTTTCAAGAAGAAAAAATTAAAATGGAATAATTATAGTTCGGTTTAACTCCCCAAATTATCAGACTAGTGCATTTTTAAAGGAAACAAGCTAAAATTCCAAACATCAGAAAATTTATAATTTGTGTCAAAAGTTCAATCTAATCATATGTATTTACATATCTAACACCTAAACTTTAAAATTGACATATATATAAGTATCAATAAGTTCAATCTAATCAAGCTAGTTTATATCAAATAAAAAGCTTCAGCTTTATATCAACTTCCATATGATTTATATCAACTTCCATATCAAAATAAGATAAGTTTCATATAAGAATTATGAGAAGCAGATTGAAGTTACTCAAAATAAGATACTTATGGTGATGTAAATAAGAAAAATAAGCAATCAATAAAATAATTCTTAAATCTTAGGATAAGGAAACAGGGACATATATAAATAAGAAGGTGAATTCTAAATCTTATAAAGAAAAAGAATTCTAAATTCCAGCGAACAAGCTAAATTTACATACATAACACATAATTGGTATGTATAATGCAAAATACTTCTTTTGCTTTCACTCATTTCAATTGTGAAAACAAAAATATTACACTTGAGGGTGCCTTGTAAATACTTGCTTTCACTCATTTCAACTGTGAAAACAAAAATATTACACTTGAGGGTGCCTTGAGAAGATTCAGGTAGTGTAAAATCAATATTAATACATGAATATTTCCAACCAATGATTAATCTAATAAACTTTATCGTTATTAAAACATATTTTCTAACTTCAAGCAACCAAATGAGCCTTAAAGGGCCGGCCTATAAACAAATTCCAGAATTTTTTTTTCCAAGACAAACTTTCGATTGTTTTACAAGACTTTTAATTTTCTAATTCGCAGAATCCTCCGCAACAAAATTATCAGCACATGCAGATAAGCCCAAACATTCACCACCCACCGACCAAAATCTGACAGAAGACAGTAAACCCCCCACTTCCAGCTCGGTAATTGAAATCCCTAACACGCCTTATGCAGACAAGGCCACCGATATCCAAACTTCAAGATCCATTATCAAAATTCTGAAAATATTAGGTAATGCGATTGAGATTTTGAGTAGATCTGTACCATCTCTCTTGACGGTCTTGCACCGGACGACGCCCAAGAACATAAAAGAGCAGCAGATGATAGCCAAGGCCGACAACCTTGCCATGGTAGACGTATGGATCTTTGACGCCTTGGTAAATCAAAGCTCTCGACTGACAAGCTCAACAACGAAGAGCAGGTGTAGAAGGAGAATCAAAAGTTCTTCAACTGGGAAGAATAGGTGCAGAAGGAGAATCGAAAGCTGTTGGGGAAAACCCAAAAAATCATTGAGGGATCGAATGGGGGGTTGCAAGAGTAAAAATCGAAGGGGTAATGCTGGCTGCGGGGTCTCTCACCCGCGACCAGCTTTTCGCTCAGATTCACGGCTGCCACGAGTGAAAAGTCGTGCCAAACGACGCTAAACTGTGGCCTCTTGCCGCACTGTGCAGATAAAGCTGGGCCAAACGCAACCTAAAAATGCATAAAAGAAAATAATTTCGTTTACTTTCATATAATTTTTTTCACACTTTTCATTTGAGAGTCACTGTCTAAATTTATACATTAAAAGAAAGACACGTTCAATTTTTTCCAACTCACCATAAAGATAGGCAACCATTTCTATTCTCAATTCCATTTCTATATCTATTCATGAGTATATTGCATTTTCCTGCCAGTACCATTCATAAATGATTCCCATATGCAAGAATATATTATATTTTATTACTTTTCATGCATTTAACATTTAAAATATTAAATCAAATTGACTTGACACATCATAAACTAATCAAACACATTTGCATGAACTTGATGAATCTAGCATTTGTGTTTTGATTAACAACATATTTGGGAGATGACATGCCTAACGTGACTGAAACAATCCAGATATATGCTGTAGGGAATTAGCTAATGAAAATTATGACAACTATAAACCACAACCTTATGATATTGATAGAGAAAGAATTGAAAAAGTTACAATTTGTGTCAACCTTGGATGGGAGAATAGATCCAAATCCCTTTTTTGATTGGATAATGGACATGAAAAATTAAAATTTCATGGATAACACAATCTCCTCCTCTTATTCCACTCGGTTAGGGCACATGATGCCATGCTTAGCACTCATGAGCTCTTCTATGCGCTTGGAACTTGATCATTTCTCTGCGAGCCACGAAAATGCTCAGTCTTACCTTGTTTCTCTTCTTCTTTGTCCGCAGGCGATTGATGATGCATGTGAAAACCCAATTCGAGTCACTCGAGCTTCACAACTTTTGTGGTTGCTTGGCAGAACGTTTCCCTTCACGGAAAATTCCTTCCAACATGCTGCTTGCTTTTTTGCGCACTACTTTTATGCGGAAATGGAGGAACGAGGCGTCTCTTGAGTGTGGAAAGTAACTTGCTCTTATGGTTTTGGAATTTCCTGCACTCCTTTCTTCTTCTTCTTCCTCCTCTTCTTCCTTCTTCTTCTATTTTTCATGCTCTTTGTCGCTCGCTCCCTCTTGCTTTCTGTCACTTTCTCCGTCTCTTGCATATGAAATGAAGGGAAGAGATGAGGGAAATACTTCCTCTTCGAGTTGCGGCGGGTGTTGGAAGTCCCATTCGAATTATATCTACAGTGATAACCTTCCTTGTTGTTCTGGCAATTTCCCCCCTTCGCTTTGCTGCCACCATCACCCCTTGCTATCGCCCCACTATCCGGCCTTCCATTTGCATTTTACTTTCTCTCTGGAGGTCCAAACCCTCACCGATCATCACCACCACGCCTAGATCCACCATAGTTTGAGTGTTTGTGTCATGTTTGTTGTTATTTCTGTTTTAATTTGTGAGATTGTATTTCCCTATTTTGATATCAACAATAGTATTTGATTTTCTTATTATTGTTTGGGTTAACTCTGGTATCAAGATGTTTCTAACCATATCGAGCCGTGAGTTTCGAATTAAAAAACACCGGTAATAAAATTATGAAAATTAGAATACACAAAGTTGGTTGAAACATATAACCTCATTTCATAGAAGAGACGTAAATCAAATACATGCAATATTCACAAAACTGAATAAGAATTTTGAGTTTGTAAATATTAAATTAGGATAGAACTAGATTATTACTAAGTGTTTAAAGCCTCAAGTCAAAGTTTTAAATGCCCTAAAAATTGACTTCATTATCATCATCACTAATATGACATCTAATGAATCATCATGATATAGTAGCTCTATCTTCCTCCCAATCACTCTCATGTCGGTCATGCCATTCATCTTTGTTTTTTGTTATAGAAAATACTAAATATAAACTTGAATATTAGATATCTTGCATATTAGAAAGCTTGTATATTAGGTTACCTAATTAGGGGAGATATAATTTCAGATCTTTTCTATATTTGATTTGCTTCTAATTTGTAGAGAGGAGTGTCTATCAATATGCAACATATGATTTCAGTTGGGAAATAAGAAAGAAAGCTTTCCACTCATATTTTTTAATGCTCTCCCACTCTTTTCTTGCATCAAGATTATTATAATAAGACACTCATAATAAGAAAATATTGAATTTTAATTTGCTAGATTCAATTTTACATTTTCATGAGTTTGAGAAAGATAATTCTCACCCCTGCTGAGTGAAGGACCCAACTTGGCTCATCGGGCAATTGGAAGTGATGTCTCCAAAACGAAGACATTTTTTACTTTTTCTGACTGGGACTATAGTAGTTGTGCTACTCTTCTCAGGCTTCTCATTTGGAGTGACTCTGTCCTGTTTCTGACTAGCCCGTTCTACTCTCTGAGGCGTGCTCTTCTTAAGGTCTCCAATTGTTGTCGACTCTCTGATTGGTGGTGGTTGTCTGCTCTGCTTCTGCTATCTCTCCACTTTTAATGCTAAGGTTTGCAGATTCTTTAGTGCCCAACAAAGTTGCAGTTAGACCACGTTACTGTTGGAGGGCTTCTTACATCTCAAATACCTAGCTATGAGGTGCTCTTGCTCATTTGGCTTACACATCAACTTAAGCTGTATAAATTCTGCCATGTACTTCTCCACTAATAACTCATTCTGTTGGAGATAGTGGAGTTTCAAAAAAATATTCTGGCGGTTGTGTGGTGGTAGGTATTATCGCTACATTGCCTTCATTTTCTTCTAAGAAGTGATTTTGTCCCGTTCTATCTCTCCCTCTTCATATGCTCCCACAATAAAGAAGCATTCTTCAATTTGATGGCTGCGAGCTTCACTCATCTGCATTGATCATCTCCTTATATTCAAAGATCCACTAATAGTCTGCATCCACTCGAGTAATTCATGTAGATCCATTCTCCCCTCGAATGATCCACTATTATTCCCAGATCATCACATCCTCAAATAGACACATAATTTCTGTATCCTCTAATAGACATTTTATCTCTGTATATTCTAAGGGACTTCATGTCTGTATCTTCCAACAGACTTTGCATCTCCGTGTCTTCAACAAGTACGTCATCTCTCTATCATCCAATAGACACCTCATCTCTGTATCATCCAACATGTACTTCATCTTTGTATCTTCCGTCATGCATTTCATCTTTGTATCTTCCATCACACACTTCATCTCTCGGCCTCCTCCGATATTGTATTCCAAAGTGCTCTTGTGAATCGTTTTTTCCATTGAAATCATCCATGCGAAAAGGATTCAAATGTTCTCCTTGCTCTCCAAGGATTTCACTATTACGATCGATGTTGGTCTCGCCATGGATTCTTTCCTCAATGATATCGAGCCCTAATAGAACTTGGCGAATTCGCCATTGTATGCCGTCCATGGTAAATTCCTGATAAGATCCCATGTATTGTCTTGACGCAGACGTGGTTTAGGGCTTGATTGTAGATTGGTGGAAGGAGGTGTGTTGGGGTGATATGCGATGGGAAAGAAAAAAAAATTGGGTGGAGATAGAGTTGGGTATGGGCTTATGCTAGAAACTCTAGAATAGTAGTAGAGTTTGGTTAGCTCTAATACCAAATGACACCGAAGTTAACCAAAACAACAATAGAAAAAATAAATATTATTTATGACAAAGGTAATAGACAGTTATAACCCACACACTGAAAGGGAAATGCAATAATAACAAAAATAAATACAACTAAATTGTATCCCTTGTGTGGTGGATAGCGACATCTAAATTGTATCCCAAGTTATAACCCACACACGTAAAGGAGCAACAACAGTAAAACAACAAGGATAGCTAGTATGAGGCAACTACAACAGAGAAGTACGACATGAAGTGGTGGATAGCGATATGAGAAGGGGGCAGAATGGTTGGTTGGTGGAAAACAAAGTGCTCTTGTGAATCGTTTTTTCCATTGAAATCATCCATGCGAAAAGGATTCAAATGTTCTCCTTGCTCTCCAAGGATTTCACTATTACTTGTGAATCGTTTTTTTCATTGAAATCATCCATGCGAAAAGGATTCGAATGTTCTCCTTGCTCTCCAAGGATTTCACTATTACGATCGATGTTGGTCTCGCCATGGATTCTTTCCTCAATGATATCGAGCCCTAATAGAACTTGGCGAATTCGCCATTGTATGCCGTCCATGGTAAATTCCTGATAAGATCCCAGGAATTGTCTCGACGCAGACGTGGTTTTGGGCTTGATTGTAAATTGGTGGAAGGAGGTGTGTTGGGGTGAGATGCGATGGGAAAGAAAAAAAAATTGGGTGGAGATAGAGTTGGGTATGGGCTTATGCTAGAAACTCTAGAATAGTAGTAGAGTTTGGTTAGCTCTAATACCAAATGACACCGAAGTTAACCAAAACAACAATAGAAAAAATAAATATTATTTATGACAAAGGTAATAGACAGTTATAACCCACACACTGAAAGGGAAATGCAATAATAACAAAAATAAATACAACTAAATTGTATCCCTTGTGTGGTGGATAGCGACATCTAAATTGTATCCCAAGTTATAACCCACACACGTAAAGGAGCAACAACAGTAAAACAACAAAGATAGCTAGTATGGGGCAACTACAACAGAGAAGTACGGCATGAAGTGATGGATAGCGATATGAGAAGGGGGCAGAATGGTTGGTTGGTGGAAAATGCAGGAAAAACTTCCCAGGAGGGTTGTTTCTGGCGACAACAACAGGTTCAACAACAACGTTAGTGGAAGGACAAATGAAGAGGCGGGGAACGTTGAGGATAATCACTACCTCAGAAGGGGAAAACCTTAGGTACAGCCGGAGCACCACTTGCCCTTGGATACAATCTTGGATGGGGAAAACCTGGACGCCAACGGCTGTTCGGTTAGAAAACAAAAGCAAAACTCTGATCTAAACCACAATACAACGTATATATAGAAAATGATTAGAAAAAAATGAGGCAAAAGAAGGAAACTCGCTAAAAATTAGAACTGAACAAAATCCAGCTCGCTCATTCTGCTTTGTGCAGTTCCGTGAACTGGAGAACACACATTCGACTCCTGTAGCGAGAGACACCCGCATCAAATCTTGAAAAAGAAAACATTCTGCTCAAATTTGAAATAGGACTCACTTGCGATGCAAAAACTATCTAGTCTGTGATATTGCAGAATTAGCATAATTTGGATGGTTACGAAATTGTAGAATCTCTATATTCCGCAATATTGTGACTATTGTGTGATTGAGACCATGACATCTCATAATTCGGTTGCTACCACGTCACTTCTTAGGTAGGAGAGCTTTTCTTTCTATGCAGGTTTCCAGAATCGATCTACAATTACCATAACAATGTCATAGCCTTGTTATGTCTGAGTTCCATTACAAAATCTATACTTTCTTCCATTTCATGCTGCCTCCAAAACACGCATGTAATTCCAAAGTGTCCTGATAGAATAAATGATCATCATTTTATTTGCGCATCTAGAGATAAAACTGCGCATAGATGTAAATTCTTACGAACCAAATATTGAGCTATTAAATTTATAGCATGCTTCTCCCACTCTTTGTACTCGATTAGATTTGTAAATAAGTCTGACTGGAGGAATTAACTTTCGAAGGAAATCTATGACATGCTGGACCGCTATTAATAGCAGTGACTCAGGAAGTAATATGTTAGTTAGAACATTCGAAAACTCTCCCAGCAACGGTTGCTCCTTTTCTGGTATTAGCTCATCTAACTCACGACCTTCTAGTACAATTAATGATAGTCCTGCTAAAGTCTCTTTCATGAGATCAACATGAATCACTAGTATATTTTCCACATTAGCTAGAAGTTCATACATCTCTTTGATGTCTTCATCATCTCATGTCATTGTCTATTTCTTCAACTTCTCCCTGTGCAATGAATGAGATCATTATTTTGCTTGGGCAATCAGACATTTTGTGCCAAAAAATTATTGCACTCGAAACAATTTTTTTGCTCGGCTGGGTTTAGGAGTACTAACAGTCCACCTTTTCTCCACTTTATGTGTTTTTCCTATGGCATTATTGATTGGGATGTTCTATTGAGTGTGCTATTGAAGGATGGTATAGATTTGATACTATTGTGTTGTCTCTCCACCTTCAGGGCTCAGGTCTGGGCATATCTTGTAATGTCCAATATGGTTGCAATTGTATCACATTGTCAATGGATGGTCTCAATCCCTCTCAGCTATAGAGCTATAATGTTCTCATTGGGCTCCTCTAGTTCATACTTCAATATAAACTGCTCGAACACTGTATACTTCTTTATTGAGTGATCATGCTACTATAAATGATGAAGTTTCAAAAACATGTTCTGTTTGTTATATGTTTGTAGGTACTTGCGTTGTATCTTCTTTTTATCTTTGGATTTAGTTATGATTTTATTTTTTCTCTTTCACTGGCATTGACATTTTAAAATTTTCCACCTAGAGACTCAAACTTCTTTAACTTGGTGGAGGCTAGTTTTACTCTTATATCAAGATGAAACATCCCTGCATTCAATGATCCATGCCATTGTCTGGAGACACCCAAACTCTTCCGGATACACGCGACCATCAAAATTTGTTAAGTCAACCTTCACTTAAAAATCCTAATTTTCCTCTGATATTCTTTGACAAATATTCATGGTGTTGGTTCTTCATCACTGGAAACTGTCTGATGGAAGGGATTCACTTCTCAATATGACGAGTCACTGTTGCGGCTATGGGTGACCTCGCCAGATTGTCTTCTCTCATAGGTGGCAAGTTTTTGTTGTAGCTGGATGATTTTTTGCTGGATGACAAATGAGTTTTTGCTGCATGTCATCCATAGTGAGCTCTTGAACACCTTATTGTGGGTTTCTTCTTGGCGGCATGATGTCTCATTGTTCCAATAAATGTTTGGATGAAAAAAAATGGTTTAGTGTTAGGGCTAGGTGGATAATTTGTAGATAAAATTTTCTGGTGGGGTTGTTAGGTTATGTTGTATGGATTCTTAGTTTCGGTGTGAGAAAAACAAATTCTTAAAATTTTAGGATTTGAGATAATTGATATCAGATTATACTGTTATAGGGCGCCTAAAAGGTACGAGGGAATGCAAAAAGATGTTAGGAAAGTTGTAGGATGGTAACGGGATATGGAGATGGATGACAACTAAAATTTTGTAGTTGATGACGAAACAAAGAACAAGAATGGAAACCAACCATTTTTCCTGCTGCAGATACCGGTTTGCTGTAAGTTGGATGATGATGATGGTCTATGAACATCCAATAAAAATCCCAACTTTGATTGTATTTGGTTACAAACAGGTAATTTGAAAGAAATTTGAAGATATAATATTCGATAAAAAAATTAAAAGAAAATATCTCCAGATAACATAACAACCAAAAGTCCGCCTCAACCAAAAAAATAGTAAATTGTTTCTGCTAGAATGAAACCCTAATTAGAAGAAAATAACTAAGAAAAAGCTAGAAAAGGAATCATTCTTGCTAAAATTGGAAATAGGATGGGATTGTTCGATCTGGTTCTCTTGTGATCATGTCGCGGTATCACGGAATTACTTAGTCTGGAATTTCACGGAGTTGCGAAATTTCAAAATTCTGTATTATTGCGACCCTCGCACGATCGAGAGCATGACGTTTTGTAATTTGACTGCCCCACATCATTTTTTATATTCCTTATTCGTCCATGCAATATTTTCTTAGAAATCTATGTTTTTGGTGCTGAATGACATTGTGACAGAGATAAGCCATAGCCATGACTAAAGATATACATTATTGATCTTTTTTAAAGTGTGATTTTGCACAAATAGTGTCACAATGTAGAACATGCCTAATGAAATTAGCATAGAAACACATTAGTGGCTTTTTATATAATTGTTGTTTATCCCATGTAAATATTGCGAGGATGTGAGAATGGATTTTGTTGTAGGATTATCGTAAATAATACTACAAAAGCTTGTTTTTCTTTTTATAATTGTTGGTTGCTTTTCAAAGACCGCTCATTTATTCTAAGTTTCTAGATTACTAAGACATGTACATGGCCAAAAGTATACATTAATGAAGTAGGTAAATTACATATCTTGTGTAAAATATTTATCAAATGTAGATGTACTTTGTTATTTTTAGAAAATTCCATGGAAGAAATGAAAACTTGATTTAAAATTTCAACTACTTATTGCTACGTCCTTTTTATCAAATTGAAGCTAATTGGAGTTTGGGTGATCTGTTATGTTATTCGATTAATGGTCTGTTTGGGATAACTTTCTGTTTTTTTTATGCGTTTCAGAGCATCACCATAACTCTATTTGGGGAACTTTTTTTTTGCCGCTTTATATAAATTTCTGTGATGGGAAGTTTTTTTTTTCAATTTTACTTGTTAAAGTGGGGTGGCTGTAAGAAAGTTGCTATCTAATTTTTTGTAAAAACTATATTTGTTACTTTTGTTGCATATTTCTAAGAAGTTTTTTCCATCACAGTTTTACAATCATCTTTTTTAAAAGCTGTAGCTACAAATAGGCTCTAAAACGAACATCTAGGCGGGATCTAATATCAACTACCTCAAACAGGCTCTAAAACGAACATCTAGGCGGGATCTAATATTATTTATGGTTGAGTTTGCATTTAATTTATCATTTAACTGATCAGTGAATTTGAGTACATTTGAAATTGTTTATTGGCCTAAGAAATCGGTTAGTTCTCGTTGAACTGCCTTTTGCATTTAGGCCTAGGAAGTTGCACATTCATTTGTATAACATGTGCATGAAGATATTATTTGAAACTACTAGGTAATTGTAGCAATTATAAGTCTGTTGCTAGCGTGAACATAAGTCATGTGAAGTTTAACCCAAGTTATAAGTCTGAACCTGAATCTTTTGCTTTTATTGATCCTTAAAAGATTAATCGTAAGGAGACGAGGCCATTTAAAGTAATACAATTCATTGGGATTAATGGTTACAAACTAAAAATTTCTTGAAATATTTGTATTAGTTGTGTTTTCATTGTATTTTATCTAATGTTATTTCACGAATCTGTTACTTGCAACATGAGTTCTCTCTCCTCTCCTCTCCTCTCCTCTCCTCTCCTAGACATGAGTTCTCTCTCCTCTCCTCTCCTCTCCTCACCTCATGAATTCACTTCCAACACTTTGCTAGATAGGGTATTCTACCTGTTTCTGATATTATCACTTATGTTGAGGTTGTGTTCACTATTGATGATGGATATTAGTGGTGTTGTACGCAGTGGCATGACAATACTGTTTGTGATAACTTGTAGATTACTCTATAAAACGCATCACAATTATGCTGAACTTGGTGAATATTAAATGCTCAAACTGTTGAAGTCAAACTTTTTCACTTCTAAATTTTCAAGTGTACGCAGATTAAAATCACAAAGACAAAAGACCACTATGAGTTTTATGCGTGCATTTGTTTTAGTTTATTTTGTATAAAACATGCTCTTGATTATGGTTCCTATACGAACGAAGAGCATTCTCTAGTATATTGTGTATTTTGTTAGAATTAGCTCTTTGCTGTAGGGATCCAATTCAGCTCATTGAATTTCAATTTAATATACTTTCAATTTCATAATTGTAGCAGCAAAGTCTCTGATGTTTTTCTTACTTCGTTAGAATTAGCTCTTTGCTGTGATGATTCAAATCAACTCATTGAATTGCAATATAGCACGCTTCCTATTTTATAATTGTAGTAATAAAGGTAGTTAACCTTCTTTCTGCCCCTATTCAACCAAGTGCTTCTCTTATTTTTCCTTTCTAATTTCTTACATTGCTTTCTCGTTAAAGCACTATTTTCGCACTCTATCACGACATTACATTACTTTCCTATCCTATTAAGGTTGCTGTTGCTTCCTTATGTTCCAGTTACAGCCTTTGTCCTTGCTACCATCTCTCGACTGTATTTTTTACTAGTTGTCGAATTCTCCATCCAAATGATGGAATCATGATTGGATTTTTCACTCCGGGAGACGAACTTTAGATGTATGGTGCATTCTTGAATAATGAATTGATGCTTTATATATTTAAATGATTTTTGATAGGTTTTGAGTTTCATATTTTAGTTATTTGTAGGATATATGTATCTTTAGACCCTGTGACATGCCAAATTCATTGGACATTGCATATGGAAACAAAGTTCCAATTTTTTTCTCTATTCCTATGTGTGAAGTGCATTCTTTAAATGCTTTACAAATGCGTATACTACTACTTCCCTGTTAAGTCTCCTTTTACCGATATGAGAGTTGATTCTTCCTTTCCGTGAATCCTGTTCCTCATTCTTTTTTTGTTTTGTTTACTTGCTTGTCTTATTTGTGTGAGTGAAATGTCGAGCATGTTGTTTTTGATTTTCCTTTTAGCTATTGAGTTTTATTTTTAGTCGCTGTTTTATAATTTTTTTTCTTGATGACCATTGGATTATTATTTGTATTGAAAGAAGTCTTTATATTGCTTTTTTTTTTACGTTACAATAGAGTGATTTTTTGCTCAAGTTCTTACATTGATAATCTGCTGATTGTAACTTTCATATATGATTTTTGTTGTGCTTCTTATAATGAAATTGATTTGATTTTTCCTCCTTATCTGAAGTTTCCTTCTTGAACCACTTTTTAATACCGGAAGTACTAATACATGCTGGTTTAGTGGTCACAATGAGCTCTATATAAATTGAGTTCTGAATTTGCTTCTAGTTAGGGTTTGAGATACATATTAATGTTTGAATTAAGTAAATCTATTTAATGGCATAGTTTATGGATAAATTGATGCATATATGGTCTCATGGATAACAATATATATCATGTAGCTAACATGACTATGATGATTATGATAACAATATATATCATATATCTTATGTAACTGTGATGATTCCCTCATCTTAACTATACAACAAGAACAACTAATTTTTATCCCAATAAGTGGGGTCAGCTACATGAATCCATCTTTTAAAATTTTCATTTCAGTCTAAGCACAACTTTTCTATCTTAGAACAGGCCCGATGCATTCCTTCACTTCAACCAACCAACTTGAATTCTACTAATAACATCCCCATCTATATCACCATCACTTTGAACAATAGACCTGAGATATTTAAAACGTCACCTTTTACCTTTTAATGATTTGATCACCCATAGTTGCAACTCTGCCACCAGAGCTACTACTACTAAAATAACATTCCATGTATTCAGTTTTAGATCTACTCAAGAGAAGGACTTTAGACTCCAATGTAGGCCTCCATAATTCAAGTTTTTGTTGAATTCTTTCTTTAGTCTTGTCCACAAGACGAATATGATTGTCGAAAAGCATTTACAAAGGTGCATCCTCTTTTAAATGTCCAGTAAGAGCATTCATAACTAAAATAAAAAGATTTCAGCTTAAAGCGAACCCCTAATGTAACTAAACTGAAATAGGAAAATACTTGGTCTATCCTCGTTCTAGATTTCAGCTTAAAGCAAACCCCTAATGCAACTACACTGAAATAGGAAAATACTTGGTCTATCCTCGTTCTGTTCGAACACAAGTAACAACTCTGGTATATATATATATTTAATGAGTTGAATTTAAGTCATATCAACAACTTTCTTCTCTAGAACTCTCCAAAGGACTTCTGTTGGAATCTTATCTTGAGCTTTTTTTAAATCAATAAAATCTTATTTAGATCCTCTTTATTCTCTCTATACTTCTTCCTCAAATCTCTCAATAAATGTATAGCTTCCATAGTAGATTTGCTCAACATTAGTCCAAACTGATTATGAGAAATCTTTGTATCATGTCTTAAATTAGTCTCTCCCATAATGTTAAAGTACGACACATCAACTTAATTCTTCTATAATTTGCGCACTCTTGTTCATTCCCTTTATTCTAAAAAATGAAAACCAAAATACTCTTCCTCCACTCCTAAGGCATTGTTTTAGTTTTTAAAATAATATTAAAGAGATTAGTAAGCCAAGAAACTTAGTAGAGATTAGTAAGCCAAGAAACTCCCAAATCTCCTAGATATTTTCACATTTCAATTGAGATGTCTTCATGTCTTAATTTTTCATCCTTGATTTTTTTTAAAGCCTCTTGAACTTCTTTTTTACTAATGCGACAGGTAAAATAATTTTTTTTTTGTTAATGATTTAAGATCATTGAGGTCGTTTGTATTTTTAGACACTATTGAAAAATATATCAAAATGGCATAACCACCTATTTTGAATATCTTCATTTAAGAAAAGTACTTTTAATTTTCATTTTTAATACACTTTACTTGAGTTAAATCTTTACTTTTCTTTTCTCTGTGTGTGGCTATTTTATACATATATTTTTCACTCTCTTTAGTATCCAGTCTATTATAAAAATCACTAAAATCAGAATTTGTAGCACCATAAGTTGTTCCCTTGAATTCCCTACGACCATCTTTTATTTATCTGTGTTTTCTAAGTTTTTTCATTTAAACCAATTTTTATAACATAACTTCTTATATTTATCTTTTCTTGCACATTATTATTCCATCAACAACTATTTTTATTTATAAAAAAATTTTCTTTTGATTCTCCAAGCGCATCTTTGCTACTTGTGTAAATTCCCTCATGTGAACTGTATGAGCATTTTAACATCTTTAATGTTTTTTTGACTTACCGTAGTTTGAAAATTTGTTTTGTTCTGTCACAGGGCATACTTTGCTAGGAATCTACTGAGTGTTGTCACTGCACTACTGGATGAGAAGCAGCCAGATCGTTTAAAGATTCTTGGATGCCAAGCATTAACGAGATTTGTTTATAACCAGGTGATCTTTGGATTATAATTGTGAATGGGCCATTTTGAGTTGAGTTTGCCTTGTTTTGGCTGTTCATTCACCTTTAATTGAGCTTTAGAGAGCTCTGACATGAAATGAGCTTTGGAGAGTGCTCAAACATGAAAAATAGTTTTAGAATTTTATTGAAGACTTTTATTTATTTATTTATTTATTTGGTTTGAAGAAATGAGCTGAATTTGCAAGCCGAGCTTGATAAATTGTAATTGAGATGAGATTGATCGCAACTTTATAATCTGATAAATATTTTTCATTTTTCTTGATTCTATTCATATATACTACAATGTTAACAAAAGTATACATTATTTTTTTTTGTATTACGTTTCAATTACAACATCAGACTTGGTGTGGATTAAGTGCAAGTTAGAAATCAAAACTGGTTGATCATAAGATAGGAATTTTAAGGTGTTAGAAGTGTGTTTTGATGACTTCTATGTAGAATTGGAGTCGCGTGAGGTCAAGGCTGAATAGTTCAAGATAAAATTATTCCACTTATGACAAGGAGTTCTTGTCATAGATAGGACTCTTAGTCACTGCAATTAGTTTTTGTTGGTGAATGAGTTTACTTTTTCCATCGATCATGAGACTTTGGGGTTCTCAAATAGTTAGAGAAGGTTGAATGATAGATAAGCATCATTGGTGAAGTTTCTTACTCCATTTCATTTTATGCTCATGCACAAAGTTAACAGTCAAAATAGGGCGTCTGGTGCTCGCCGATATATGTTGAATACTACCATGCAATCAAAAGGTGGAAGGGCTAAAAGTATTGAAGGATGCGAATGCTACTAATGAGGGTTTTCAAGAGATTTAGATTCATTGTCAGGAGATTTAGGTGTTTTGCTTGACTACTTGTTTTGTTAAAACATATTGTAGCATCATTGGTGAAGTTTCTTTCTCCATTTCATTTTATGCTCATGCAAAGTTAACAGTCAAAATAGGGCGTCTGATGCTCGCCGATATATGTTGATCACTACCATGCAATCAAAGGTGGAAGGGCTAAAAGTATTGAAGGATACGAATGCTACTAATGAGGGTTTTCAAGATATTTAGATTCATTGTCAGGAGATTTAGGTTTTTTGCTTGACTACTTGTTTTGTTAAAACATATTGTGTATCCATACGAGTTTACTCAAGTAGAACATGGAGAGATGTTTGGACATTTTGGCAGGGTCAAATCTCTTTTAGTAGTGACAAAATTTCTATTGGCCTAGATTGGTGTTAGATGTGCATGGCATATCTAGATTGTGCAAGTTTTATATCGATTTAAGTTCAACGGTAGAATACTGGTCTAAATGCTTTCCTTTCATTCTAGAGTCACCATGGATGGATGTGAGTGTGAATCTTGTTGTGTGCTTTCCACAAACCTAATGGAGTAAGGATTTTGTTTTGCCGGTATTGTATTATTTTTTCAAGGTGCCGTATTTGATATGTTGCTACAAGGAGATAAATTCCTCTTATGTTGTGGACATATATTTCAAAGGATAATCGATTGATGTGGGGGCTTACTTGCTGCAGCCCAACCTGCGGTAGAAGGGCAGAACCAGCCGGTTCAGCTAGGGAAAACATGTCTAGCCAACCAATCAATCTGCCCAAGGCTACAGTGTCGCCTTTTGTATTCAGAGTGTTGCACCATTTTTTTTTTCTGTTTGTTGCCCTTGCCTTCTCTGTTTGTCGCCAGCGTTCCCTTGCTTTTTTGGTTGTCGCTCAAAGTGAAAGCCTCCCCTACTTATTCCATCTTTTAGCTATTATATATTTGTTGTTTTGCTTGCTTAGAGTGAGTTATTGATTAATTCTGATTTCATATTTTTGCTTCCAGGCATTCTTCCCTAGCTATTGTTTTATCCGACAATAAGTGGTCCTTCGACTGTGTTATGCTTCGAGATGGTGATTATCTCGACCTAGTCCCCAACATCTCTATTCCCTATGCGTTGCTCCTCTAGTCACCACCTTCAGCTTATCCCCCTCCAGCCACTGGTTCCTTATCGTTGCTCTTGCTGTCGCCATAAGACCCACCTACAGTCCAACTGCTCATTGTTCCGCCCCTCTCTTCCATGCTGTTCCGCCCATCTCCCTATTTGTTCCACAACTATGCCAGAAGCCTGGCCCCCACTTTCTATCACAAACGAAACCCTCCCACTAGCCCTTTACAGCTCACCATCACTTCTCATAGCCATCCTCGTTGCTGTTTGCCGGTTATCCCGATATGCTCTAGTCGGGAATTCTTGTTGTGCTGTCCTTTTTTTTCCTAATTAGAGTCTTGTTTGTACCCTTGTTGGATTTGAGCAATAATGTTTATATTTCTCTTATGGTTTGGGTTAACTTGGGTATCAATTGGTATCAGAGCTAGCCAAACACTGGTCTTATTCTAGGGTTTCCTAGTATTCGACTCTGGCCAAGCTGCCTCTACCAAAATTTTTTTTTCCTTTTTTCAAACCATATCTAAACTTTAACCAAACCCTAATTTACTTTCGCTGATTTTCAGAATCAGCAATCTACACCAACAATTAGTCTCATACACCTTCTTCCACCTCCCAACCATAAACCCTAGCCATGCCAACAAGGAGAAACGTGCCCAAATATATCTGGAAAGAGATACAACGAGAGCCCTCTCGTCTCCAGCTGAGACTTGTAGTGATGGATGATGAAACCCATGGGGGACTTACCCTCAATGGTGACATGGAAAGTTGAAGAGGCAAAAGAGAAGAGAATTTCAATCCCTTATATAGGAGTGTTTCAGCGATGAAGAGGAAATGCCATGATGATTTGGAGTCCAATGTCAGACGACGCCTAGAAAGGAGGCCCCATATGGAGGACACAAGGACTTTGAAATATAGGTAAATCCATGAGAGTTTGATGGAGGTATGGATCCAGACGATTTTCTTGATTGACTGCATTCTGTTGAGCGAATCTTCGAGTATAAGGATGTGACAGAGGTTAAACGGGTAAAACTACCCTCCATCAAGTTGAAGATGGGCAGTGACAAGATCACCAAGTGGGAGAAGATAAGAAAGATGATGCAAAGGAAATACCTGCCACCCCACTACCATCATGATATGTTTCTTTGGTCCATGACCCTGTAGTAGTGAGATTTATCAATGGCGGAGTTCACGACCCAACTTGATCAATTACAGATAAAGTTTGAGTTAGTTGAGCCATAGGAGCATACGATAGCTCGTTATCTTGGAGGTCTAAAGCTTGCTATCAACAACGTGGTACAACTGCAACCCCATTGGTCTCTTGCAGATGTCTAGGCCTTAGCGTTGAGAGTGAAAAAGTAGCTGAAACAGAGCAGACAACCACAACAAGTCAGGCAACCATTTGCAATTAGAAACACTTATAGGATCACACTTTAGGAAGTTGAGAAAATTGTTTCGGATATGGACAGAGCTTCCGTCAGTGAGAAGAAGCCCAAGAAGAGTAGCAAACCCACTACGGTTCTCAATAGAAAAAGCTTCAGATGCTACGGATTTAGGCACATCGCCTCCAACTGTCCGACTAGCCGATTTGTGCCTTTTACTAAGCAGGGCGCCATGGAGGTGATTAGTGGCTAGGAGATAGCTTTGGAACCGGGTGAAGTGGCATTTTATTACACCTGATGAGGGCGAGATGCTCGTGGTGTGACAGACACTGTAGAACGATGATACAGTGGATTCAAAGTGGCTTCATCAAAATATATTCTTTACCCCTTGCACTTTGAACGAGAAGGTATGCAGTCTCATAATCGATAGAGGGAACAATAATAGCATTGTGTCTACATAGATGGTGGAGAAGTTGGGTCTCATGGCTTAGAGACATTCCCGGCCATATTCTCTGACGTGGCTGAAGAAGAAAAATATGGTCAGTATTGACCAAAGGTGCCTCGTGGAGTGTTTGATGGGGAGCCAACTGCAAGATCATTTGTGGTGCCATCTGGTCCTCATGTATGCCTACCACATTTTGTTGGGAAGATTGTGACAATTTAAGTGTAGGACTCAACATGTCAGATTCAGAAACACCTATTCCTTCATCAAGGATGAGAAGCGCACAGTCCTCCCTTCGACGAAGTACAAGATCACAGACGCCCTTTGCCAACAGAGCAGCATCAGTGGGACTAGTTTTGGTGATGATAGATGATGATAGAACTGAGAGACTAGCTCTAGAATGGACATACACGACAAAGAGCATTTTAAGATATCATGGTCGATACTTTATCATCAGAGACACCACTATGTAGGGAGATTCAAGCTACGTTCACTTCTAAACAGGTTGAGTCCACTATGAAGTTAGGTAGCTGATCGATATGGTTGTATGCTTACAACCCTAGGATAATGTTTCGGTGCTTTGGGAGACAGTATAGCCGGCCGAGTGCTGTTAGGATTGAAGAAGAATCATAAACTCCGACGAATGAAGTCAAATTTTCCTCAATCCGGAAAGACTGACATCGTGGCTTACTTGCCACTGTCCACCCTGTAGAAGGGCCGAACCGGTCGGATTAGCCAACGAGAACAAGGCCAACAAACCAGCCTACCGATCCAAAGCTACATTTGTGCTTTTCTTATTCGGATTGCCACACCTTTTCCTTCTCTGTTTGTCGTCTTGCTTTCTCTGTTTATCGCTATCCTCACCATCCTTTTCTGGTTGCGACATAAAGGGGAAGCCTCCCACAATTATTTTATTTCCTAGCTATTATATATTTGTTGTTTTACTTGCTTAGGGTTAGTTTTTAATTAATTCTGATATTAGATTTCTGCCTCCATGCGTTCTTCTCTAGCTGGGGCTTTATCTAACGACATGTGTTGCTCCGGCTGTGTTCTGCTTCGAGGTGGTGGCTATCCCGACCTATTCCCCCACATATCCCTCTCACCTACGCACGGCTCCTCCAACTGGCACCCTCAACTTTGCCCATCCGGTCGCCGGTTTTCTATCTTTGCTCTCTTTTTGTCACTACAAGCCCAACCAAGTGCCAACCCCTCCCTTCCTATTGCTCTGCCCAGCTCCCCGTTTTTCCCTAGCTGCAACGCAAGCCTAGACCGCATTCCTATCATAACCGAAACCCCCCTACTAGCCCTTTTATAGTCCACCATCACCCATTCTAGCCACCCTCATAGATGTATGCCAGTCATCCCAATCCGCCCCATCCGGGAATTCTTGTTTTGTTATTCTTTTTTTTCCTAATTGAATCTTGTTTGTAACCTCGTTGGTTATGAGCAATAATATTTATATTTTCCTTATGGTTTGGGTTAACTCCAGTATTATCCATCTTCATGGTCTACATATGACCCATTTCAATTTTGAATGTGTAGTTTTTAGTTACTTTAGATGAATTATGGGTTAAATTGGGTACAAAACTTCAGTTCGGCTCAATAACGCACCTTCAGACAGGTAGACAAATAGTGTTATCTTATTTTTGTTTGAAAAAGTTTTTTAGATGCTTTGTCTGTAAATTTATAAAGTAGTGAGATTTGATTCTTTTGTCGGTTCAATTTATTTACAACAGGTCTACTAGCAATCTATGGGTAATAGCCCCTTTTAAATTGTATACCGGTCGAACCTCTTCACAATATTGGGGTTAGTGCCAATATTGTTTGCTAATGAGCTTAATACGGATGCAACAACGAGAGCGTAGGAGACTTACACTTTATATGAGCCGCTGAGGGAAGAAATTATTATGTAGAACTCAAACTATAGCAAGCTGACAAATTAAAGATATCCATGGCCTTGTAGAAAAGAGATTTGGTGCAATTCAAATTGACAAAAGAGGTGTTTATACATTTTTTTAGAAACTCAAACTTAGAGCTGATAGTTCATAAAAAATTAGTAAGAAGATTAATGGTAACATTTACAAGATTGACCAACCGAGCAATTACAACAGTTGTGTTTTCTTCAATGTTGGTGTCCTATTGTCATATTGCGGGGTTATCAGTATCTTCATTTATTAAGATGAAGCCCCTCCCATCGAAGAGAATGATACAATAGTTTCTTTTGCTCAAAATGCAGGATGGGATTCCGTCCTGTATTGAGCCTGGGTGACCAAAATTGGACTTGGTTTAGGAGTTTCCCACTTCTAAGGGACCCGATCAGCACTAAGCCTCATTATTACCTATTTAGGAATAGTATTAGGACTACTTTTGCTTTGGTACTCTAAATACATTGTTTAGAACATTGTTTAGGACTTTTCACTTGTTTTATGTTATTTGAGATATGTTTTTCTCTTAACTTGGAGTGTTTTATCTTATTCTATTTCTGATGGTACGATTGTAGCTTGGTCGAGAAATAGACAATTGATCTTCTCGACTTTTGAATACCGTTGAATGCTTGCTGCTATTCTTTCCGTGGCTGTTTGCAACCAAAACAGCTGTTGCAGCCTTCTGGATCCTTCCTAAACACCGTTATTTCAGGTTTTTTTCTATCTACTTTCACCTACAACCATCATAACCATCCTATCTCGGCGCGGCATTAACTTAGTGGGAAATTTAGATTCATACTGTAAAATTCTCGTGTATTTACATATCTAACAAATAAACTACTATATTTACATTTATAATACTTTGATGTCATAAACTTATGCATGAAAATTTGTTTTTCATGTTTAAAAAGGAAGTAAATTTGGTATTAAAGATGTGATTGCTATGCATATAAATATTAAGTTTAGGTGTTACATATCAAGATATGTAAATACATAGGAATTGTGTGGCATATATGTTATTGTCTCTAAATTTGGTGATGGGACTTTTATTTTGGAGAGGGCCCCTATGGACTGGGACTTGCAATACTTGATATGAGGGAAAGTTGAAGGTATTGCTTAAAACTTGGAATATTGAGAGTCACGTTGGTTAAATACTAGTAGATTTAGATATATGATAGCCCAATAGTTGGGGTTGCTGGACTTTTTAGGCTTTATCCTTGCTAATGACATCAGAAAAACTTACTAGAATTTAGTCGGATAGCCTAGATTGAGTTTTGTTTTTTTTATCAAGCAATCTTCTATGTTAAAAGAAGATGTAATGCCCACAATTTTAGCTTAAACTAAGGTTAGCAGGTCGAAAACTATTATGTACTAATTAATGCATCATATGCAACTATTGGGGGTCTTTTGCAACACCTCTGGGATTTTGATTAGGTATCCTCTTATCAGGCAAGGCCCTCTTTCTTTTTGATTCAATCCAGCTTGATTGGGCACCCTTAATTGTGCATGCATGTTAAAAATTAGCTTAGTTAGCTAAGGTAGTTTTAAAGTGTTACATTGAACTGTCTTGAGTGTCATGCTCCTCAATATTTTTGCGTGGAGTCTAGTTCACTTTTTTGAATAGTTTGATGTTTGAGGAATAGTATTTTAATTTGGACGAATCGATGAATTTTTTTGATTTGTTAGTATAATCAGCTCTAGCCATAAAGTGGTCGTCCCTTAATTTGGCAAGATGTTCACTTTGGTTTTAGGGAAAAAAACATGTATGTTAGTTTCTAAACTTGTAGGGCCGCACTTTTTTCATCAATGGGTTGCAATGAATTGAATAGCCTAGGACAGAGCAAGCAACAACTATGATTTTCATGTTGCATCAAGGACCATGGGTTGGTCCACCAGTGAGCTCTTGTTGGTTCACATGACCATTTATGGCCATGGAGGTTTTCCTTGATTTTGGAGATAAGTATGAAGTAATTTAGATTCTGATGACACGTAGGCAAAAATATTCATGACTCTCTCTTCCCTTAATTCTTGCGGTAGAATGAGTGAGTTGTGTGGTTTGATATTGATCTAGCGTGATTGAATCATAAACATTTTAGATGAACGGATAATATGTTTAATTTCTTTTTCGCTATTGTAATTAAGCAGACACTTCTAACGGAAGCATGCTCTAGGATTAAATATAATATAAGATGTTGTTTTATAATTTATAATTTATTCAAACACATCATCACCATTAGATGTTAATCCAACTTTTATGGGGTTGTTCTTTTTCTTATGAAATATTTCGAGATAGAAGAAGCTGGGTTTAGGCTTGGCCTATTTCGAGCGGTTGATTATGCATCTTATGATATTTTGAGACCTTGATTAAGTATGTAATAACTAATAGAGTCCATGACCAATAATAAAGTAGTTGTCAGAAGTTGTGTTGAGCACCAAATGCAGTTGAAGAGGTACTCCGAATTTTTTGCTCTGGATTTCATTTTAGCACATTTACATACAATATCACAGAATTCTTATTTATTTACATATCTAACACCCAAACTTTCATATTTACATGCATAGCACTCAAATCTTTACCACACATCAAAAGTGCAATATTTCTAACTTTTTAAAGGTTAAATACACCTTTTCTTGTATATATTTATGGCACCAAAGTATTAGTGTTAGACATGTAAATACATAAGAATTGTGTGTTATGTATGCAAATTTTCCTTTCTTGTTTATGTTCATGCCATTGTGAGGTTGATTATAGGTCACGGAGTTCATCATTTCATGGTATCTTTTTATGGTGAGCAACAATGAGGATGACATTAGCTTGGTCATTTTAGGCTTCTTTTACTTTATTAATTTTTTATCTTTAATATTTTTTGATATCCATGCTTTTTATAATTAATGATGAATCTTCTATTTGGCTTTTAGTGAGCGGTGGACACACTTTCAGCTTTAGGTTTTTCTTTGGTAATGAATTATGCCATAATGTCTTAGTTGCAACCAAAGGCTTTCATGAGCCTTGGGGAGTTTTTTGATGTTGAATATGGATTAGAGAATTCTGTGGTGTGCTTGGCCTTTCATCGGAGGTGGAACGAAAGAGTAGAAGCATCAGAGATAGTGATACCGGAACTAATAGGAAAAACAATGGAAACAAAAGCAAAATAGGGTTACAACACTACACAAATTGAAAATAACAACAGTGATACACACAAAACCTTGAAAGTGCATCCCAAGGGGCGGTGGAGGTTGGCTAGGTGAATTAGGATGGTTAACGGGGGTGGCGGCAACAAAGGTGGAGTGAGAAACTACAGGAACAACTAGAGAGCTGGCTGTCTAGTGCGACGATGACAAAAAATTGGGGCATAAATGGAAGGAACAACAAAAGCTTGTTAACCTGGGGCGGTTGCTGCAAGAATGGACTGTTGGGCGGCAGGTTTGGCTACAAAACAACACGTTGTGAGGCTGGATAACAGACTTGGAGGGCGCAACAAGTTGGTTGGTTGGAAAGTGGATTGGCAGGGTTGGGGAAGGATCAAAGTGGCAGAAGGCTAAGGGGCAGGGTCGGAAAGGCCTGGGGAAAGGTAAAAGGGGAGATATAAGAACCACCTTTTAGGAGGATATAGTCGGAGAACCACCACCTCGTATACAATCCACAAAGGGGAAAATGACTGCACATAAAATTTCTGAAAGCAAACACAGGAAAACCCCTCTAAACTCTGAAATCAACAAATAAAAATACTCTTACATGAATAAGAAAGGAAAGAGGCTAGAAATATTCAGAAATTACCAAAAAAATACTCCAAATGAAGAAGCAGAAACGGATGGATTGGTCAGGCGGCAATGCCGCTCCTTTCTAGATGTCGCTCGATCTAGGAGATATGCTTACCATAAAAATACTCCAAATGAAGAAGAAGCAGAAACAGATGGATTGGTCAGGCGGCAATGCTGCTCCTTTCTAGATGTCGCTCGATCTAGGAGATATGAAAGGATAGCCGCTTGGCTTTGTTGACCCAGTTCCCCTGGACCGGTCTCCCACTCCCGTGCAAGAGACTCCCACCTCCGAATCAAATAGAGGGAAGTCGAGAGTCAAACTTTGCAAAATGGTAGCTATTAGTAATGTTGCTAAGCTTGAAAGCTTATCCAACAACTTGGTAGCTATGAGTTTCGCTTATAAGCTTGAAATCTTATTTTTTGTCTCGTAGACAAAGATTTAATAATTTGGTAATACATACCATTGTGGAGGCTTGCAGCTTAGGTGACACCTAGGGTCATATTGGAGGTTTGCAGTTTTGGGACATCCAGAGTAACATAAGTCATATGGAGGGGAGTCTACAGGGACAAGTCATTCATGGGCAATAACCCCCCACATCAAGAAAAGGATTTTAAGGAGTGCTGGAACAAGGAAATAACTATCTTTGATCAAATACACATAAGGATGTGATTCCCTCAGTAGGAAATGAGCATACCTAACAATCTAGTAATTTCCCCTACAAGGCTTGATGACGAGTCTATCTTGTTTTATGCAGTACTTGGAAGGTTGTAGAAGCTTGGTCCGACCTTGGTTGTTACAGAAGTAATGCTGAGGTTGTCGCGGTGTTTTTCTTTTTCTTTTTTTTTTTTTTGGCTGAGGTTGTTGCAGGTGTCTTTCATAGGAACATTTGAATTGCCTGCATCCTAAATACATTTAAATTTATATTTATATCTTCTTCTCGGTGATTATTACCCACTTATTTTATGCCTAAAATTTTATGAAATTAATTTTATTCGTCCATGGATTTTATGCAACTTTTCTTTTCTATGAATTTGTTGTTGGCTATTATATATGGTTCTTGTGATATGATTGTCTACTAGTTGTGTTGTATAATTTTATTTTCTAAATGTTTGTGATGTTCATTTTACATCCCATTTTAGACATGTCATTTATTAATTTAGAATGTCTCTTTTCATAGCTTTTCATGAATCTTATTTCGATGGTGATTAGAGGAGTGTTGGAATTGAACAATTGCTTAGTTAAACTTCCTCTGGATCTTTTTACAGTGTGCATAGCCGTCAAATTTATGTTTGAAACTTTTGGCAATCCTTACCTCTTTACAGAGCGTCATTTCAAAAGAGAGAGATAGGAGATAGGAGATATGAGAGTAGGGTAAGAAAATAATCGAAGGATACTTGGGCTTTACAATATCAAGTTTTCTCAAACTCAACAAAGAACAAATTTGCTCAATTTTGGTTAACTTGAGATTGAGGGATAATACTGAATTTAGGGAATTTTTTGCTCAAGCAAGTCTTAGTTGGTTCTATAATGGTCTTGTGGCAACAAGGCCACTGAGTTGAGATCCTATTCAAGGACGGTTGGAATAAGCTGTGCTGATTAATGTTTAGTTATGTTGGGTAGAGTTATGTAGGGCCACCTTGGATTTATCTTGGTCTTCATGGGTCTTCCCATGCTTTTTGTAGACCATAGTGGGTTTATCATGGTCAAGTGGGTCCGGCTGAATCATTGAGGTCACTTAGGAATGCTGATGGGTTAGTTGGGATTGAGTTAATTGATTTCATGATCAATCAATTAAAACCATATTGGGCTAGCCTACAGGCCATTTAATGTGTCTTTTTGATATTTTAGAAGTCAAGAGATTGCCCCCCCAACTAACTAGTTTGGAGTATGACTATAATGTCACATCTAGGTCTTGAGGCTTGGAATTTTTAAGGAACAGATGATCAAATGTGAAACTCAATTTCTATCATATCACTAAATAAAACATAAAGTCACTAACAAAATTATTTTTTAACTTAAAATACAGTAATTGTAGATATATTTACCTTTCTATACTTAGACATATCTTCTATACTCATTTTCTTTTCTATCATTCATTTTCTAATCCAAAATTCTAATATGAAAAATGTTATTTTACCACATTAAGTTATAAACAATTCTGTGAACACTCATATTCTAAAATTACAGTAATATAACAAATAAAAAGACAATATGCTTGCACAATTAAAATTCAACAAGTCGTTGTAGTATCATTTAACTATCTATGCATTCAATTATAACCTTGTAAAAGATGGACGTCATTCTGCTCTACATCAATGATTATTTAACATATTTTTTATCAATATCATTATATATTTAATTGTCATTGATGATTGTTTAATTTGTATCAATTAGTGTACACCAATATCAATATTTTTTTTTTCCTTTTATGTGCATTGGCGCTTTAATGTCCTGAACTATATCATTAGGAGGTGATCTTTGATATTCAATCATGCACATGCAAGTAAACTGTATAAAGCATTTTATCTGCAATCAACATATCTGTCCATTTTTCTATGATTAACTTTATATAATATATATATAATAAGTAGGTAAATCATATTAGACAATTTATGCCAATTGTTTCAACTTGACGAATCTCTACGGGAAAATGCCCAATTAGTGTCGGATATTTCCAATGTTAATAGTGTCATTTTCCGTCGCAAAGAAAGATTAGCGTCAAAAAAATTGACGTTAAAATGAGCATCAGTAATTGATTTTGTGTTGATACTAGCATCGCATTTATGTGCATCCGTATTTACGTCGTAAAAATCCGTCACTAAAAAATTCCGTCAAAAATACATGCGGCGCTTGCTTAAAGGTGCAATAGTGTCCAACGAGACCGACACTAATCAACATCGAATTTATTCAACGCTAATTAGCGTTTGCCATGTCCGACGCTAATTAGCATCAGATTGGTTGGATGCTATTACGCCGATTTAGTGGGGTCAGGTGTTGAATCGACTGATTGTTACTTTGTGTCAGAATATTCCGACGCAAGCCCGTAAGAAACAAAAAAAAAAAACAAAACGATTAGATTTACACAGACATGCACATAACAAACAAAATCAACATAATATGACATTTATCTATCATCACAATTGATAAAAAAATTTCCAACATATCGACATAATGATACCAATTTAGATTACATATAAACGAATTAATGTTCAAAATTCACAACATAAGAAACTAAAAGTTCGTATAAACAACAATGAAAAGTCATCCCTTGTGTCCGGGGAATAACATCAAACTCAAAAAAATAATAATCTTCCTCATTATCATCTTGCTTCTCCTCATCCACCTCGACAACACTCATATTTCGCTTGCTTCGGCGATCAAAACTCTTCGTCAGACGTGCTAAATTATCTGCAACCATCTCCTGGCCTTCAAACACCTATTGGAGCTCTTCATTTGTCATCGTGACCCTCCTAACAAGCTTTTTATGTTGATTCTGTAATGAGTTAGAGCCATACACAACTGAGTGGGAGCGCTCGACCTCAAAAGCTATCCTTTTTGCTTCGATGCCATACACTCTCCCTTTCTTCCCCTCCACCTGCGTCCACATCTCTAAATCGGACTGAGCAGTGGTAGACTGGCTACCACTGTTGCTAGCGGACGACGAGGTTTCCCTATCCATCTCTCTCTGTCTCTCCTGGAGCTGCTCATACTCCTCCCGCATAACAAAATTTAAATATTAATTGACATTTTAAACATAATTGTCATATTAATAGCCCTACAAAAATAGAAATTTAAATTTTTTTAACTTACATTGGCACGTCGTGAGTGATCGGATACCCATTGCTGTGTGTCCGTACGCCGATGTGTGAGAACATGCAACTCTGCAGTGGATGACTCTCAATTAAGCTCCTTGTTTTGTATACATGATAAGATAAATATAAGAGTCACATAATTACAGAAAATCGTAAGTTTTTGAATTTTAAGATAATTTTACCAGTCTCAGACTGTGCTCTGTTTTGGGGATCGAACCTCCAATGCGGAGTGCAGACTCTTTGGCTCCCTCTGTCGTTCGGTTCTGCTGATTTTTCTATCTCTTTCTCTGGTATTCCGAGAGACCTATGCTCTGTTCAATGCAACTCAGACTTCCTCACCCACCTACGAGGGCCTCTTCCCTATCTTCCGCGTTGTAGTAAACATATCCCTAAGTTTATGCTGAGCACACATCTAAAAAATTTGCCGGATCTGCTGGTGATGTTCGGACAACCAGTAGAACGACCTCTGCAAATTAAAAATTATGTAAGTTTGATTAATATAAAAAATAAAATTAGCATTAATTTCAAATTAAAATATCATATCTTGAACTCCCTAAAATACATATCTCGAGTCGCAATCGGATCTTCTTCCATGAGAGATATGGCTGATCATACCTGCTGGAGATAACCTTTGTGATGTGCTTCATAGGTGGTTTGACAGGGTAAATTTGCAATCGAAACATTAGTTACTTCGTAAAATGAATGTAAATTGAAATTACTTTACTGTAAAAAAGAAAGTCGATTTTTGAGTCACCCTCTGACACCAATTAGACTCTGCTGACGGTGTTCAACCACCTCATGTTCTTGAGTTGAGGGTCCTAGCTCATCAGATAAGGAATCTGGGTGAAAATATGGTGCAAGAGTGGGGGGAAGGTGCCTATGAGGTAGCTGGTGCAGGAGGGGCAATAAGAGGGGGTGATCGGAGTAGCAGTAGGAGTGTCGTCCCTCTCAGCGCCGGTATTAGAATTAGGAAGCAGGATTAGTATGTAATATATGATAGAAAGATAAAATCAAAATCATGTAGAATGTCGACAAAAGACATGCTGTAACTACGCATAAAATCATGAAAAGCAAGCAAGACTGTAACTACGCATACAATCAAGAAAAGCAAGCAAGACAACTTCAGTGTAAGAAGCAGGAGTGAAAACAATAAGGTGCAGAAAATAAACATCTAAGTATACAGATCATTTTTTAATTTGTTTCATTTGATAATCCAGGCGTTGAGAAACTTATAATTTCTTCTTCAATCTCATTAACGTTTTTATTATCTAGAGAAACTTCTTCATAAAGTCCTGTGGTATTCTCTATGGGTAACTCGTCATCGATTGAGCTAAGTTGAATAGGAAAATCAGACATAATTGATTTTTTGTGAATAAGTTCGATAACATTTTGTATCTCGATAGTTTATCGTGGCCTATACTTCAATACATCAACCCAACCAAGTTTATCCGTCCCTCGACCTGAATATCGAAGATAATAAACCTGACTAGCCTGATGTACCGAAATAAATGGGTCTTTGCATATCTCCTGTTCATTTTAACTTCAATAATATCATAAGAGTCGAGTGTTTGTGTTCCTCGATTAGGAACATGATCAAACCAATCGCTCACGGTTGAACATATAGACATTGCATTTAACCTAGCCCAGTTAGTGCAACTGAAGTACTTCATTTAATATTCCATAATAGCTGATCTTATTTTCTGTCTTTCCTGCAACACAAAAACCATAATTATAACTTTGCTTTCCTTCACACCAAGAGCTTGTGTGAAATTTATATCCATTTACTTCAAATATTTACCATGCCTGGATAATATGATTATGCTCCTAAGCAAGATCTAACAAGTCGTGGTCTGATTCCGTTTTTTTGTATCATGAACCTTTTAGAAGTTTCAAAGCATAATTAGTTTTACATTGTAGGTTACATTTACACGTTGAACCAGTGAATTGAAAAATTACTTCAACGTCCATGTGATTTGAATGGTGTTGGAAATTCTTCTATTTTTTGCTTATGAGCAAGGCATCCCCTATCTTAAAGTTCTCGACAAATAATTTGTGAACATCATTGTGAATTGAATGTCTGAGTTGATTCGTAAAGCATTCTGGATAATAAATGAGAATTTTTCATTAATTTAAATCTTATTGTAAGAATAATTGCAGTTCATTGCAGTTCAGTATAATATATAATGTAGCTACTCGAAGCTCTCTATCGTTGTTGTAGCGCATACCATTTCTGCCTAATGGTTCATCTGATATCTGAAATATGGATAATTCTTGTTGCAAAAACATTTCACCGACAGTTTCATGCGTATGTTACCTTTGATTGAAGTAATAAGAGCAAAACTTAATTGTTTCCTGTAATAAGTATGCCTTGCGTATCGTTCCTTCCGGATGTGCTTTGTTCTTAACAGTCTTTTATATTTTATTCAGAAATCTACACGGTTCACTCATTTTAGGAAATTAAAGATATTAGTTCACTCTAAAATAAAAGACTTACCTCTCAAAGGGAAGCATCCACATGTATTAACAAGTTCACTGTAAGAGGCTGTAAGTACACATCAATTTTACACAAGTACACGTCAAGTAGCATTGGACCCCCCAATATAACAAGTTCACTGTAAGAGGCTCTAAGTACACATCAATTTTACACAAGTACACGTCAAGTTTACTGTTTACTTTTTGGACTATGTGAACCTGGTATTATCAACATTAAAAATAAAAACGACAATCATATACATATCATGTGGCAAGTTATTTGACATGATAATAACTGAACAACGTGAGTAGAGTGTTGCCACGTGACTATAAGGTGTGAACCCATCTGCATATAAGTCAAATCTAAGGTTGTGTGATTATGGTAATATAAGGTGTGAACCCAACTGAAGGACGAGTCATTGTATTAACATCAAGAAATCCGGTATTATGCCATGTCATGCGCATAGAAGCAAATAAACCTAAAGCCATGAAATGAGAGGAAAGTAAAAGAGATGTTTGTATGGAATATTTTTCTAATTTTTACTCTTTATCCCCCTAGTTTGAACTATTAGCAATGCAAAATCTACAATTCATCTCCAGTGCATCTTCCTTGTAATATAACATACAACTGATTTTTTTTTTTAAAAGCCCAATGGCTGATTTTATTGAAATAGAAAAGATACATAAATGCTGTATGAAGAGGACTCAATAGAGACACCCTACCAATACGATACCAAGTACAGTACTATCCCGACAAAAGGATATAGATAGACTCAAAAGAAATTAAAACATGCAGAAAGCAAGTAGTTAGGGACGAGCCAGTTTAGTCCTGCCTCTTCCTCTAGTTTTAGGAGCAGAGCAAGATAACAAACTTTGAAGTGTCGTGCCTTTGCCAGGAGTAACCAAGTATCATCCATTAATTTTCCAAGTTGGAGTGTGCGCCCAGCCTTCTTCTTCCGCCGAGAAGTGTAAACCTGCCATTATTCATCTGAAAACTAACTTATGTGATCCTCGGTCTGATTAGATATTAGAACCGCAGTAAAAAGAAAGATAATCGTTGAAATAGGTTCCAGTGTATGTGAAGTGTGAATTGTCACCTCTGCACCTAATGCTTCCTGAATAGGACCTGCAGGGCTATCCTGACTTTTGGTCCGAACATTTTCATTTATTGTCTGGTCAAGAGAAGGGTTCCCAGGGGCAGACACCATTTTTAGTCTTGTGGTGATTCACTTCTCAGGTTGGCTGTCATCAGGTTTGTTGGGAGCGCGTTCAGGCACGTGGGGTGCACTGACAACATGTTCCTGTGTTTAACCATTTCTCTTACGGGTATCCAAACATCTTGCAGTGCTTGCAGTAGTAGAGTTTTTGTTCCATAATGATTTTTTTCCAATAACCATTATGAGCAGAGACAAACCAAACGTCTTCAACATCTGGTAGTATAATATTATTTTCAATCAAAATTCTTATTCATTTTCAATCAAAATTCTTATAATAGAGGGCCTTGAGAAATGAACTGTAGGTGCCAGTAACCATTATGAGCAGAGACAAACCAAACGTCTTCAACATCTGGTAGTATAATATTATTTTCAATCAAAATTCTTATTATAGAGGGCCTTGAGAAATGAACTGTAGGTGTATCTAGCTGCAAAGGTTTTCCAAGGATAGTCCCAATTGCATATAAGATAGGTTGGTCAAAGAATTGAAACTTGAGTTCAGGTAATGAGAACCATATATGCGCAATTGGGGCTTCTTGACTGAGATAAAAATCAGGGGTCCATTTGAGCAATTTTATACGACTGCACTCGATTGTGATGAATTTCTTCGATGAAATTCTTGTGTAATCTTCTTCTATGCTCAGCTGTATCATAACATATCTTCCGTCAAAAAGATCCACCTTCAAACCCCAACTAGTTTGAAATCTTGAAAAATCTTCCATAATCTCCATCTTAGGGCGATCTAATTAGAACTTTCAAACTAGTAAAAATTTGTATTTTAATGCACGAGTTGAAATTTTAGCGTCAGAGAAGAATAATGTTGGTTTGCCCGTATTTTTCTCTACTTTTTGATGTGATTAAATTATAGGCCTTAAATACATGAATTAAAACCCTTAAATTTTGAAAATTAAATGCAAAAACTTACTCCTGATTACAAAATCCCTAAATTCTTAAATACTAAACATAAAAAAAATTCCTAACACCCCTTAACCTAAAACAACTAACCATAAATCTTTAACATAAAAGAAACAAATACGTAAGCCAGAAGCATGTATTTAGGCGCGCAACACATAACACCTCTTAACCCAAAACAACTGACCATAAATCTTTAACACAAGAGAAACAAACACGCAAGCCAAAAGCATGTATTTAGGCACATAGCACATAACATTAAATTCTAATATAACTATGTACAAATTCTTATGTATTTACATTTTCACACCTAAAGGTTTATATTTGGACACATAGGACTCATGTATCAATTCTTTTTGTGCACTTGCATACATTGGCACAAAATTCTTATGTATTTACATTCTAACACCTAAATTACTTTATTTGGCGACAACACTCAAAATTTTTGGGTGCATTTATGTACGTAGCACAAAATTCTTCTGTATTTACATTTTCACGCCTAAACTTATATGTTTTGGCCACACTGCACTCAAATTTTTTTGGTGCATTTACATACATAGCACAACATTCTTATGTATTTACATATCTCACACCTAAACTTTTATTTTTAAGCACACAACACTCAAATCTTATGAAAAACCATCTAATCAATATGATTGCTTATATAATAAAGAAAAAAAAATTGAGCAATGCATACGTTTTTTCATATATAATACCTATGCATTCCAAATCTAACAAAAAAAAAAAAAGAAAACTTACGTAAAACCGAAGCTTGGAGGTGTGGATGATGAATTCTTACCTTGGATGAAGTTAGAGAGGTGGACAAGAGCCGAAATCATATTAAAAGGAGGTTGGGGACGGAGAAGCGTCGGAGGAGACGAGTTTATCGAAGGGAAGAATTGAGGAGTTTCAACAGCGGCTCGGGCAGTAAATAGGTTGGGGCATTAGCGTCCGCTAGTGCCGATGCTAATAAGTATAATTAGCTTTGCTCAGTGGCGACAATAATGCGTCTAATTAGCGTTGCCAACTTGAAGCTATCTACTGTATCGACCCATTAAAGTTTAAGACCGCACGAGACACTAGACAAACGCTAATTTTGATTTAAAATTTTATCCGCTAATTTTGACGCTAATCCGCAGTTTTCCTGTAGTGAATCTGTTTCAAAGTAGAGAAATCATAAACGCCAACTTGAAGCTATCGACTGTATCAACCCATTAAAGTTTAAAACAACACGAGACACTAGACAAACACTAATTTTGATTTAAAATTTTATCCGCTAATTCTGACGCTAATCTGCAGTTTTCTTGTAGTGAATCTGTTTCAAAGTAGAGAAATCATAAAGAAACTTGCTATGATATTTAATTAGATAACAATCGTTAATTCATTAGATTTAGAAAAAGAAACAATATCACTATAAGTTAGGACATGAATAATTACCTCGATCGCAATTGACTTCCTTGCCCTCGAGTTATAGACATTGCCTCGATCACAAATGTCTATTTTCTCATTTTCATTTTTTAACGAATATCTATTATGATGTATATAAAATATCTTTATTAATTAACTTTGTTTAATTTTCAATTTAATTTCATTGATTCATTTTATTTTTTCAATACTTAAATATATTAATTAATAACATTATTATTATTTTATTTACTAAAAAATCTATCGTTGATTTATAGACATAAAATTTGGATGTTTTATTTAACATTTTGTTATATAATTTTAATTTTCTATTCAATATCATAAAAAATTATTTAATATTTTCATATCTTCCATTTTTTAATAGCTTAAAGAATTCTTAATTGATTTAATTAAATATCAATTTTTATATAAGATTTTTAGTAAACTTAGAAACATTTTATATGTTTAATATAAATGAAATTCTTAAATTCTCAAACTCTAAATTATTTTACTATACGATTTATAAATTAACATATGACATTAACTAATTTATATGTATGAGTACCCCTTAAATTAAAATCTTTGATGCCACGATAATTTTTATTTCACATTTTTGATTTAGGGTTTGAAGTTCATTCATAAGAAAAGTCTAAGTAGAAACTTTCCCTGGTCTGTTGAGATAATTAAACTTTTCTTTTGTTTTTCAAACGCTTACTTCAAGCTCATCATCTTGTTTGAGTTTGCACACTACTCTTGTTCTCGCTCGTCTGCTTAACTCAATATGATTTTTTGTTAGATTTAATATTTTTATTGATTTTTTATTTAAAATAAAAACTTCAATCTAAATTTTACCTTAATTGATTATGCAAAATCGAAATTGATTCACTCGAGCTCAACATGCCCGGCTCTCATTTTTTTCTCACTAGATCGCATGATGTTCCCTCTTGCATTCGCACGCAATTTCCATGCATCATCTTCATGCTCGCTTAATGTTCCCACACATGATATCATCCATTCAGCTTATTCATGTTGTCTTCTTCCGAAACGTTCGATCGTTTGCTTCTTCTCATGATAGGAATGAGTCCCTCCTGCATGCTTGGCCAAGCTATAAGTTGCTAGTGCTGCTCTCCCTCTCCTACTTTCAACCTCACTTTAGTGAAAATGCTTCCTTATTGTTCTCTCAAGCATGCTATTTATCTCCTTTTCGTTTCGCCGTCAAATTTTTCACCCTTGGTCTGTCTTATAAGTAGTAAAGACTGTTTGCTTCACCTTCCTATCAGACTATTCCACTTTAACTCCTTCGTTAACAACACAAATTGACACAACGGGTTAAAATTTTTTGCTTTTTTTATTTTATTTTATTCGACAAGGTTTTACATATAGCATTCTGCAATTGTTGGCATTGTTGATTAGTTTTATTAGTGAACTACTAGGTTTACATTGGATTACCCAGGGCTTATATGGTCATTGGGATCACAGTCCAACCATGGGCAAGAGCATCAACTTCTTGCTTTTAAAGGAAGTACAACAAGTTAGGCAAGACTATGACACCCTTTGTAGCAATTCATATGCCTCTCTCCTAGATGAGGTTTATGGACTAATTGATTCGTGGACATGACTTGAACTTGTACCCCCCCTTCATTACACAATAGAGACAACCTAGGTTACTTCTATTACGCTCTCCATATCTTCCATATAGCATATATTTATTATAAACTTTGCTAGTATGACTTGGTGGTCAGTCAATCATTTGATTGCTTTCTTATTCTTATCTCATTCATGTTATACTAATCTAATTAAAAGAGCAGATTGGATTCCTTTCTCTTATAAAGGTCTGATATGTTTTAACATAGTTCATAGATTCTTTTGAACGCTCCTTCAATTTCCTTTTGATTAATTTTTTACTAATTCTCTGATTATTAAAATGAACAGGCTGATGGTACTTACGCATGCTGTATTGAGAGTATTGTTCTCAAGGTTAGTAGGCTGGCACGAGAGGGTGGAGAGGAACATAATAATCAACTAGTAGCTGCAAGCCTTCAATGCTTGTCATCCATGGTATATCTTCTTCTGTAATCCAATCTTAAATTTGAAATTGGAATTTTATCCAAATATGTTTTTGCTATGTGAGTTGTAATTATTATTATTTGTTTCATTGCAGATTTGGTTTATATCTGAATATTCATACATATTTTCTGATTTTGACGAGGTAGGATTCAGTTGGTTGTCCTCTCATACTCAATTCAGACTATGTTTATTCATGTTTGTAAAGTAGAAGGGTTTGGGCTTCAATTTTTGAGTTTAAAATTGCTAAATGTCTTTATATATTCTACATTGGATGATAGCCAGAATAATTAAACTTAGTTGCTTATTGTCGGACTGAATGTTGCTGAACTTAGTCTCTGCATTTTATTAATGAATCAGTTGGAATAATTGTTGATGCATAAATTGAGTGATAGAAATAAGCCATTAAACCATGTGATATTTGTTTCCAATCTTTAGAATCAATTTAAGATAATTTTGATCGAATTTGTATGATCTTATTTGCAAAATTTACTTCACTGCGATCTGTGACATTTTTCTGGGAAGATATATATACTGGAAGGTGATTAAAATAAGTTGGTGAAGAAGGTGATTAAAATAAATTCACCAACTAATTTGACATTGTCCTAGTGAAGATAATTTTTTTTTCAAACGTGTCAATATGTTTTATAGAATAATCTTCTTTATAAATCAATTAATGTTGATTGGTTGATATGTTTGAAATTTGTGTATAGCTTTTGCTTGCTAGTAACTTCACCTAATCCGATAAAGCAGCCTGAATGTCTAGTCTTTCTTTTGCTTTGATTTAGATTAAAAATTTTTATAAAGTTTTAATTTACAATTGTGTGGTTTTCATTTGTTTGGTGCAGATCATATATGCTATCCTTGATAATCATGGGGTAGACAAGCAACATATGGATAATGATGAAGGATGGGCGAAACAACATAATTGGGTTGATGAAGTGATTAGATGTGAAGCAAGAGTAGGTCCGGGCATGCATAATGATTTTAGCTCGAATAGCATGATTATTCAACCACTGCCAGACATGAAGGATGCCAATATACTGACGAGGTAGTGGGGGTTTTTAGGCAATACTTTTTTCTTATTTTTTTCTTGATTTTTTAAGCCCAACATCTTTTGTCAACCATTTCACATATGATTTTCTCTTGTAATCTCACAGATATTTCTACAATATAATTGTTCATCCTTAGACCAAAAAACTGTTTGCTTTCGAAGTGTGATGTGGCCAAATATGCATGCCAATGATATATTATGAGGTCAATGTTGATTTTATTTTGTAGGAATTGAAGTAATATATATTCTTGTAGGCACTTGCATTGCTTCTTGGAAAGTTACTGCTACTTCTAGTGCGTGTGCTAGCTGTTTGGTGGAAGTGCTTAGATTATTTGATTGACTGCACTTTGTAATTGTTTTAGTATCTGCAGGAGCTGAGCTACTTTCTCTGTTTGATTCTTTTGAAATTTATCTTCATTTTATGTTGTGCAGTATATTATGTTCGACAACCTATGACTTTGCTTAATTTCAATAATTCTTGTTGCACTTGTAGCTTTTTTGAAAGGGCCTCTAATGACTTGTACAAGGTAAATGTTATCGTCCTATCTATCTAGATAACTTGCTCTTGTATATGTTCTATCCTCTCATAAGATAATTTCAATAACCTTTAATATAAAGTAGAAAAAAGTCCTGGCCTTGGACATGATTGGTCTAAGTTGTCATTCAAGCTTAGATTTGGCTTTGCTTTTTCTCAAATTCAGTCATTTGAACTTGATCACATTATCAACATTTGCTCTACCTTCATCATACTCATAAAGATGTTTCAAACTATTCCTCCTTACCAGTTTAGTTTCAAATTTTATTTCTTAGTTCATTCATGGGCTCCTCCTTAGTATTGTCTAGCTTCAGCCCTTATCGTAGGCTGACCTAGGAGGAGCTTGTAGACTTTTTTTTTAGGAATACTTTTGAGCAATTGAATGGATCATTTAAATCCAATTAATCCACTTGAAGCCAAATTAGTGTACAAATTGTCCTTAAACTGCAATGTAGTCCAATTAGTTGAACTTGGGGCTACCCTAGACTGTCCTTAACTTGATTTAACCCTGGTCAGCCTAATTAATCCATGGATTTGACTGATTTTGTCAAATGGGTAATATCTTTTTTGAGTGCAGTTAAGTTTAACCCATGCAAATGGGTCAAATTGGTCAGCTTGATCTTTTTTGAGTGCAGTTAAGTTTAACCCATGCAAATGATCAAATTGGCTTACTCTATCTGTTCCCTTGAACAATACCTAAACCAAAGACCAACAATTACCTTGCGCCATGTTCAGGTCATTTGATTCGGACTTGAACAATACCTGAACCAAAGACCAAAAATTACCTTGCGCCATGTTCAGGTCATTTGATTCGGTTTAGGCAGGCTTAAACCATGGTTGAGCATGATTAATGTGATGACTGGTAATTAATCATCCCCCAAGCAGTGGACTGTCTTTAGTTGCTGGTTTTTGCCTCAAATCAGTCTCTATCCTCCTCTTGTCAGCATGTCAAGTGCCAACAATTAAACACCATGATCAACCAACTTAATCATGGTTAGTGCATAGTTAAATGCGATAAACCAAACCCAACCAAATAATTCTAATTTTTCTTCTCCTCTCCTTCTTTAAGCCTTAATGAATTCTCGTCTCTAAATATAAAACACTATCTTATTAGAAAAAAAAAATATTAGCTAATGCTAGTTTGAGTAAATTGATGCTAGCTGTTTTGTGATTTAGAAGAGAGATGGAGACAGGATGGGGGAGGAGGGGTCCCTTATATGTGAATACATAAAGCAAGAGATTGTCAGTGAAATTGTGGGAGGAGATAGCTTGGATAAGGGAGAAAATCAAGAGTAATGAAATTTGCCTTTTCACCCAAAAAAGAAAAAAAA
>NW_018165193.1:38558-45610 GCF_001263595.1 Phalaenopsis equestris | reverse complement strand
TATAAATTAATATACTAGTGAAAAGTATAAATTGTTTCTTTCATCTTGTGTGATGAAATATATATGTTAAATTTTAATATTGTAATTTAAATATAAATTAAAAGAGGAAAATAAAATAAAAAATTTAAAATTGGGTGAAATAAAATTAGCTAGATAATTATTTTGATGTGTTTTGTAAGTTTTAATTATAAGATGCGCTATTGGACTATATAAAAAATTATAAATGTGCATTATTAAATAATAAGATTATTTGGCATGAATATATTATATGTATAATTATGTTCTTAATTAAAGAATGTGGGGGCAAAACATGTGAAACTTAGTCATTAAGGATCGAAATGGGTGCTTATATTTCGTTAAATATAATGTTTATATTATTTTCTTCCAACCAAAATGAATTAGAAAATGCTGATACATATTTTTATAGGCAAACTTAAAAATGATTTATTTGTTCTATTGGGTGTATTAGATATATTAAAATGAATCCCATGGGGCTCTCTATGGGCTCCGAAAATTTGATGCCTCAGTCTTCTTCAAAAAGCACAAATCAGAGAACTTACCGTTAAGTTCTGGGTCAAATTTATAGAAGACAAAAGAGACAGTAGATAAGATGCCTCCTAGAGATTTCTCCCTCGTTTTGCATGGACTTAAGATCTGGTTGTCGAGTTTTTCGATAAGCGCAAGGCTCTATGGTTAATTAAACCCCCCCCCCCCCCCCCCCTTAGGCACTAATTATGCAGATTGAGCATGTAGTAACAACAAATTTAAAATTTTAAATTATGAAATTATCCTTATTAGCTTAAGAAGGGATGGTGGGGGAAATGGCGACGAACTTGATTAAGATCCTATAGTTTCTTCATTTATGGTTGTTGTGGCCCTTAGTCTACTTAGAGGAGGTAGTCGACCTAACCTGCTTAGTCTACTTAGAGGAGGTAGTCGACCTAACTTGATAGAAAGATCCTTGTCAGTTGCCATAAGTTGTTTCACCCAATGGAATCTTGTAGACTTGGGGTGAATGTCTGCCTAAAGGGACTAATCTAAGTCGGCAGCTTATTGCCCTATTAAATATGCTTTTTAGTTCACAAATCAAAGTGACAAAATGTCATTGGGAACATTTGGGCTACAGGCGTTATCCTTTTTTAGTGGAGCTTACTGGTTAAATCACTTGAAGGAGTCTATTGGTTAAACCTCCCACTTTGAAAGCTCTAATTTGAATATGAGTTAATTCTTAAGCAAAGCCATAAAAGAGTATTTGTGAGTATTTTAGAATATTGGAGTATAATTTTAATGATGGAAAAATCAAGAGGATTTTTTATTTTGATTATGAGATTCCTAGCCATTCACAAGGGCATATGCAAAATCCCAACAAGCACATGATGATGACATAAAAAATTTATAATTTGAATTCTTAATTTTAAAATTGTGGAAATTTAAAACTTAAAGTTCAAAAAGTCATCATGATGCTGTCATAATGTGTAAAATTAGATTTGGACAATTTCCTTTTTTCCTTGCACTTTCTTTGATTTGCGACCATTTTCTTTGTATAATTGACCCATAGATTTTGATGGATTAGAAGTCCTCTAGCATGACATTTGGATGGATACTTTAACATTTGAAATAAAATATAGCTAAGGTGATTAAATAATTTGAAGGCTGGAAAAGGATAGAGTAAGTGAAAACCTCATGTTTAGTGGAGCTACGCTAACTGTAGGAGTCAACCTTAAATTCTAAGGGAGTAGCTTAGGATCATGCAGATGAAATTATATAGAGCATTGCTTAAAAATTTGTTCGAGCTTACTCCTTGATGTGCTACTCGAACTGAGGCACAAAAGAAAAGCCTCAAGGTTTAATCGTCATTGTTGCCAGTGAGGCTTATATCCTTTTCATTTGAGGCTTATGCCTTGAGGTGTTTGAGGCATCACCTCGATCAAGTGATGCAAAAAAATACTTATTATATTATATTTAATAAATATGATACAATGCCTCAAAAAGGTCAAAAGATGATCAAGTGATGCAAAAAAATACTTATATTATATTTAAATATGATACAATGCCTCAAAAAGGTCAAAAGATAATTTAAATAGGATTACTTGATTGTGATATTAATCTTTTCATTTATTTAAATTATATTTGATTTCAAATAAACTGATAGAAGAATATTATAGTGAATAAAAACATTTTAAATTTTTCAATAAGATGGAATTCAATGATAATATATATGATGATTTTTTTTAAGATGATGAAAACAATGATGAGGCCACTATGAATCTTGAACCTCATAGAATATTTAAATTTTAAGTGAATGTTTACCTAAAATCACATTTCAAGCATTTATATTATTTCAATTTTTAAGATTAAAATTTGTTGTTTCTCTTTCTGTTAATAAAACCAAAATCAACGTATCCATAGCTTATGTCATATTTTAGGAATAGTTTTAATTTTATGATTTTTTTATGCTTACGACTTGATTCGTTTCAAGGCTTATGCCTTATCTCAATAAAGAAAATCGCCTCGATTCTGATTTTGCCTTTTTAAACTTTGGTAAAGAGCATCACCAACCTCTAGTATGTGTACAATAAGATGCTCTTGTTATGAAGTGTTTGGCTCCTTCTCCTCGCTCCATGATTTAAGGAGTTATGCCACATTTTTAGGTAATATCTCTCTACTATAATTTGTATTTAGGATTTTAAAATTGTGAGGATATATATATCTATATATTAGGTATATATTAGAAAGCCGAAAGGCGAATATATTAATAAAAGGAAAGATACATATGAGTTGGATGAAAGGGCCCAAATTGACACCCTAATCACCCACCATACAACACACACATAGAAAATACATGTATAAAAAAAAACCAAGATTAAAATGTAGACAGAGAAATTGTATGCCAAAACTCTGCCAACACTCGCAGGTTCAGTTAGCTTGCGAATGATCCAGTTTAGCTTTGCCTCTGCCTTTGGTTTTAGGACGAGAGCCAACTAACAAATTGTTTAGTTTGTTGCCATTACCTGAAACAACTAATGTATCATCCATCAAGTTTGGTAGTAAGCCTCCATTCTTCTTCTTCTTCTTAGACGTATAAACCTGTCATTCCTCATCCGAAGATTGACTCATCTGATCAGTGGATTGGTCCAAAGATTGCTGGTCAGGTGTAGGTTGTCGCACATCATGAGCCTCATGTGCCTGACTAACAGTAACAACTTGTTCGATCTGAGGAGGCGGTAGAAACGCAATAGAAATATTAGAACCTGTTACATTAATGATAGTTTCTAGGGCAGGTGAAGTTTGAAATGTCTCACTTGCCCGCACGAAAAGAGGCTTCATAGGAGGAAGCAGGGAACCTACATCATAAGCATTGTGTGGAGGCTGAATGGTTGACATTTTACCCGTGAGGATAGTGACATCTTCAGGAGTATCCTTCTGATGATCAATAGTGTCAATAAATTGGAGTAGATTAGAAGGAGGGGAATCACTGCCTTTGGCCGAATACTTATTTTTTGGTCTTAAATGGGGTGTAGATGGTGATATTAGAAGGAGGGGAATCGCTACCTCTGGCCGAATACTGATTTTTTGGTCTTAAATGGGGTGTAGATGGTGATATTGAGAAATGTAGTGACCGAACATACGACAATTCGAGTAATACAAAGGGAAATGCTCAATCACAACTCTTTGCCAATATCCATGGTGTAATACGCCTAACCAAATTTCCTCATAAGCTATTAAAGTATTGTCCCTTTCAATAAGTACCTTGGCTTTGGAGGGATGAGAAAGATTAAAAGTAGGAATGTCCATTTTGAGTGACTTACCATAGACTGAGGCAATAGAGTAGGATACTCCTGAATATGCCCTTCTGATGATCAATAGTGACATCTTCAGGAGTATACTTCTGATGATCAATAGTGTCAATAATTTGGTTTGCCCACAAAATAAAAAAAAAAGAAAAGAAAAAGAAAATAAAAACTATACTTATTTACTCAATTGATTTATAATCTTCTCCGCCCGCACCCGTTTTCACTAAAGAAAACCTAGAAAAGAAAAACTATACTTATGTACTCAATTGATTTATAATTTTCTCCGCCCGCACCCGTTTTCACTAAAGAAAACCTAGCCATCAGTGAAACTTTAATAACTATAAAAGATTCATATGCTTCTCATTTAGGATTTATGCTTGTGAATGTGCTCTTATTTTGTATCGCATTCCATAGAAAATATCTTAAAAATAACACAATATAACTTGCTTTGAATCATCTCCTAATATATATATCTACTTTTTATGATATCCAATTGAGAGGACTTGGTGGAGGCCTCAGTGGCATGGTCTATCTTGATTTCGTCGGTCAAGAGCTTGGTAGTAGATCCAGTTCTGTGAAGCGTGATCCAATGTATCACAATATATCAATACCTAATCTCTCAGTTTCAATCCTCAAGTCATAGCTATAGATTTCTTGTGGATCTGATACTTGTTGATGGCATTTTTTATACATTATTTGTTCATCTATCTTGACTGACACATTGTTGATTATCCACGTATTTGTTGCAGAGAGGAGTATGAAAATCGAAAAGTGTGGTCACAAATATGCATTCAAAAACTTGCCGAACTAGCAAAGGAGAGCACAACAATGCGTCGGATTCTGGATCCAATGTTTACCTACTTTGACATGCACAAGCATTGGGGGCCAAAACATGGCCTGGCTCTGAATGTTTTATTGAGCATGGCATGCTTATCAAAAATCTCTGGTAATTCATTCTATATTCAAATTTAATTTGCACACTTATGTTGAATTTAAATGTTTTGTTTCACCTTTTTCATTCTTATTCACGTTTCCTTTTTTGTGCATATCAAATATTCATTTGCTTCGAATATATATGAAATTCCTGATGTGATATTTTCCAATGTTTTTGTTGACTCTCAGGAAATGAACAATTTATTTTGGTTGCTTTAGTCAGACATCTTGACAACAAGGATATCATACATGATCCTCAACTAAAGTCCAACATTTGTCAGATTGCAACTTCATTAGTTAAACAACTACGATTACGATCCGTGGTTGCTGAAATTGGGGTTGTAAGTAATTTATGTAGACATTTGAGAAGAAGTCTACAGTTTACAGTTGAAATTGTGAAACCTGAGGAAGCTAGCTGGAACTCCTTGCTTCAAGATTCTATTGAAGATTGCTTATTGGAGATTGTTAAAGGGGTAAGTATGTTAATGATCAGAGGTGGTTTATGGCACTTGGTTTTAGCATTTTGAATTATTTGGTTTGCTGGAATTATAAGTTTATTTTAGCACAAGGAGACATTTTGGAAACTATTTGCTTATTTGCATTTTCTGTATCTCCTTTTGTTCTATTTGTTCCAGATTGGAGATGCAAGCCCACTTTATGACATGATGACTATAACCCTTGAAAAGCTTGCCAGTAACGCTGTTGTTGCTAGGGCAACAATTGGATCTTTGCTGATCCTCGCTCATATCATTTCTTTGACATCCACTCGATCACATTCAGAATTGGTGAGTCTATTTCTTTTCTTTTCTGATATTTGTAGCGGAAAAGTTTCTAATATCCTCAAATTTCTTGCTAGCATAATAATAAGTGAAAATTCTTCGAGGGCACAGCTTGGTTAATCATCAATTTTGGGAAAAAAGTTATATCTTTTTTACCTCTTTTCTTTTCTTTTAGTTTGAATTATCCAAATGTTGATTCTCTCTTTTTCTATGACAATGGAACTTGGTGCCTTTTGATGTCCCGTTCTCCAGATATTTCCTGAGGCGCTTTTGCTTCAGCTTCTCAAGGCAATGCTGCATCCAGATGCTGAGGCACGTGTGGGCGCTCATATGATATTTTCCGTTCTCCTTGCTGGAACTATAATTCATCCAAAATATGAATCAGAGAGTTTGTATGAAACTAAGAAACTGCATTTCAGAACTACACCGGCATTTGCTGCAACAACTGCTCTGCTTGAAAAACTCCAAAGGGAATATGGAAATGGGATTAAGAAAGGAAATGACATGCAAAATGAAACTAACATAAAAGAGATGTACAAAGGTGAATGGAAACATGGATGGCATCATAAATTTTCTCCATGTTTTCATAAATTAAGTTGCTCAATCATTGACAGGACTGCCATGTCGAACTTTTCGCATGAGACAGTAAGTACATTTTCTCCATTTCAGAATAGTTCAATGGTCTCTCCAACTTCTATGAAATTGCCATCCATACTTCATGATGCAAATAGTTTTGTAATTCAAGATATTTGGCAGTTTTTTATGTACAAAAATAAGTAAAAATAATCGTAGTAAATCTTTATACTGTTTTTCTCCATTTTATGTATTAATTTTAAGTAATTTATTTCTTCTTTTGCCGCTGCAGGAATCAAGTTTATTTATCTTAAATGAAGATCAAATTGGTCAATTGCTTTCTGCATTTTGGAGGCAAGCACACCAGCCAGATAACTTACCTTCAAATTATGAGGCCATTGCTCTTTCTTTCCACTTGACAGTTGTTTCTTTTCATCTTAAGGTAACTTAAAGGACTTTGTTGTTGCAGCAATAGATATCAATCAAGAATCAAATAAATCAGGCAACTGAATTACAAGTTTCCTATAATTAGGAGCTTCCTTCTTTAGTTTATTTACAAATTTCTCTCTTCTAATTTATTTATTTTAATTGTACATATTCTCTCCTTATCTAGATTAGGAATACTTTTTAAGTTACCTAAAAGAGATTGTACAAACTATTATTTATTGGAATGAAAGCAAAAGAAAAAGACATTCAACCTATTTGCTTGAAAATTTTGACCTGGTATCAGAGCCACGTCGAATTTTTTATGTATGAATTGTTTGTCTTCATCTTCGAGCTCATTCCATCTTCGCTAGCTGCTTCGTCTGCCTTCTTTCGCCATCGATTGCTTCGCCTTTGATTGCACTCGCTTCGTCCTTCGACTGCATCAATCTCCTCGACTACTTCGTCTGCTAGCTTTCAATCATTCGCCTTCGATTGCTTCGCCTGTTCAACTGTTTCACCTTGCTTCGTCCACCTATCTGCGTCTGAT
>NW_018165193.1:38138-38458 GCF_001263595.1 Phalaenopsis equestris | reverse complement strand
GGGTGGTTGCCTGGTGGGTGGCGATCTGGTTGCTTACTCTGTTTCTGCTACTTCTCTACTTTTAGGGCTAAGATCTGGACATCTTTCAGCAACCCATAAGGCTGCAGCTACACAATGTTATTGATAGCTGGCTTCAAACCCCTTAGATAATGGGTTATGGTATGTTGTTCTTGTTTGATCAAATCACACTTCATCTACAACTGGTGAAATTGTGCTCTGAATTTCTTCACTGGTAGATCTCTCTGTTGAAGGTAATGGAATCTCGAAAACATATTCTGCCGGTAATGAGGAGGTAGGGATTTTCTTTTCATCTTCTCTCG
>NW_018165193.1:36194-38038 GCF_001263595.1 Phalaenopsis equestris | reverse complement strand
TGTGTGTGTGTGTGTGTGGGCTCCTTTTGACATTGTTTTGAGTTAGAATTAGTGTTTAATCTGTGTCCAATATAAGTATGTTTCTTAGAACCTGATGGTTGGATTTTACTGATATTAGAGATTGATTCTTGGAATTTCTCTCCTTGAGAGAGCTGTATCATTTATCCTATTCAAGTGGCGTGCCTTTAGCTTGATAGGGAAGAGGTGGTGGATCATCCTCAACGTTGTTATATTGGCGATATTGCTGCTGATTGGTATTCACTGCACTTTTTCTTTGCTGGACAGCAGCCATAGTTCATTTCTCCTCTCCAACGTTGGCTGTTTCTCAGATTCTTCTCTTATTGTCTTTCTAAAACATCTACATTAAAAGCAATCCTCATATGCCTTTTTAGGAACTCAGAGTAGTGCATGAGAGGAAGTTTGTGATTCAATCAGTAAACATGATGCTGAAACACAATAAAATTGGTAGATGTCTATTTGCCATTATGAACTTGAGCTATGTTTGGTGGCCCAAATGACATACTTCGCTTACACCTCTAGCTGGAGAATTGGAGCAATTGAAAGATAGTTTTGTAAAATTTAGTTGCTTGGATGCATATAATTTTTTTTCTTTTGTTGGGTTAGACTGACTAGTAAATCAAGCAATGCGAAAATTGCACCAGTATGGGTAAAAGAAGCTTATGGAGCTGGTTGACATGGTAGCTGAGAAAAGTGGTTTGATACTGAAGGTTTCTTGAACAAGAGAAAGAGGAGGAAGAATTTTGAAGAAGCTCGAATGTTCTACATTAAAAAAAAAAACAACAACACCTTTTTTAAATTGCCGCCCAATACAAAACAGAGAAAAAGGTAAAAGGAAAATGATTAATGCTCCCTAATCAACGTCCATAAAAATAGATGATTGATGCTCCCTAATCAACGTCCATAAAAATAGCTAAAAGAAATCAAAACTTTAAAACAAGATTTAAAGAAAATAAAATTAATTCCTTAATCCTAGGTAGTCCTAAGCAATTATTCCAACACTCCTCCTTGCCTTAGGAGCTGCGAACACCAATTTTCTGCCTTAGAAATTCAAACCTACTAATTGGAAGTGGCTTTGTGAACAAATCTGTCAATTGATCTTCAGATTTGCAATAAGTCAGAGACACATATTTTTCTTTCTGAACTTCTCTTAGAAAAAATAATTTGATACTAAAATGCTTAGTTTTTTCATGAAACACGGGATTATGAGAAATGCCAATAGCAGCTTGATTGTCAACAAAAATCTTAGTACTTTCATTTTGCTCCATATTAAGATCAATTAAAATCTTTCTCAGTCATAATGCTTGATTTACAACAGTTTTTGCAGCAACAAATTCTGCTTCAGCAGTAGATTGAGCTACTGTTTCTTGCTGCTTCGAATTCCATGAGAAAATACTTGATCCAAGAGTAAAACAATAGCCAGAAGTACTCTTCATATCATCAATGGAACCTCCCCAGTCACTATCAGAGAAACCGATCAACTTGAACACATTGTAAATTTAATACCAAAACCACTTGTACCCTTGACATATCGAATTACTTTTGGCTGCACTCAAATGCAATTTTAAATCTGGATAAAATACTTACAACGTTTAAAATGTCAGGACGTGTTGCTGTAAGATGCATCAAGCAACCAATCAAACTTCTAAAGTGCCTTTCATCAACTTTATCAGCTTCACCTTCCTTACATAGCTTCTCCTTTTGATTCATAGGAGTGCTTGTTTCCCTGCATTCTTCAAGCTTGAACTTTTTCAAAATCTCCTTGACATATTTCTTCTGGCAAATAAAGACTTCGTGCTCGGCTTGCTTGATTTCCCTTCTAAGGA
>NW_018165193.1:5140-36065 GCF_001263595.1 Phalaenopsis equestris | reverse complement strand
TCATCAACCCAAGATCTGTCATCTCAAACACTTTCATCATCTCTTGCTTGAAGTTTTCAACCAGGTTTATAGTATTTCCTGTCAATAAAAGATCATCAACATAAAGAGAAATTATCAAAACATCATTAAATTGATGTTTGACAGAAAGAGTAGCCTCAAACAGGCTTTTTTTAAAGCCTAAGCTTAACAAATGCTCATCTATTTTGCTGTACCAAACTCTTGGAGCTTGTTTCAATCCATAAAGAGCCTTCTTGAGAAGAAGAACTTTGTCCTCCTCTCCTTTCTTCACAAAACCTTCGGGTTGCTCAACATGTATCTCTTCCTGCAAGATGTCATTTAGAAAAGCAGATTTTACATCAAGCTGATACACTCTCCAATTCATTTGAGCAGCTATAACAAGTAAAAGTCTTATGGTGTCCAAACGAGCAACTGGTGCAAAGGTATCTGAGTAGTCCACGCCAAAAACTTGAGCATAGCCTTTAACCACAAGTCTTGCTTTGTACTTGTTAATTGAGCCATCAGCATTAAGCTTGGTTTTGTACACCCATTTGACTCCAATTACCTTCCTGTTTTGGGGTCGATCAACCAACTCCCATGTTTTGTTCTTCTCAATCATGGATAACTCCTCCTCCATTGCAGCCACCCAATTTTTATCTTTCATAGCAACTTCAAAATCTGCAGGTTCACATACAGCTATGTTGCATCTTGCATAAATGTCAGTGAGTAGTCTAGTACCTCTTACAGGAAGAGCTTCCTCCAGTTCATTCTGCCAATTTTCTCCTTCATCCATGCTTGAAGTGGGAAGTTCGGGCCGCGTATCAGTTACGATTTGGCTGATTTCCTTTGACTTATCCCAATTTAATTCTTCATCTTCCATAAAGTGAACATCTCTGCTTATAACAAGTTTTCCAGTTTGTGGTTGAAAAATTTTATAAGCTTTTGAAACAATACATGACTCTTGGATCTTAGTTTCGGGAATCCACCATCGAAAGATCCCAACAAAAAGAGAAATTCTATGGTGTGAGCATTGGGGGGTGATATTTGAGTTTCAAATCAAAATAACCATTATCGAAAGGACATTGTAAAAAGGCAGAAATGTTATTGAAATGAAATCTATTTTGAATTTTGGAAGAAGATATTGCTACTATTAATTATCACGGTGGTTGACATCCAAAGGAGCTCTCTTGCTGTTTAAAGATAAGAGTACTCTCTTGTGGAATCCCACTATTCATGGTCACTATCCAGCTCGTTGGTGTAAAGATCCTCATTGCTGACGCTATGGTCGGTATGATATATATTCGAGGCTGCATTAAAATGGTTTGGAAGGACACTAATTACAAGATAAATGAGAATAAAAAAATATTGAATCGAGGACATAGCAACTACGTTCAATAACCTCAATATCAAAAGCGAATATTCCTACCCACAACCAATTCAAAAGTCCAAAAATGGGTTAAAAGGAACAGCTCTACCATTGAGTAATTCTTTTTGGGCTCAATGGCATTAAGCCCGTACTGCGGAAAAAAAAGAAAACAACATGGAATGTTGTTCGTTGGAGTCCACATGGTCAAGAAAGTTACCAAAGAAAAGAGCTTAATGAAATACAAATTCGAAAGTTTTTCTATTTGTCAAAGACATACTCATATTTGATTTATATATTATAAATTTTTTTTTAGGAGTAAAATCATGAATATTTATTTATTTTTTATCACAAAAAAGAATAGCCCTATTATTTATTTATTTTATTTGTTAAAAACAAAATTTATTTTTTCATGTACAAATGACACCAAAATATAATAAATATAAACATAAAAGTTTGTTTTAGATACACACACATGCATGATTCGTATTACTTCATATTACGGTTGAAATAATATTTTTAAGAAATTTACATACATACCACAGGATTCTTAAATTGACACTTAATACCTCAATGTCATTAACTTAAATGTGTATTTCACTTTTAAAAAGATAAATCATGATAATATTTTTAATGTCATCAAAAATTTGAGCAGAATGCATGTAAATATGAACGTTTAGGTGTTAGTTATGTAACTACATAAGAGTTGTGTGCGTACGAAAATGCCTCAAAATTTTCTTTTCTTTTTCTTTTTTCTAGGATGTATCTAAAAGAGAGTCGTTAAAGTGAAAATTCTATTAGGATTGAATTCTTGCAGATTTTGCTGACATGAATTTGAAAATTTCATTGAAACTTGATTCATCTTAACACATGTAATAGTAAGCATATGGCTTACATTAGCGTACATTTCTCGAGTAACATAGAAGAAATCACTATTAATAACATATCCAGCTAACTAGAGCTTAGTTTAACTCGATCGATAGACTATACTTGGCAGTAAGCCTATATAGTTCACTCTGCCCTTTGAAGCCAACCCAGCTACAAGTAGAAATTAAAATTATTCATCCATGTTGGCAATATAATAAATAAAGGGAACATCCGGATTAATAATTTTTCTAAATAAAAGGGCATTTACATACTTACCACACATTCTTATGTATTTATATATCTGACACCTAAAGTTCTACATTTACATTCATAGAACCCAAATTTTTAACTTCACATCAAACATAGCATTATCACTTACTTTGTAAAAGTGAAATACACATTTTCATGTACAGTTTTATGACACCAAAATGTTATGAAATTAAATATTAAAGTTGTAGATGTTAGATATGTAAACACATAAGAACTATGTGGTAGATATGTAAATTTTTCAATGAATGATTGTGTGACAGGTCACTAAGAAAGAAAAATAAGAATACCTTCCAAGCATACGATACAAAGAAGGCAAGAGTATCTGCTGACCAAACAACCACGAAGGAAAAAAGGGATCAGGACATTGAGTAATGGTATCAGAAGAAATAAGAATTTAGAGCTTCCTTTTTGAAGGTTTCTTGAACAAGAGAAAGAGGATGAAAAAATATGAAGAAGCTTGAATGTTCTACATTTAAAAAAAACAGCACCTTTTTTAAATTGCCGCCCAATACAAAACAGAGAAAAAGGAAAGTGATTAATGCTCCGTAATCAATGCTCTAATCAACGTCCATTAAAATAGCTAAAAGAAATCAAAACTTTAAAACAAGATTTAAAGAAAATAAAACTAATTCCTTAATCCTAGGCAATCCTAAGCAAATATTCCAACAAATACTTATGATGCGGATAATTATCATTTGGACCTAGTTTCTGCACCCTCTTTGGTTACTAAAATGTTAACAGAGGATGGAACATTGATGCTTGAAGTAGATTTTAAATGGTTTTGGTTTTAGAACTCCCAAAAAAAAAAAAAAAAAAAAAAAAAAAAATGTTTTAGAACTCGCAAAAAAAAAAAAAACAAAAAAAAAAATGAACAAGTGAAAGTAGATTGGGCTAATCCCTATTTTCTCTGACGTGAACGAAGTGAAAGGAGATTGGGCTAATCCCTATTTTCTCTGACGTGAACGGTTTCAAAAGATTCAGTTGCCTTGCAGTTTCTACTCACTCAAATAAGGTTTGCTATAGTTGAATTAGATCGGCCAAACCTCTTGTTAACAGAAGTACAGAACAAAGGGAAACACATTTCTTCTATCTTTCCGTTATATCATTCTGGACCTAATTTTGCATGCACAATAATAAAAGCACTCCTACATTGTTTTAGTTTTGAGCGCCTGTGCATAGCTTTCATAATGTTTTGTGATGGACAATATTATGTTTTCACTTATTTTTAGCTTTCTCTTTATCTTGTTTGTGTAGTTTCTCATCTTGCATCTCTCTGTTGCAGAATACAAGCCATAGCACCACTGCCCAGTTCTTTCAGTTTTTACTGTCTCTTATAAATGCCTCATTGGACCCTAATGGTATGGTATTTTTTTTATTCTTCAGAAAAAAATGGGATAGTTTATTGAGCATAAGAGTTGAGTTTGTTGTACGCACATTATTCTTTTAGTTCATTTCAGTGAAAGTACCTTTACTCGTCTCTTTTGTTGGTATTGCTTCTTTAATATGTTTCATTTTGCAGGAGCATTGCCTCCATCATCCCAAAGGTCACTTTTTACACTTTCAGCAGCTCTACTGGCTTTTACGGGAAAGCTCTATGATATTCTTGAGTTGATAGATTCGCTAAAGCATTTAATAGCTTGCCATGTGAGTTTTAGGACTAGTTTAATTTGTTCTAGAGTTGGCTTTTGGTTCTCATAATTCTTTTTTGGAAGATCTAATTCTTAGTTTTGGAGCGGACTAGAGTTAGTTTTGCCTTTATGATTTTGTTTGAATTTGTTTTCTTACTCACTATTTTTTTTGGAACAAAGTTTTTATTAGCTTGGGAGCTGAGTATTCACTATTCAAATATTGCATTAAACTTCCAAATTTGGCACGTGTCCAGCATGTATTTTATATTAAAATGCATAAATACTGGAGAAGCCCTGCCCAACCCGATTAAACGTTTAGATAAAAATCTCAGGCATTTCAAATTATTCATTGCATGAAATTTTAATGTCTAAAGCTCATCCCATGTTTAGAGTTTAGAGTTCTTCCTTTCTCCTCGTCGCCCAATATTTAGTTTATGGTTACAAAATTGATTTGAGCGCAATGAAGAAAAACTAACTTCAATATACAACATAGGATACATGATTGGCTCATCTTCCTCTTTCTTCTCATGTAAGTTACATCCACACATTATTTTAATCATAGTAGTTCCATTGCACATAATTATTTAATCTGTATTTGAAAAATAAAAATTCTTTTAAAACTTCTACAATGTTGTGTTAACCCTATGTATTTTTCATATGTAGAATAATATTGTAGTTCCATTGCACAATTATTTTATTTATATTTGAAAATAATTTTTATTATTAAATTTTTACAAAGTTGTATCATATTTTGACATATCATACGCCTTATAAATATATTTTGTAGCCTAAAAATTGTAGATTTGTGCTTGAAATTTAATCTGTTTAATTTTACATGGAATTTAGGGAAGTTTGGATGTATTTTTTTTTTCATTACAACATGGTTGTACGCCAACATTTCAGGTGTACAGTTTTGTTGTGCTCGACATTTTGACATAACGTACCTGTGAATTTTTTCTTTTAAATCTCATTTGTTTGTTATTACGAAGTGTTTAGAGTTGTTTGATGCGTTTTTCTGAAGTATAACATGATAATACGCCAATTTTTTTTGGAGTAAAACAATGTAGTACTTCACATTTTGGCATTACACATTATGAACTTATTTTGTAGCCTATATACTTCACATTTTGGTATTACACATTATGAACTTATTTTGTAGCCTATATACTTGTTGTGTTTTAGACCTTTTTTTTCTATTTTTACATGGAGTTTAGGATAATTTAGAATATTTTTTCTTCAGTACAACGTGATAAATGTGTGCTATGCTAAAATATAAAGTACGTTATTGTTGTTGTCCATAAAAGTTGGAGTACAATCATGTTATGTTGAAGAAAAATGCCTCCAAATTATACCAAATTCTTATGTAAAAGCAAGCAAATGAGGTTTCAGTTACAAATTAGTAACTTTTTATAAGGTGTATTTTATGTCAAAAGTTGGAGTACAATCATGTTTTGCTAAAGAAAAATGGATCCAAATTATCCCAAACTTTATGTTAAAATAAAAAAAAATCAATTACAAATCAATAAGTCTTTATAAGGTGTATTTTATGTCAAAAGTTGGAGTACAATCTTGTTATGCTGAAAAAAATGCATCCAAATTATCCCAAACTTTATGTAAAAACAAACAAACGAGGTTTCAGTCACAAATCAATAAGTCTAACCTACAAAATATGTTTATAAGATGAATTTTATGTCAAAATATGGAGTACAACATGATTTTATTTTAAAAAGTTGAAGTAAAATCATGTTGCGGTGAAAAAATGCATCTAAACTATCCTATAAGCCATGTAAAACAAATGAGCTCATTTTGGTTACAGAATATGTTCATAAAATACTAAGTAATTTTGCACTTGTTTATAATTTGCTATGCTAAAATATAAAGTGCATTATTGTTGTACTCCATAAAAGTTGGAGTACAATATGTTATGCTGAAGAAAAATGCCATCAAATTATCCAAAATTCTTACGTTAAAACAAACAAATGTGGTTTCAATTACAAATCAATAAGTCTTTATAAGTTGTATTTTATGTCAAAAGTTGGAGTACAATCATGTTTTGCTAAAGAAAAATGGATCTAAATTATCCCAAACTTTATGTTAAAATAAAAAAAAATCAATTACAAATCAATAAGTCTTTATAAGGTGTATTTTATGTCAAAAGTTGGAGTACAATCTTGTTATGCTGAAAAAAATGCATCCAAATTATCCCAAACTTTATGTAAAAACAAACAAACGAGGTTTCAGTCACAAATCAATAAGTCTAACCTACAAAATATGTTTATAAGATGAATTTTATGTCAAAATATGGAGTACAACATGATTTTATTTTAAAAAGTTGAAGTAAAATCATGTTGCGGTGAAAAAATGCATCTAAACTATCCTATAAGCCATGTAAAACAAATGAGCTCATTTTGGTTACAGAATATGTTCATAAAATACTAAGTAATTTTGCACTTGTTTATAATTTGCTATGCTAAAATATAAAGTGCATTATTGTTGTACTCCATAAAAGTTGAAGTACAATATGTTATGCTGAAGAAAAATGCCATCAAATTATCCAAAATTCTAATGTAAAAACAAACAAATGAGGTTTCAATTACAAATCAATAAGTCTTTATAAGGTGTAATTTTTGTCCAAACTTGGAGTGCAATCATGTTATGCTGAAGAATAATTCATCCAAATTATCCCAAACTTTATGTAAAAACAAACAAATGGGGTTTCAATCACAAAGCAATAATTCTAAGCTACATAATATGTTTATAAGGTATATTTTATGTAAAAATATGGAGTATGACATGATTTTAATTTAAAAAAAATTGAAGTAAAATCATGTTGCAGTGAAAAAAATACATCGAAACTATCTTTTAGGCCATGTAATAACAAATTAATGTTGTTTAGAAAAACAAATGAGTGCATTTTGTCTACAGAATATGTTCATAAAATATGTGTTATAACAAAATATGAAGCATAAGATGATTATACTTCCTAAAAGTTGGAGTACAACTATATTGCACTTAAGAAAAATGCATCCAAAGTGCCCTAAATTTTATATAAAAATAAACAAATGAAATTTCAACCACAAATCAACAAATTTAGGCGATAGAATATGTTTATAAGATGTATGTTTTGTCAAACTATGAAGTACAATCATATTATAGTAAAAAATGTGTCCAAACTTCTTTATATATCATATAATAACAATAAATGAGTTTATAATACCAAATCAACATATTTTGGCTATAAAATTTGTTCATAAAATATGTATTAGGGGTCAAAATAAGGAGTACAATATAGTTATACCTTAAAGAAGTTGAGTACAATCATGTTGAACAGAAGTTAAATCCAAACTAGCTTAAATTTCATGTAAAAAGTAAAAAAACAAATGAGGTTTACAAGAACAAATTAAACTATTATGTTATTATTCCGGCAAAATATGGAGTAAAACATGGTTGTATTCTAAAAAAGATGGTGTATAATCATATTGTACTGAAAAATAATTCATCTAAACCATCACATACTCCATGTAAAAATAAAGAAATAGAGTTTCAAGCAAAACTCATGATGTTTAGTTTGCAAAATATGTTCATATGTTTTTATGATATGTTAAAGCATAAAGTACAACATAAATGTACTCCAAAATAATTATAGTACAACACAGTTATAAAATGAAAAATTCATATAGTTATGCAACACTAAAAATTTAACTAGAAAAAAAACTGTTAAAATTTAGATAAAATATTTATGTGCAATAAAACTACTTTGATTAAAATAACATGTGGATGTAGCCTACTCGAGAAAGAAGAGAAAAAAGAGTCAATCAACTATCATATATTATATATTGAAGCTTGTTTTTTCTTCATTGCGCACAAACCAATTTGCTAACCTAAGCTGAATGTCGGGTGAATGGGATAAATGATGAACCATAAACCCAAAAAATGGGAAAGCTCTAAACATCATATTTTCCCGTAATGAAGAATTTGAAATGGTCGACACTTCTATCTAAAGAATAGATCAGGCCGTCGAGTCGAGTTTCTCTGCATCTTATATATTTAAATATAAAATAAATGTCAAACATGTGTGAAATATGGATAGTGTCTAGATATAGAATTACATCTGGACTCTGCACAATAATTTATATTATTTAGGACTACATGCTAAAGCTTAGATGTATGTAGTATATGCTATGTGTGTGTGCTGGTGTTTTAATGAAATCTTCAAACAAAATCTTGAATATGGAAATGACTCAAAAGTGGTGCACATATTTTTTAAGAAGACTTTTGGTGTGATGCAATCACATCAAAAAGAAAGCATCATGGTTTTGATGCAAGGACATCAAAAATACCTAATTTTAAACTTAGGGGCCCATCTTTTGATTCAAATGTTAACATGCATCTCTCTCGATATCTACATGTTATACTTGAATGAGAAGTTTGAAATGTTTTGTTTGGTATGTTGCGAAGCACATAAATTATGAAATATAAAAATTGAGAATACTAAAAAAAAAGGAAGGAAAATTTTGGAGGACGAAAAATATGAAAAAAAGACTGCCACATACCTTGAAGAATACAAAGTAAGAAAAAAAAGAAGAAAATTGATGAAAGTTCAAGATTTTAATCATGCTTTTGAAGATACTAGAGTAATATTTTAAACCGTTTCTATTGTCTCAAAGCTTCTCACCCTAACTTTTCATTTTGTTTAAGTCATACAAATACCAAAGTTCTTAAAATGTAAGGAACTTGGTTCTCCATTATCTGATTCTTCACATGTGATGGGTGGAGTTGACAAGGCCTAATTTTAAAAAATTGTTCAAATATAAAAAAAATTACAATTTTCTCACTATTGTTCAATCAATCCTTTTTTTGTTTTGGGTCAGCGACTAGCAATTAAATCATTAGTTCCGCCAAAGTATTTATGTCTTTACTAGTGAAAATTTACGAATCAAGGGAACCTTATGGACTGCTCTGATCATCTACATACAAGACGGGGCTTTATAGTTGGGAGTTGCAAGTCCTTTCTTTGGGTTTTTCCATCATTAAATTTGTTTAGTCTCATTTGAGGCTTGATCCTTAACATGCAAGGTGGGGGTACCAGACTAGGCACTTAGTTCGACAAAATTTTGTGCTCGAATTATTTTATATGTGGGGTAAAATCTATTCATCCCGTTGTTTAATAATTATTCAATGCTCGATTCTTCTTTTTTAAAAAATAGGGTCAATATGGCCCATAGTTTAATATTCTCGAGATTAGGCCAAAAGCTCCATAACTATTTTAGGCTAATCCTTTCTATATGATGGGTAGAGTTTTGGGTTACAAATGAATTGAGTTGAGTTGAGCTGAAGAAGAGCTTGTTTGCACTTGAGCTTATTTATTATATTCTTTCTAGCTCAACTCTATCTCAATTAGAGGTTTGATGTTTGCGTTCAAACTTGATTCATTTGATATTTTGATTGTCTGAGCTCGGTTTGAGGTCAACTAAAGTTTCATATATTGGTGTTTTCTAGTTTATTAATGTGAAGATCATTAGTATAATGAAGATCTTGGAGGAGAACTTGTTGTGCCTAAGCAATAAACTCTTAAATGATACTATATGTGATTGAGCCTTTATCAACCTTTTTAAAGAATTTGTTAACGAGTTTTAAGCAATAATATTCATGATCATAATTAAATCAAGCAATAGACTACTCAAGCATATTTATTTAACAATTGAACTTTAGCAAAAGTGTTCAAGTTTTTTTGATTAGTTAATCAAACGATCATTAACTAACTCCAGATGAGTCGAGCCACAAGTAGCTTGTCAATTGCTTTTGTTCATTTATAGCTCTAGTAGAATCTATATGGTTCATAACATAACAGTAATCTTAAGGCTTGGTTCACAGTTGGACAACTTTCTAAAGCCCGCACCTCTACATGCAAAGAGTATACTTGTCAAGTTAGTCTAATAATTTTCGAAGGCATTGTACTATACTTGGGAATGATAGATTTGGCACAGTCAAAGAAGAAGAATGTTTGATCTGATTTAAGTGATAATTTACATATGGAAGATTGTTGATGCGAGAATAGAAGGCTTACATGCGAAGGATGAATATGGAGATGAGTGTCTATTAGAATGGAACCAAATGCTTTTTATTGATATAGAGAGGGGTGTATATACCTATTACTGGATTAACTAGAAAGGAGAAAAAATTAACTCAGGATATAATAGAAGGGGAAAGAAATAAAACTGAATATAATAGAAAAAAGAAGGAAATCAAATAAAATAACTAAGAATAACCAGAATTAAATAATGGCCATTACTACCTATCAAAATATTCTATTATTTTCCCTCAAGTTGAAGCATAGATATCAGTCATATTCAACTTGGACTTGAAATCATCGAATAGTGGCCGAAGAATGTTCTTTGTGAGGATATCCGCTAGTTGGCTACTCAATGACACAAACATAACACAATTTTCTCTGGACTTTTGTCTTTCCTTTATGATGTCTCGGTCAATCATAACATGCTTGGTGCGATCATGATGTACCGGATTGTGCGCAATGCTAATTACTGTCTAGTTATCACAAAAAAACTTTAGGGAAACAGAGACTGTCATACGCAGCTCTCGGAGCATGATGTGTAATCAGAGAACTTCAAAAAATTCTAGTGACATGGATTGAAATTTTGTTCCAACATTGCTTCAGACAAACACAAACAGCCTTTTGTTTTTCCACGTGACCAGGCTTCCCCACACAAATGAGCAGCATCACATCCTGAGATAGATCTCCGATCATGGATAGATTCGATCCAATCAGCATCCGTGAAAACAATATTGCAAGAGGTGGCGAGGAAAATATAAACCTGAACCTGGTCTGTCTTGAAATAGTGCTGATGCATGAATTGACTTACTATCCTAACTCCGTGGCATATGTCAGGGTGTGTATGGGTAAGGTGTATGAGTTCCACCACAAGGCGTTTGTAGAGAGTTTTTTTATAGGAATTGCCTTGTGAAAATTAAGAAGCTTTCCATTTGGATCCTTCGGGGTAGCTACTAGTTTGCACAGAAGAATATTGTTCTCTGTCAAAATGTCAATTACATATTTCCGTTGAGACAGAAAAATGCCCTAAGAGGACCGAAAAATTTACATGCCTAAGAAGTACCAGAGAGATCCCCAAGTCCATCTCAAAGGAGACTGCAAGAATGCCTTTCAGAGATTTCAATGCTTGTAGACTATTTCCTGTGAGAACAATATCATCGACATAACCGATAAGGATAGCTTCCTGGTTGCTGGAGGAATGTCGAAAGAAGAGTGTGGGGTCTGATTGAGCTTTGAGTGAATCCATGTCCTACCATTTCCTTTGTGAATTTCCCGAACCATGCTCGTGGTGATTGCTTCAGTCTATAGAGAAACTTTCGCAGTGTACATACTTGCCTTTGTGAGGTACTGGAGTTAAAGCATGGAGGAAAGACCATGTAAACCTCTTCTGTAAAATCAGCATTTAGGAAAATATTTTTGACATCAAGTTATAATAAGGGACAATCCAGATTCACTGTTAGGGTTAAGAGATCCCGAATGGTGTTTAAGTTAGCCACTGAAGCAAATGTCTCCTCGCAATCAACTCAGTAGGTCTGTGAGTATCCTTTGGCGACTAACCGTGCCTTGTTGCGTTCAAAGGATCCATTAGATATAAACTTGATGTTCAAAATCCACCAGCATTCCATTGCTTTCTTGCCCCGAGGAAGATTAACAGTGTCCCAAGTATGGTTTCACTTAAGGGCATTCATCTTTTCAATGATAGCAACTCTTCAGGCTAGGTCTGCTGAAGCAATCTCAATAGTAGATGGAAGATTAACAGTGATAAATATTCAGGACGTAGCAAATGCTCTATAGTTTGGCAATAATCTGCGAAAGGAGACATAGTTTGCCATAGAATAGATAGAATATGTCTGATTGCGTACCTCACTAAAGGAACTGAATTCCTCATTTTGAGTTGGAGCAGTGTTGAGGATGTCGTCCGGAGGGGATTCAGGGTCAATAAGAGGTTAGCGAGCTCCAAAGTAGGCGCATCAGAATGATCAGCCAATCGAAGTTTCCATGGAGTTGATCAACCATGACATTACCATGAAATTTTTCACTTCCAAAGCTTCATATGCTGGGCCAATTTTTGGAGGTCATGAATTACACCAGTAAGATGACCGAATTTTTCACGACATTTGATGAATAAGGACACAGATTGTGATCATTGGAGAAAGTTACTGTCATTTAGTTAATGAGTTATATTAATGAAGTTCATGTTGTTTTCCTATCCTCTGATTTGTTGAGGAACAAAGGATAGAATTTTTCCTCCAGTGGAATCAAGGACATTTGATGAATAATGACGGCTCAGTGTTGGAGGAGTCAGTCGTGACTCCGATTGTGCCTAATGAGATGTTAGGTTGTCGAGACATCGTAAAGTTTCGGCTACTTTGAGTAATATTTCTTCTGGATGGGTTCCCGCTAGGTTGGGCATGTTGGAAGTTGCCCTAGGTGGCCAGAACAGAGGTTCTGAATGGTAGATTCTGAAACCGAGGTCTTGGAACCGAAATTCTGAAGCAGATGGGTCCAACAGATCCTTAGTGCTATGAAACTGTGATAAAACTTGAAACAGAGCGTCGCCCTACTATAGCAGTGCGGGAATCTGTGACTTCCTACTATAGTGCTGGATCGTGATCCTGAAGCAGTGCAGGATCAGTGCAGGATCAAGATTCTGGAGAAGCAGTGCAGAATGCCATAACAGTGCTTGATACAGAGATGATTTCCTCTGTAACAAAGTTGGATTAAGCTGCAGGAACCTCCATGAATGCAGGATCCTGAAACAGAGCGGAAGCTTGGACAGGGAGTAGGACTTTCAGAGGCTGGCTGCAGATAAAGACTGTCAGCTAGATTAGAGTCATGACCCTAATACAATGTTAGAATAAAACCGAAATGCTTTTTATTGATACAAAGAGGAATATATATACTCATTACTGATCAACTAAAAAGGAAAAAAAATTAAACTCATGATATAATAGAAGGATAAAGGAATAAAGCTGAATATAATAGAAAAGGAAATCAAATCAAATAATACAGAATAATAGAATTAAATAATGGCTATAACTTGCTATTAAAGTATTCTAATAGTACCACTAACCCGTCCATGCACTCATTACCTCAGTTTGAGTGCAACATCACTAAGCCTACAAATTAAAAAAAAGCAACTTTTGGGCTATTACGCTGCACACCATGGCTATCAAAACTAGTTTTTGAGTTGTATTCTCTTGCTTGACTCACACACAAATTATAATTTACTCAATATTGCTAATCTAACAATAACAAACGATGAAAAATTGAATCAAAGCTTCAAGTCTTCTTATGGCCATAATCATAGCAGATTATGATTAAATGAGTCCTTGAGTACCAAGGTGCCCCATGAAATATCAAGCACACATGACTTCGTCTTTGTTAATCAATACTTCATCTCAAAAGAAGCACAATATGAATTTTTTTGAAATTCAGAATAATGCGGAATAAAGTGGAATACTTGATTGTTTCATTATAACCGTTACAAGAATCCTATAATAGGAAAAAAAATGATATAAAAGGAAAGATATATCACCTGATATCTCTAATAATTAATTCATAATAATTATTATGAGATAAAAAAAATAATATAGAATAGGAAGATAAATGTTTCCTAATCCAATGAAATATATATAAAATAGGAAAGAAAATATTTTCTTTTATTAAGGAAATAATTTATTCCTTATAACTTTCTATAGGAATAAATTATTTTCTATTATAATTCTTAACAGGAAAGAAATAAATCCTGTAATTTAAATTAGATATTTCAACACTCCTCAAGTTGGCATGAAGATATTTTTCAGAGTCAGCTTGCACACTAAATCGTCGAACTATTTTTTGTGAAGACTTTTTGTTTGAATATCCGCTGCTTAGTGGTTAAGAAGAACATAAACTATGCAGATATCTCCTCTGTCAATTTTTTCTTTGATGAAGTGTTTGTCTATCTCTACATGCTTTGTTCTATCATGAGGGACATGATTGTGGGCGATGTCAATGACAGACTTATTAACACATTACACCTTTATTGGTGGCGGACTATAAATTTTTAACTCCCTTAGAATTCTTCTAATCCATAGAACTTCACATATCCCATGAGCCACAGATTTGATTTTAGCTTCAGTATTGCTTCTTGCGATGACACTTTACTTCTTATTCCTCCAGGTTACTATGTTTCCTCCTAGAAAACTGCAGTTCCCTGAGGTTGACCTTCTATCTGTAACACTCCAAGCCCAATTTGCATTTGTAAATGTTCTATCTGCAAATGTTCATTTTTCTTGAACAGCAGTTCTCTTCCGGACATTCCTTTCAGATACTTAAGGATCCGATAGACAGCATCCAAGTGATGAGTATTTGAAGAGTGCATAAACTAACTTAACCATGCCAACAACAAAGGCTATATCAGGATGAGTGTCTGATAAGTATATTAGTCTTCCCACTTGTCTTTGATATTGTTCTTTGTTAAGACCATCTATTTTTTTCACTTGTAACCTTTTAGTTGATTCAATCGGGATTTCAGCTGATTTGCACCCAAGCATTATGGTTTCATTAAGTCGAGTACATACTTTTGCTGATTAATAAAGATCCCCTCCTAAGTATTTAGGAACATTCATTGAAAACATAATAGCCTGAGCAACCTCAACTAAATGTCTATTTTTTCTTTTAGCAATTCCATTTTGTTGTGGAGTGTCACAACAAGTAAATTGATGAATTATGTCTTTGTTTATCAAAAACTCCCCTAAACATTTATTAAAGTATTTATTTCCATTGTCGGATCTAAGGATGCATATTCTAGGTTCAAATTTAGTTTCAATCATATTGTAAAAATCTTTAAAAAGTTTTTCAACTTCTGATTTTTTGTTTATAAGATAAACCCAACATATTGTTGTGTGATCGTCAATAAAAGTCACAAATCCCTTTTTCCCAGATAATGTTTTGACTTTTGATGGTCCCCAAACATCACTATGGATCATAAAAAAAAGGCTTTGAAGGATAATATAGTTTTGGAGCAAAATTTATGCGATGATTTTTTTGCCAAATAACACATTTCGCATTGAAGTAAAGCACGATTAACACCTTTAAACAAATTAGGAAACAAATGTTTTAAATAAGAAAAACTTGGATGGTGTAGTCTAAGATGCAATTCCATTATTTTTTCTATTGCAGGGTTCAAACCCATATTGTTGTAAGCTTGAACTCTTTTTTCGCTAGGAACAGTCTCCTCAAAGTAGTAAAGTCCTATCTTTTTAGCTCTCGCAATCATCATCCCTGACTTCTGGTCCTGAAAAACACAAGAAGATTCACAAAAAATTACACGACAGTTAGAATCCTTTGAAAATTTGCTGACGGATAGTTGGTTACATTTGAGTTTTGGAACATGGAGTACAAATTTAAGATCTATGCTCTTGGGCAGGATAATGTTTCTTTTTTCATCAATGGAAGAGAAATTATCGTCAGCAATACAAAACTTTTTCATGGCCAGAACAAGGGATTTATGAATCAAATAAATAGTGTAAATTTTTCATGTGATCAGAAGCTCCCGAATCAATAATCCAAGAGTTTAGTCTATGCTCTTGGGCAGGATAATGTTTCTTTTTTCATCAATGGAAGAGAAATTATCGTCAGCAATACAAAACTTTTTCATGGCCAGAACAAGGGATTTATGAATCAAATAAATAGTGTAAATTTTTCATGTGATCAGAAGCTCCCGAATCAATAATCCAAGAGTTTAGTTTTCTACCTGCATGTACCATCGAATAATTTGGAGTACCAGTAGCCAAACTGGGTTTAGAAGATTCAAAAGTTGATCGATTTACTCTTTGCTAAATGGGCTGGTTTGTTTGACAACAATATTTGCAGTAGGTGGCTTGCACTTGTTTCTTGTCTTCCAATCTATAGTTTACCATTTAGGTACCAACAAGTTTCTTTAGTGTGTCGTGGCTTGTTGCAATGATCACACCACATCCGGGGTTTCTCATTCTTCTGTGAATATGAGACAGTTTGCTTACTGACATGAGCCTCATAATGGAATGTCGAGGTCTCAGGTATGCCGGTAGGAGTGGATTTCTTGTTGAGCATCCCTCCTCTTCGAGTTTCTTCGCGGCGGACTTCTGAGAAAGCCTCATGGATTGAAGGCATCAGACTTCTCCCAATAATTCTGCCCCTAACCTCGTCAAACTCCTCATTAAGTGCGGCTAGAAATTTAAAAATTCTATTTACATCAACAATGGTCTTATACCTACTAGCATCATCAGGGAACTTCCACTCTTGATCATTAAACAGGTAAAGGTATTGCCATATTCTCTTTAAAGAATGAAAGTATTTGGTGAGAGAATCATTACCTTGACGAATATTACCAAGTTTTAGGGATAGTTCATAAACTTGAGATTGGTTGCCCATATCTGAGTACATTTGGGTCACATTCTCTTAGAGTTCTTTAGCAGTTGAGTAACACATGTAATTTGCTCCTATCTCTTCCATAGAATTTACCAACCATGTCATTATCATGGAATTTTCCATAGAATTCACAAACCATGTCATTATCATAAAATTTTCTGCATCCCAGGTTGCGTGGGATGGATCTGTAGTGGCTGGCTCACGGACTTCCACTATTAGGTAGCCTATCTTCCATCTTCCTTTAATGGACATCATCACCAATTGTGACTAGCATAGAAAATTATCACCATTGAGACGGATTGTGGTGATTTGGGCTGGATGATTTTCGATGGTTCTAGAGGAACGTGGTGCGGAAGCAGATGACAAGGTGGAAGATTGAATAGAGGTAGCAAAATCATTTCTATTTTTCGACATGATAAAAAAGGAAGAGATTCTTGGAGATGAATTTTGATAGGGGGCTCAAGCTGGAATCATGCCGGAAAGTCAATCTTGCCACCGAGATTGGCCTCGATCCGAAGCAGGTCGCTGTCTGGTTCCAGAACCGTCGAGCATGGAAGAGGACAAGGGCTTTGCCTTTTGCAATTCTTCTGGACTTGGAAGGAGGAAGGCGAGGGTTTTTTTGAATTTTTATTCCCGCTTTGATACCATGTTGAAATTCAGAATAATGCGGAATAAAGTGGAATACTTGATTGTTTCATTGATATGAACGAGGTTATAAATAACTCTTACAAGAATCCTATAATAAGAAAAATAATAAAAAGTAAATCATATGAAAAGAAAGATATATCACCTGATATCTCTAATAATTATTAGGAGATATAAGAAATAACATAAAATAGGAAAACAAATATTTTCTAATCTAAGGAAATAAATATAAATTTAGAAAGGAAATATCTCCTTATATTAAGGAAATAATTCATTTCTCATAACTTCTTATAGGAATAAATTATTTTTTATTATAATTCTTAATAGGAAAAATAATAAATCCAGTAGTTTAAATTAGATATTTCAACAAAATTACTTCAAATACAAAGTTTTTGTGAAATGATGAACAATTCATGAGGCAGCTTGCTGGTAGTTATATCTTGCCAAAATCACCAAACTAGATCTTTGAGGTCTCGGATAATTGATACAAATTTCATTATTTCTTGCTTGGACCTCACAAAATTAAGTGCTTTCGCTTATTTTGGGCCTCTAGATAGGCTCTTGAGCGAAAATCAACTATTTTAAAGATTTTTCTTATAGTTTTTCTTATAATCGGTGTGAGTATCGTGTGACAAAATCAAGATAGTTTCAAAAATCCTTAAGCTTTTTGATTTCGGGATTTGAAACGGAGAAAATATTATTACTCAGAACAAATCAAATTATGAACTGGAATCAAATGAAACTAGAAAAGAATACTAACAACAATATCCGGCTAGGGCCAGGTAGGAAGATCCGAGGACATTGGTGGTGTTGACGCGGTGGATAGAGGCCGAAGTGGAATGGGGGTATGGGTGGTTGGCGGCGGGATCTGGAGTAGTAGAGGAGGTCGGCCTACAACTAGGATCAGGCAGAAGGGTTAGCTAGTGACTGGAGGCAAGATTTGGGGGGATATGAGAGGGTGTTTGGTGGCCAAGAAGCAGGGGAGAAGTGAGGTGGATGACTGGCAGCTGGATCATGAGGTGTATGAAATCTGCTAGGAAGCAAGGAAGGGTAGGAGAGGTTGCAGACCAGCGCCTAGGAGTAGGGAGGAGGGAAATGTGGAGGTGATCAAAGAGATAATCACCACCCAGGAGTAGGATACAGCCGGAGCACCACATGTCATCGGATAAAACCTAGCAAGGGAAGAAGTGTACATGCGGAAATCTGATAACAAACCAAGAATAACCTTAATTTAGCAAGCGCACTAATTTATGGTAGATAGATAAGGGGGAGGGGGAGAAGAGAACTGTAATTCATGCCAATATTCTGCCCAAGATTGTCTGATCGGTGCAGCCTTCTTGCTTGACTTACTCCCGCTAGGGCTGAATCCCAAGGTTTAACCCCGATGCACGCCCTGTGTCAGCCTCCCGAGATGGGGGAGCGCCGATTTCATTTGTCAAAGCTTTTTGGTCGTAGTAATACGGTGTTAGGTCTTTGATATTGAAAGTGACAAAAACATTGTAGTCCTCTGGTAGATCTTATCGAAGGGATTTCCGCATAATATCTTATTCTAACTCACAAAAACAAACGCTTCAAGTATTTGTCCTATACTCCTATATGGTGGGTGCAAACATGGGAAATCATTATCCGAGGGAATCCTTATTATAGATATGCTCTGTTAAATTTTGGAGGAAAATTGTTTCAAGCTATTTTGCGATGATGGACGTAATCAAACCTCAGCCCTGTGAAAAGTATGAAGAAATACAAAGAAAAACTCAATAATTGGATGTTTTGCACTCAAAGCAGCTTTGCCATCTGCCCCAATTTGCAAAGGCAGACAAATATATAAGTTTCACTGAAGCTTCCCAAGAACTAATAAAAGTAAGGATGTGACATGCCTCCCATGAACGAGTGTTTTGCTTGATTTTGATGACATCATTTTATGTTTAGATTAAAATTAGCCTCTTTAACAAATTGCTACTTTGGATTTATGGGATCTCTTTGATTCTACAACCTTCTTTACTGCATGGTTCAATTTGTTAGGTTGCGTTGACCAAGCAAACTAGAGCCTATTATAACTAGTATCGCCTGAATGCTGATTTTTTGACCGGCTCTATCTTCATCCCTCCCATATCTATTCTGTTTCAGTAGCATTATATATTTCTTTATCGATTGAAATTTCCAAAACTAAAGTAAAGCATTGCATATTCTTTAGGCTAGCCATAATTAAAAGTGCTTTGTTATGATGGAGAAAGTTACTTTACCAGAGGCGTATGCCTATGGGAAATATCAAACTAGATTATAAAGTGCTTGTAAGTGGGCAAAAACTTTGGATAGTATTATATGTCTTCTAGAACATCAATTCATAATTGCTTAAATATTCAATAGAGCAGGATGGGATTTTTTTGGGGCCAACGAAAGCTAATTTGTTTTTATACTTTGCTTGGAGCTTTTACTTGCAAATTACATCATCAGATTGCTGCATCTATTACATTGCTCAGTAATGTTCTTTCTCAGGTTGACCCATATCTAAGAGTTGGCGAAGACTTTCTTTTGTACGCTAGACCTGAATCCAACTTAAAAGAGTATGGTTCTGATGCTGATCAACGTGCTTCAATGTCATTTTTGGCTGATTTGAGAACGATTATGATTGAATGTGGTCCACATTTCATTGATGTTATAGTTCATCACCTTTCCATATTAACCAACGTGAGTTCTTTAACAGATATATTTGTTTGGCGCAAGGAAAAAATAGAAAATCTGTGTATCCTTGTCATATAAACTGAACGAAGGATTATAATACTAGTTGTTATTTCTGCTAGATGGACAAAAATGACCTAGTCAAGGTACTTTCTGCTAATTTCACTCCGGAGGATGGGGCTTGGAGTTTATTAAGCTCGTTTCCATTTGTTGGATGGGATGTCGGTAGATCTGTTACAATTTCTGAAGACTCTTGCCCTTTTGCTGAGGCAAGTTCTTAAGTTATCTCTCTCAAACTTTAGCAACAAAATGCCAACTGCTGCATTACTCAATTTGGAATGTTCTGGTTCATCATATTCATCTAACTTTTAGGAAAATTTGAGCTCATCGAGAGATGGTGATGCTGCCGTTGAATCTGTGTCTACTGGTCTTCCCAGATTGCATCCCTCTAATTCTGAACTGCCATCATTGCCACAATACATGAGCGTTGGGCAGCTCTTAGAATTGGTAATTTTAACTTCTTTCAATGAAACGAAAGGTTTTCTTTGGTCATTATTGGGTGGATTTTTTCTCCTAGGAGGAATAAACATTCTGTCTGTTTGTAAATTTTAATGCTTCAACCTTGAAATAAATGCAATTAAAAGTATTTATTCTTTTTAACATTATTAAACTGGTTGCAAACGTGATTTTATGAATTCTGAAGATTATTTGCCCATTATATGGATGCATCCAAGTTTTCTTAAAAGTTTGCATGAAATATATTTTTCATTTTGAACATTAGTGTCTTCCAAATGTCCTCAAATTTATTACATGTTGTTGATATATTGCTTATATTGGTAGTTTTGATTAGTGACATACATAGTTGGATTTTTTTAAGTGAACTTTTATATGCCGTTTGATCAATCTTGTATTTTAACATGTTTGATGAGTGGTCAAGTTATTATTAAGATTGATTAAACTTAATCTACAAGTACTTTTTATATTGGAAATCATAATCAGTAATGTGAAGAAAGAAAAGAGAACAGACAGTGAAGAAGAGACAATACGAGAATGGTAGGAGAATATGGTCCATCTCACAAACATGCCTTTGATTCTCCATCATTCATTGGTTTTTTGTTATATTTGGTTATATACAAAGTTTTTTCTTTCTACATTTTTTCTTTGTGTTCTCTATCCCCATAATTGAAACAATACCTTTTCGGGGTTTTTAAAGGTATAATTCATATTTTTACTTTCAAAGAAATAAAGAGCATATGTAGGGTGGACTTCTTCCTCTTAGGAGGAATCATTTCTTTTGAATTTAGATTTCAATGCTACAACCTCCAAATAGACAATTAAAAATAGTTTTTTTTTTAACATTATTAAAACTAGTTGGGCTGTTTAATTAGATTATTAAATTATTGGGCTGTTTAATTAGATTCATCTAAGTTTTTGCAATGGAGTATTCTGATTGCATATAAAGATATTTGCAATTTAAAGTCACAGACTTTCAAAGAGCTTGGAAGTAATTACATACATTGCTGATAATGCATATATTGGGTATTTTTGATTAGTGACATATAATACTTAGTTCTTTTTAAAAGGACTTTAATGTTTTGTTCGATGGTTTATCACAAATAGATTAAATTTGATCATGTGCTTTTTATATTTTAGGTTATAATTAATTGTGTGAAAAGAAAAGAAAAGAAAACTTAAGAATGAGAATAGAAGGAGAATATAGCCCATCTCACATACATACCAATTGCCTCACCTTCAATTCATGTCTTTTGTTATATTTAGTTCTATATAATGTTTTCTTTTGTAGTATTTTTTCCTTATGTTCGACATATCCAGAAATCATAAAACATTATTTGTGCAATTTTAAATTGCATGGTGTAATAAAAAGCATGAAGAAGAAAAAAAATCCTTCTTTTTGAGCTGTTTAATTTGTTTAAAATATTTTACTTTTTTCCTGTATAGTTATTGATCTGTGAAACCTGTTGATGATTTGAGTCATCAAAGGCACTATTGTTCATGTTTCACCTAAATTAGTAACCTCTGATCATATTTAATCAGGCATTGCATGTAGCTGGTCAAGTATCTGTCTCATCAGTCTCAACTTCACCACTCCCATATGGAACTATGGCCAGCCAGTGTGAGACCTTCGGTATGGGCACGAGGAAGAAGCTCTCAACCTGGCTAGTTTCTGGCCATGATGAAGTGCTTCAGAATCCCTTACAAGCTCTCCATGAGAGCAAAAAAACCACAAATGGGAAGGTGAACTCTTCTCTCACAAATCTATGCCATCAGAAGTAGAAAATGTGCTGAATCTGCTTTCTGTAATTCACAGCAGGTATTGCTTGGCCAAACATGGCAGGCTCTGAGGCTTCCTCCTGCAAGTCCCTTTGACAACTTCATGAGAGCCGCTGGATGTTAGGTGTAAGCTTCGTCCTACTTATCTTTACTTCTGGTTTTCCTTGTACAAAGTTGTCTTCTAAATCTTAAGTTTGTTTTAGACATGAATGTCATCTTATAGCTCAACTTCTGGTATTTTTTATGCTCAAATTTGTCTTTCAAATCCTTAGTTGAGCTTGTTTAGCCTGGTAGGTTGGAGAGGAGCTTAGATGTTAGACTGATGCCGTAAACGTTTACATTTTATCACTTGTAGCTGGTAGAATTAGCTGTAGTTTCATGCATGAAATCTTTAATTGAGTTTTCTTGTCTTCATGTGATTTTATTTTCCTTAGTCTGATTTGCTACATACTTGTTTTTTTTGTGAAATTTCTTAGGCATATTCTACTGCATGTTCTATTTATTTATTATTATTTGTTTTTGTTCATGTAGCAAGAACAATTTAAATTCATAACTTATGTAGGACAAATAATGCATCTATTTTTTCTTCACACTCATGTTCTAATAGTTAGCAACCGATTTAGTAAGACTATGACTTCAACCATGTCTTCCATATACACATGATCTTTTGCGAAATAATTCATGAATATATACTGGCTTCGGAACCTTAAAATTATTTTGTAGAAAAATATTTAAGTAATAAAGAAAGCTTATCTTATTGAATCCAAGCCCATTGGTTCATATTAAAAATAACAAGACACCGGTCTAGCTTCATATAGACACATTGAGGTTAACCTCAAATAGGTTAATATTACAAGGTTTTAATGAAAATGGAGGTCTGACATTTATAATATGAATAATTGCGCTTGGATTTGTTAGTTAAGAGTAAGCTTTTCTATACTTACAGTGATGTAAAGGATTCTATTATGATTGGTGGTTCCTAGGAGTATATCGTCACCCCAAAACACTTTTCCATGTGATTTTTGAGCAAATGGGCATCTCTTTCATCTTCTTGGGCAAGTTGTGGTAAAAATAAATTTTGACCAAGGGAGTCTTTATGAGTGTTTCTGATGTGGGGGCTATGGAGGACTGACCAGTCCTCAAAGAGAGGAGGGTTGTTGCTCATCCCTTTCCCTTATCTCCCCCTTTCCCTTTTTCCCTCTTAGCACCTTTCTAATATAAGTCTTTTCAAATCATAATATATTTTTAATTTCTATATAAGTCTTTCGTTATTTTGGGTCTTCATTGTAACCCCTGTTTTAAGTCAGTAGTAAAATTGTGTCATGCGTCTTAGTTTGGGTTAACTCCGGTATCATTTGACATCAGAGCTAGCCCAAACCTAGTATTATCCTAGGGTTTCTAGCATCCGCCCCTATCCAATCCACCAGATTATTTTTTTCTCTCCTTTTTCGTATTACTTTCTTTCTTTGTTCTTTCTTTCGTTCGTTCTGCAGATTCCAAACCCCAGCCATGCCATTGAGGAGATCGATGCCTTAGCCTTCTTAGAACGAGATACGGTGAGTGCTTCGTCGTCCTTAGCGTAGGCTTATGGATATTGAAGAGGAAATCCAGTAGGAGGATACTCTCGACCTTGATCTTGAAGGTCGAAGGGAAGAATGAGAAAATATAAAGATGAAACATGAAATATAGCATCGGTTCCTACCAAATTACTACTGCCAAAAATTGCAGACTCTAGTTTCCGAAGAGGGGAGACCGTATCACTAAGAGACGCCTTTGCTACTATCCGGCAAAACTAATCTGTAAGACTGTCACAGCTAGAAAATGTTGCGAGTGCCACAGATTTGGACATGTTGAAGTACACCGCAGACATTGAAGCGTAGTTCTAAAGAGAATTTTCATCCGATGACGTCTTCCCTCATGGAACCCTCTTGTTCGTGGATACATTTAATGCCATTCCTCCTTGTAATCAAAAGGAACATGCGACTTTTGATGAGATTGTGATTCTTTCTCTCCCAGAAGATGGAGAACTTTATGTTTAGACATAAAAATCATGCAGAACAGGAGATGTCAGAATTTAAATTTGTAGTAGTTTATCTTAATAACAACCAACTATAACTTCACAGACAACTGCACTTCAAACCCTCACCCCCAGTGTTTCATATAAAGCTCTTGTTATTGGAACATATTAGAAGATAATATGAATCACACATCAACCAAACTCTTGTAAATCTTCAACCTTTCTGAGGCCCAACTTGTCATAAATGAGAAGCATATGAGATATTTACTTTGGAATTTGACTTGGGAGAATCTACGTGGTGTACCTTTGGCTCAGATTAAGCCAAATCAGAATAGATTGATAGGGAGATCAATTTTTTATTTTTCATCAGTCCAAAACTTTTCGCTTCTCCAAATTTCAATTTCTACTATGATGCACTTCATAATGTTGTTGGAGCTTATGCCAAACATATTTTTGTTGAATAACTTTGTGAAAAAGAAGGCTCTCTATTAAATTGCACTCCTATTAAATTGCACCCCGTTGTTGGAGAATCTACGGGGTGGGTGATTCAGACCCTAACTTGACTTATGCCAAGGAATTAGTAGTATGGATGGGATTGAGAAAATTGGAACCGCAAGATGAAACCTTTGAGCTTGGTGCAACTGGTGATGGTGATGTTGATTGTAACATGATACTTGGTAAAAAGTTCTTTGTGACTTCATCTGATTTTATTGTCATCTTTACTGTTAACGTTGTTCATTCACTGCATTGCTTGATGTTTTAACAAATAATCTATATCTGAAGTTTTTTGAGGTGCCAACGGGATGGAAATTCTTTGGCAACTTGATGGATGTTGTACATTGTTCTGTTTGTGGTGAAGAAAGTTTTGGGACAGGTTCAGATTATATTCGTGAAAGGATGAGATCTGGCCAATCTTAGAATTGCTTTCTATTCTTGCCTACAAGAACATGGACAACCTTAATGGGGGAAAGCTAGTGATAGTAGAAGACATATTTCGCCAACACTGGGCTACTTATGGTCTTCAATGGGATCTTGGGGTGGCTGACAACAACACAAATGCTTAGACCTATAATGTCGAAGCTCCCTCAACCCCGCGAGGCTGTCGCAGGCGTTATGGAGGATCAACCGATCGTCAAAGAGAGGGGGGTTGCCGCTCCTCCCTTTCCTTTCTCTCCCCTTCCCCTCTTTTCCTCTTAACACCTTCTTAATATAAGTTTTTCCAATTCAGATTTTCTAAATATTTTTATTACTCTTTCCTAAATTCTGAGGTTTGATTTTATTCTTTCTTATTTTAAAAACCTTTCATAAAATCTTAAATGTGATTTTATTCTCATTTCTTATTTTAAAAAGCTTTTCCTAAAATTTGAAATATCATTTTATTCTCACATCTTATTTCAATAAGCCTTTCCTAAAATCTAAAAATTGATTTTATTTTCTTTCTTATTTTAAGTATTTCCAAAAACGAAGGCACAACCTCATTATAAATAGAGGTCTTGTTTTTATATTTGAAATTAGGTTTTAGCCTTTGTATTTTCTTCTTTGAGGGCACTATCTGACGTCGAGGTAATGCTCTAGCTGTTCCTCGTTTGAGGTGGTGATAGTCTCCGTGGGCCCGGGTGGTGCTCCGGCTGTAGCTTGACCACCCCAATAAGATATTTATCTATTCTTCCACCTTTCATGTTGCTGTCCACCCGCTTCTCAGCCCTACAATAGTCTACCGCATCTTCTTATTTCAAGAAGCCTTTCCTAAAATCTGAAATTTTATTTTATTTTCTTTCCTATTTTAAGTATTTCCTAAAACGAAAGTACAACCTCATTATAAATAGAGTTCTTGTCTACAATAGTCTACCACATCTTCTTATTTCAAGAAGCCTTTCCTAAAATCTGAAATTTTATTTTATTTTCTTTCCTATTTTATGTATTTCCTAAAACGAAAGTACAACCTCATTATAAATAGAGTTCTTGTTTTTGATATATGAAATCAAGTTTTAGTCTTGGTATTTTCCCCTTTGAGGGCATTATCTGACGTCGAGTTAGTGCTTCGACTGTTCCTCGTCTAAGGTGGTGATCATCTCCATGGGTCCGGGTGGTGTTCCGGTTTTAGCTCGACCCAAATAAGATATTTATTTATTCTTCCACCCTTCATGTTGTTGTCCACCCGCTTCTCAGCCCTACAACAGTCCACCGCATCCCTCCCCCCAACCTGCTGTTAGCCTTCTCCCAGCAAGGCCGCAGCTCCCCATACTCCATCCCAATACTGCCTGTCCTAAACAACCCAGTGTTGGTTGTGTACCTTCCCAGAATTCCTCCCAACACTCAGTTAACCCACTTCAAGTAGTTTACTTTACTATCCAGGCATTTCCCATCGCAGCTAGCGCTTCCCTGCTCGATGTACACCCTCCGATAGTTCTGACGAGCTTTCCCCACTGTTGACTCATTTTCCCAGCTTGTTACCTCACATTCCAACCTACCTCCCAGCTGCCCAACAAACCTTCCCGCCACCTTAACCTACCGCCTCCCTCCTCTAGTTTATTTTCCAACCCCTGTCGGCCCCTCTCCGCATTTACACTTGTTGTCCCAATCCTCCAGATCCACTCGATCAACCTCCACTGCCCTTGGGTTACACTTTTAATATGTTAGCTTGTGTCTTTGTGTTTGTTTGTCATTTATTCCATGTTTTGAAGAATCGTTGTAACCAATTTCAAATTCAATAATAATATTTGTGTTTCTTTTTTGGTTTGGGCCGGTATCAGCTTCTTATATTTTTGGTTGACAACATAAGGGTATCATGGATACATAACCTTGCTGGGAACTTCTTTAAATGCATTTAATAAATTATAAGGGCATTTTCATACATACTGCACAGTTCTTATGCACCTACATGTCCACCCCCTAAACAATCATATTTACACCCACACCACTCAAATCCTTAAGATCACATCAAAAATATCACAATTCCCATATTTTTAAAAGTGAAATACACCTCTTCATGCATACGTTTACGACAGCAATGTATTATAAGTGTAAATATCAAACTTTTAGTGTTAGATATGTAAATATATAGAACTTGTGTGCATGTATGTAAATTTCCCTATATTTACCTATTTTACATATCTTGTTTGAGATTGAAGATCAACATTTCTTTTTTGACATTGAATAAGCTGTGGTGGTGGTACGGGGTTGGTAAGAACTGGACCGCATCAAGAGTGAACTTCCACATGATTGTTTGATCTATTGTTGAACATTTTCTATAACTGATTATTAACTTAAGGAAAATTAACTTAGAAAACATACTCAATTCATTTTCTTCATTTCAACTTTTAACGAAGCCCAGTTACAGACCCTAAATTGATTTTGAGGCACTTTTAAGCTCTTTTGCTTCAAATGAAAGGTTTGTTGATGAGAAGTAAATCTATAAATAATTATCATTATGAGGTTTTTAACCTGAGCAAATTTCATTATAAGTTACATTCTTTTCTGTAATTATATATTCTTCTTACTACAGCATTCTGAAATTTTATCTTCATTATAATATTTTTGCTTAAGAAAATGACAAATAGCATTTGACTTGGAAGAGGCTATGAGTCGAAGATATTTCTAGCTTTTTCTTCATTGATGTTATGATAGTGATGCATTCTTCCATTCAGCTATCAGTTATGTTTCATTTATTTTCTTAAATGTGCAAAAAACTTATATTTATGGCAGCTAAAAATAACTCAAAATGGTTCATAATTTAGTGAGAAAATTTACAATTTATGTTGCTTAGCTTGCACATTTAACGGTCAAATTCTTGAATGATCTGTCTGAAAGCGTATTTTAGGATAATTCTTTTGTAAAACTATATTAATGTGAAAAGAAAGAACTTCCACCATCTATATTAATGTGAAAAGAAAGAACTTCCACCATAAAAAAATATTTTAAGGATCGTGTAAAGTATCAAGTGCACCAAGTAAAAGATTTACTTCTTAGCTTAAGTAATAATAAGGTATTCATACAATAAATCTTTAATGTTTGCATCTGATTAATTCTTAATTGCAAACAATTACATGTGACAAACCTTATGGCTACACACTTGCTTTTATTTTGCTTTTAAGCATTGTACTGATTTCATTATAAAATTCATGGATTGGTGCGGGCCCAATTAGGTTTGAGTTGGTTTTGTTCGTACAAAAAAAAAAAAAAATGATATTGATATTAAAAGTATTCGAATCTACTTATAAGTTCTATGCTTATAAGGATATATTATTTTGTACTAGAAGACATGTCTTTTTGTATTCAAACTTTGAACTATTGATTCTCTTCTTGAAAATTTTATTGTCGAGTATCATTCATGGGTGGGGTTGTGAATGAATCAATGCACTCGATGAGCAAGTCTAATTTGTTTTAATTAATTCTCGATCGAGCTCAATAGATAAACATGGTTCAAATCTTTTATTTGATGCTTAAGAATGAATTAGTTTATTATTTAAAAATAATTTGTTTTATATTTTATAGTAAATTTAATTTTGATGTTTTTTTTAAAAGATGTGTTATTTAAATAAAATTTACTTAGAGATATAATATAATCTTATTTCAATACACATATTATGCATTATTATACTTTAATTTTTAATTTTCTTTGTTAAGAAATACATGTTTAGCATTTAATTATATTTTTTTTTATTACAAGAGAGCTTATTTTTAATTTATTATTTTATTTAATTAGTGATAATTAGTTAGATAAAAGTTGAAAGTTTAATTAATTATTTTTTTATTTAGAATATTAAAATATTCATTAATAGTTTGACATGAAAATTCTAGTTGAGCAGAGTTATAATTTATTTATTAATTTATTGAAGCACTTGTTTAATAAATATAAATAAATCAAGTTTAAATTAATATTTAAAATTATTAATTAAGCCAAGTATAAATATATTTGTTACTATGGCTGGAGCTGTAAAGAACTTATAAATCACCCAAGCTAAAGCTCAAGCCGGGGCGTACATGGCTCAACTCAGCCTGGTTACAGCTCCATACATAGGCCTATAAATGCTTCCGGCAAGGATGAGGAAGTTGTTAAATCGGTTGAGACATTCCTGTTTTTCTCGAGTCCTCTAAATTTTAAAAAGAAAAGAAAAATCTTAGCTATTTGCGAATTCCGGAAGAGATTCTGGGTGTTTTGTAATATCTCAGGGATTTGAGCCTTACTTTCTTCTATTTAATTTTTTTTTCTCTTTTCATTTTATTTTTTTCCACTAAAAAAATTGAAAATTTTCTTTGGTTGAACCCCCTAGAAGTAGCATATTTGATCACGTTATTTTGTGACCAAAAATCTTTTGGAAGCTCTTTTGGTTTGTGCGAAAGAAAAACAAACTTAGGTTTTGTTTGTGACAGTTTATTTGGTGCGGTGGTATTTTAAAAATGCACTTGGCCTGTTTGGATAAACTGCGTTTTGGCTGCTTATGCGTTTTCAAAACGCTGAAAACAACGCTTTCACACTGCACCTGTTTAGGTGCGGTGATAATTTTATGACATTATTTGAACTTGAAATGTTTTTTTCCCTAAATGTACTAAATGCCAACATGCAATTTTCATGAAGGCATTATGAGCCTTATGAAAAATATTTATTTTATCTATAAATTCTAAATAATACATTTTTATGGCTTAAAAAATTTGGTTCTACACGCACTGATTGCAGTTTAGTAAATTATTTTTTTTCGCAAGCAATTTGCATTACAAAGATTCTCTCGAAAAAAGTAATACATCAAAGCATATATATATATATAGAGAGAGAGAGAGAAAGAGAGAGAGAGAGAGAGAGAGCGAGCTGGATTTACTTATATACCACTCAATCTCTATGGGTTTACATATCTAACATCTAAACTTTCAATTTATACATGCATGCCTCCATACCTAAGTTTGAAAAGGTGTATTTTAATTTTTAAAAGTTAAAATGATGGAAGTACTTATTTGATATGAAAAATTTAGATAGCATTAAAGTAAACAAAAAAAAACTGAAGTGAAGTATAGTGGTTAGATCTGTAAATACATAGGAATTGTGTGGTATGTATGTAAATGCCCCAAAATTATGCGTTGAGATTTTATTCCTCTTTTCCAATGACCTCAAATCAGAGAATAAAAATTTGATCATTAAAACTTTGATCCATTAATTAATGCTTTCAGGATTGCAATGTTTTTTAATGGTCGGTCTAAGAAAGCGCCATCAATGGCCGCCGATTGACCTATCCCTCATGGCAAATCCATTAGGGTGGGTTAACTACTAGCACTATGATTTCAAATTCTATCTCCAGAGCACTCTCGTATGCACCTAATAAGAAGTATGATTCAGTTAATGTTGATTTTGCATTCTCCCTTATCTTCTTTCCATCCTTTTTCTATTTTTTTTTTTGGGTGTATCTAAATAACAATTTGTGTAAGATTAAGAAAAAAAATCATGGCAATGCCAAAATTTGAAATTGAGAAGTTTAATTGAGAGAATGATTTTAATTTATGGAGAGTTAAGATGATGACAATTTGTTCAACAAGGATTGTCCAATGCATTTTCAAGGGAATGATTAGAAGTAATGATTGATAGGGTAAAGGCAATGAAATTTCAATTGAAAGCCCGGACTGTCATTTTCTTATCATTGAGAGATGAAATTACTAAGAGAAGTAGCCAAAGAGGTATCAACCATTAAAGATTGCCAAAAGCTCATATATAT
>NW_018165193.1:1466-5130 GCF_001263595.1 Phalaenopsis equestris | reverse complement strand
CAAAGACTTAATATATATATATATTTATATTGGAGAAATCCATCACAAATTAGTTCTTGAAAACATACATGTGCACTCTTTTGATGGACGATGCTAAAGATTTGAGAAAATATATGGACGACTTTGATAAGATAATTTTTATCTCAATAATGTATTAAAAAAAAAAAGTATATGAAGAAGATCACACAATATTTCCTCATGCCCTTATTAAAAATATATGAATATAGAATAGACATAATGCTATATGGGAGCAATCTCTCACAATGTATGACATTAAATATGTTCTTATTTTAATAAAAATAAAAAAAAAATGAAGGAAAAATAAGGCTAATGGTGAAACCCTAGACATATAGAAAATATGTCTTTACAATAATGAAAGACATTTTAAACAAAGCTACCTTGAAAGAAGAAAATGGTGACTTGAGAAAAATGAAACGATTGGTTTTTTTTATTTTTTCGTTTAAGTTTAACTTCTTTGTTATATTTTCCTTCTTTCATTTTCGAAAGCTATTTCCAATTTGTTGGAGAAAATCAAAGAAAATGTATGGGAGAAAAAAGCATAACTTTTTAAGAACATAGTACTTGAGCAAGGTTATATATATGAATAATAAAGTGTTTATAAAGGACTGTTGGCAAATAAAAAGAAGGGATGGAAGAAAAAAAAAATCAATTTTTGGTATTACTATTCATGTAAATAATAACTAATTTGTTGGCGTGACACGAGACAATAATGTCGGTCACTACGAACTCAAAGTTTGTAGAGACAAAAAATAGATTGCTTTGGAATTCATGCTCACATTAGGGACTAAAAATGGGAAGATTTACATGTACACGACTCAATTCATATATATTTACATATCTAACACCTAAACTTCAAATTTTACATAAATCTTATATATACATATGATTTATTCCACATTTTAAAAGTTAGGTGTAAGGTATGTAAATACATAAGAATTAGGTGGCATGTATCTATACTCCTTAAAAACATATTTACAGATCGAAAGCAATAATCACCGAATGACTATTCCAGATTTCTTTAAAGGACAAGTTTGAAAAGACATAAGACGCAAAATCTATACAAAGAGAAAATATCTATATAATAAGAACAACACCAACAACAATAGATTTATCCAAAGTTCACAATATAAATAATGTGGTCAAAATTTATCATATATTTTAATCTATCAGCACACACTGATCGATCTTAAAATACTCTAAAATGCTTTTGGTAAATGCAGCAGCTCTCATAGGAACAAGATATAGAATTCTTTCTTCCTGAATAGACCAACAAGTGTAATTAACTTGCAGAGGAAACAACTTTACGCAGCACCTGTTTCGGGGCATTTTTATAGTAATTTTATGTTAAGTACAAACAAATGTTTATCGAAGCAGTTCACGTCCCTTCAGCTAATGTAGTGATTTACAGATCAGTCAAATGGTGGGCTATACCATTGGATTTCAAGAACTTCTTTACTAAGAGAGCCAGAATGGCAACGGCGAGTCCAATGGCGGCCCAGTTGAAAAAGCGGTCGGTCATGGGTTTTTGGGCTCGAACAATGTCCCGTTCAGGTTGTGAATTTGTCTCCGATGTTGTTTCTCTCGAAACTTTGCAGCAAAAACAGCGAATTTTATGATTATGGTACCTGAAGCGCCAGAATTGGCGCCTTAATCGCCACTTTACAGAGAGCTGGTTAGGGACCAAACTGGCGTTTGAAACACCACTTTACAGAGAGCTAGGGTGATCAAAGGAAAATATGTTGAGATTTCAATACCTATTTTATGCTTAATTTTAATGATATTACACTTTAAAAGAATGTATTTTGCATGTTTTTGGTTTCTGGTACAAGAAATGGACTTTTGGAGAAAAAGAAGCAAAAATGGTGCAATTTGGAGCAAAAACGAGCAAGAAATGAGATTTTTTCCTGTCACCTTTCGATAAGTCTTTCGATGCTTAATCGGTTTTGCACTGCTCGCATATTTTTGAATGAGACTACATTTTAAAGGAATGTTATTTTCATGCTTATTTTGTAGGACTATCTGTTAGGAACACAACACAACTGAAATTGGGCGAAACGAAGCTAAGAAGCTAAAGCGGAGCCAAACAGAGCGAAACAGTGGAGTTGCGCAGTCTGCCCGCCGACGATGAGATTTACCCGAGAAGACCGAAAAGCTCGCCGACGGCGCCCTCGAGCCCGCCGACGGCGCCCTAGCCGACGGCACCCGAGACGACTATGGACTGACTTTTGGCTGTTATGGGCCGAAATTCAACGTATTTGGATGCTTTTTGAAAGGGTTCTTGTTGCTTTTTGAAAAGATACTTGTGGCAACTCTTCAAACTTTGTCCCTGCACTTTAAAAGAACGAATTTAGCTTAGAAAAAGAGGGTTTTTTGTGAGAGGAATGTTAAGAAAAATGTGGAGAAAGTTTAGGGTTTTTAGAATTGGAGTAGAAATGTAGATTTTTACCTTTTTGGAGAGATTGGAGAGGGGATTTTGAGAGAATTTGTAAGGAGATTTTCTAGCATTGCATGGATTGGCGGGAGACTTTGTGGGAAAGATTTTCTTCTTTCTTTCAAAGGAAAAAAACTAAGTATTGTGTTCTTCGTTATCTTAAGGTTTTGTAAACATTTATCTAGTGGATTTGCTTTGATGAAATGAAGTTTTCCGTTGTGTTTTTTTCGTGCTTTGTGATGCGTTTCTTTTACTCTCTTTTCTTGTTTGAAAAATAATGGTATGAGAAGATTATGCCGTTGGTTTCATTTTACTTTTCTTTTGTAATGAGTAGAATTCATGTTTAGGATTTTGTAATGCATGTAAGAAGCGAATTTAATTATCAATGTGATGATTTTTCTTGCACTTTATTTACATTAGGATAAACACCTGTTGTAGTGTTAAAATTCGTTGTAATTGCTTTAAAACCAGAGAGGGCTGTGTAATTCTCAGCAAAATAGAATCACATTCAGATTTCATGGATGGTTAAGTTCATGGGAGTTGAATGCTAATAAATAAGGAAATATACTTTGATGGGCGTAGAATTGGAGATTTTAGGGTGACAGACTAAAATCCCCAATTCGGTCCTATTATTTGAGTACTAAAGCGGAGATGTTAGCCCTCAAGCGAGGGGAACGTGGGAGCTCCTAAGTGAGAGCCGGTATTCTCCCAGGCTAGCCGCAGATTCAGTAAACAAGCATAGGATTAGTGAATGTTATTTATGCCTAGACCAAAGAGTAAAGAATAGGTATGCTCCTATTTGACACAATATAATTTGAACTGATTCACTTTATCCATTCACTATAATTTCTGGACAAGGAGAAAGATGCTTTCTTATATATTGAATATCACATTCGTACCTTTATTAGTATATTTAGTTATTTAACAGTAATTAAAATTACATATTTATTTCAATTGCCTATTAGTGACAGATAAGCAAATTGAACTTTGTTGTTGTGATTAAAGTATTGCTTTTCTAAAATCTTAGTTCGTAGTTCTAAACTTACTCCATGTGGGATCGATATCTAGGACTCCATTAGAGCCCTATGTTACTTGAGCGATAGTATACTTACATTGATAAGTGTGACTTTACATCTATTGAATATTTTATACATCCATCTTTATCGAATCTATAATTGTTATTAAATTTTGGTACAGTTGCTGAGGAATTAA
>NW_018165193.1:0-793 GCF_001263595.1 Phalaenopsis equestris | reverse complement strand
AGTTTGGGAGAACTCCTTTGGAGGATACATATTTACACTTATCAAATTTTATAGAACTTTGTGCTATATTTCGTTATAATGGTATGTCAGACATGCTGTTAGACTAAGGCTTTTTCCTTTCTCACTAAGGGATAAGGCTAAAATGTGGTTATACTCATTAACACCTAGCTCTATTAAAAATTGGGAGGAATTAACTCAGAAATTCCTAACTAAGTATTTTCCACCTTCAAGGACTACTAAACTTAGAAAAGATATTATCTCATTTTGTCAGTATGAAGGGGAATCAATATACAAAGCTTGAGAAAGATTTAAGGAACTCCTAAGAAAGTGTCCACATCATGCTCTGCCAGACTGGTTAATCATTCAAACTTTTTATAATGGGTTAGTAGAATCCCTTAGGTTTATAATTGATGTTGCCGCTGGTGGATCATTAATGTCAAATTCATTTGATGAAGCATATGCATTAATTGAAGATATGACTGCAAAAGAATTTCAATGGCCCTCTACAAGGGTAAATTCTAAAAAAGTAGCCAGTGTTCATGATTCAGATGTGATTACAATTCTTGCATCTCAAGTTGTCACAATATCAAGAAAGTTAGACCAATTTGGAATGAACCAGCCTCAACTCACTCTAATAAGTGAGGAAAGTTCATTAGGGCTTATGATTGATTCTAACTTATCATATGATGCTATAAATACCATAAACAACCCGTACTCTAACTTTTACAACCCAGGTTGGGAGACCATCCTAATTTTAAATGGAATCATACTACTGACGGTGGAAACCAAAAAT
>NW_018165192.1:289222-291555 GCF_001263595.1 Phalaenopsis equestris | reverse complement strand
TTCTTCTTTGTCTGTTGAAGTAGCCTCCCTTCTTTAACCTGCGATGTGTATGATTTCTGGCTGGTTAATCTCTGGAGAAGCCAATCATGGTGTTTGTGATTGCCTCTGAATGGTGGCCATGGAGGTCATAGCTGCAGTCATTTCTTCTATTCTTTTCTCCAGTAGAATGACTTGTTCTCCCTGAGGAGAATTGCCCTACGCAGCTCATCTACGGCGTTCTCTTCAGTGTGAGTTTGAGCCTCGCGCGCAGATGTGGTAGCTCTAATTTCAATTACATGGACATCCATGAAATCTTCCTCCAAGTAATCATTGTAATCAAAATCCTCATCGTCACTGTTGACGGAAACTTTGTGTTCTCAAGCTAACTCAGAAATCTCAATCCTGAGTTTCTTAACTTTTTCTTCAATTATCAATTCCTTAATTGCTTTAAGATCTGGAGGACCCTGATGGAAATCCTCAAATTGTTCCTCCATCTCGCTGGCTATTGTCACGATGATGTCAGATATTTCAGGTACTGGTTTTACTTCTTGTTTTGCAGGCTCACTTAACTGTATCGGTTCAGCGACCTTGGGTCCCCATACCTCCTTCCTTTTTGATGATGATACTCAGGACGGAACGTCTTAGTAGAGACATCGGTATGGCGAGGGAAGGTATGCTCCCCGTGGTGTAGACCGGTTATAGTGTCAGGTAATCGTCTTGTCTTTCTTTCCATGATTGCAAGAATAACGGGTAAAGCTCTCGGACCCAGGATTGACTTAATCGGCCGGCGACCTAAGGTCCTGGTGGGGGTATGACTGGTGGTGACTATAGCAGTATCAACTCGGTTTCCCAAACGGAGCCAGATGGGAACACGGGTAGGTGACTCTACAGTTGACCTACGAGATTTTCTAGCGGACTTAATATCCTTCGAAATTTCATTCTTCATATGAGGGGAAATTGCATGTCCCACACGTTTAAGTAATTCACTAACAGAACATCCTTATTTAATAGCAAGCCTTCTGAATACTGCACTAACTCGGGTGATGGGGCTGAATTTCTTTCCCTCCTCACCATATCCATGAGGTGATGGGAATGCAGCAGCAATTATTCTCAGGATTCTGGGCTTTGATGACCCTCCGAATTCTCCTATTGCGGTTCCTCCTTTGAGTACGGGTCAGTGGTACAGTCCTCGAACTTGATCCAATCTCAAACACAGGTGGTGGGATAGTTAATCCCTCAATCGGATTCTCAACAATCATTACTTCTTTTTCCTTAGCAGCAGCGGGGCTAGCGGTTTTGACGGGTGTCATGCCGGCAGTAGCTTTAGCCTTCTTGCAGGCAGGGAAGTCCTGAAGGCAGTTCAGATTGAGTTCTGCAGGCGGGTCTTGAACTTTCGGGGCAGCGATCTTCATTACCACGAACGGGGCTTTCCCGAGGATGATCTCGAGGTCTTTAAATCCGGCTCCGAACTTGATGGTGGGAGCAACATTACGGGCGTTGCGATCCATCGGCAGGTGGCAAAAAAAGGTCAGCGTTGGGTAAACCATCGCAACGGGCTTTAAAACAGAAAGTTTTAGGGTTAGCTATATGACCAAAAACCTCATAATCCTTAGTGCAAGCACTGAAAGTAGAGGTTAGTTTGTAGACCGGACGGGTCTTAATTTACAGGTAATTTTAACATCTTTATTTAAAAGGGCGTAAAATTGATTAATATTATGAAGTGCGCGCACCACAATACATTTTGATTTAATTTACGAACAAGCAAAACAAATGTGAAAAGGAGTTGTGAGAAAGTTTAGGACCTAGCACGGGATCCAATCCGTGGTAGAGAATGCCTAGGTGGAGTTAATCCACCAACACACCTATTGGGGGTCTGACCCCACATGAAAATTTAAAGATTTCTTAATGGCCTTCTGAACCCCTCTGTTCAAAGATGGTTGAGTAGCTAGTCCTGAAGTTCAAGGAGTTAACTGTACTTTCCCAAGATAGAAATGGGTAAAGTATGCTAACGGAAGAAGGGTAGGGGGTCCAAGGGGGACATGGACATATTACCGATGTGTGAAGATGATACTTCTTGATTTGTATGGATAGAAAAGCTTGTCCCTAGTGGAGTCGCCAAAAGCTGTCGGCGTTATTTCGGGGGTTGGTTTGTTTGTGAGGTTGTCCGTCAGAAGCTGTCGGTCGCTGGAATCAAAATACCGTCGCCCGCTTCGGAAGGATGTTGAAGTATGAAATCAAACTGACCCCATATTTTTCATAGTTTAAAATGAAAGAGCATTGTACCTCAAATCATGTATCTATCCCGAAGGATAAACATAAGAATTGAGGATGAGGCTCGATCAAAATAAACTAAG
>NW_018165192.1:286330-287680 GCF_001263595.1 Phalaenopsis equestris | reverse complement strand
TCTCAATTATCCCTAAGAAAGGGGTAATTATCATTTATCATTCAATTTAAGAATTATGTAGGTGAAGACCCTTAAAGGGGCAAGTTAGTGTAATTTGAACACTTAGCCAAATTTTAAACCTAATTGGGCATAGTGGTGTTTCAAGGATGTTTGATATAATTATGTTTATTTCTTTATTCCTCATTTAGTGGTGGATCACATTATTTCCTTAAAATAATCATGGAAATTAGCATATTGATTAGAAAATTCTAAAAAGTTTTTGGAAGGTCCACTATGACTAGAGGAGCTTTTGTAAATAATTTCATGGGTCAAGTCATTTAAAATGCACTTAAATCTTACAAACACTAAATCACTAAAACAATTAACTTTGGAAAATATAAACATTTAAATGACCTGATTTTTTATCTCTACTGTGGTTTATGATCCAGAGAACTCACTATAAAAAGTTCAAAATATTTTGAGTTCATTTGATAACTTAAGTTGATTTTTAAAGATAAATACCACTTTTGACACTTAAATGATTTTTGTCAAAATAGGACTCAAAAAATTATGAAACTTAGTGTCTTTAGTTCTCTCTGATCAGGGATATTTTATAAAAATTAAATAATATTTAGAATAAAAACTTGATTTTTAACCTATTTTAAATATTTAAAATAATTAAAAATTGATAAAAAACACAAGAATAAAAAAATCCATGGAAATGTTCTAAATTGCTTCCTAATCACTTATGAATAATTAGAATATTTTTCTTGATTTTCTAAATAAAGATATTGAATTTCAAAGCTTAACAATAATTTTTAAAGGCTAAAAATGAGTTTTTAATAAAGGCTAAAAATGAGTTTTTCACTAAAATAATTACCCCAAACAATAAAAAAAAAACTAAATAAAAAAAAATCAAAGAAATATAAAAATTGCTCGTATGGGTTCTATAACCTTAGAAAGATTTTTAAAAAAATACAAAACTTAATTTTCATCATTTAAAATATATTTTTTTATTTAAATAACCCAAAAATTCAAATAATTCTGATAAATCACAGAGAATTAAAAAAAAATCATGAAATTTGGTCCAAAGGCTTCTCTAATAAAGGTCTATCTTCAGTAAAAATTTCAAAGGATTAGAATTTACATTGATCAAGTTAGGAACTTTCTTTGAAAAATCCTATTTTTGCATTAAAATAATTATCTAAAATAAATTAGATTATGAAAAATCACATTTTCTCCTCTGATGTCTTAATTGACCCATGACTGAGGTAGGATAAAAATTTCAAAGTCATTTAAATTGAATTTGACAAATTATGAAGTGTCAGAGCCTTAGGGGCAAATGTGTAATTTTGGAAATTTAGCCTTAAT
>NW_018165192.1:279647-286047 GCF_001263595.1 Phalaenopsis equestris | reverse complement strand
AACACCACTAAGCCCAATTAGGATTAAAATTTGGCTAAGTGTTCAAATTACACTAACTTGCCCCTTTAAGGGTCTTCACCCACATAATTCTTAAATTGAATCACAAGTGATAATTACCCTATTCTTAGGGATAATTGAGACATCAATGTTCACTGAGTAATAAGGGTATTTACAGGATGACTTATTAAGCAACATAATAAGTTTAAAAGAACTCGGGATTTTCCACCAGGCAGCGAGAGAGTAACACAGACATGTTTCTTTCTCTAGATCTGTTGGATGTCTTGAGGATATACTAAACTTAATATGTTTTGCTTGACAAAATCATCCTTAATTAAAAGGACATACCAAAATATGACATAAGGTTTGGAAAACCACAAGAACTTTACTTTTCCTGCTCTTGATAAACTGCCTTGACATGCATTTTTAAGTTTCAGGTGGTGGAACAAGAAGACTCGTCAGGTACGCTTTTACAGTTTGCAGCGTTGTCTTTCTTGTATTTTTATGTTATACTTTTGTGCTTATAAAAATTTGCATGGAAAACTAAAACTATTAGGATAACAATAAAACCAAAGACAAAACCAAAATTAAAATCAATCAAGAAAAAATTCACCCCCACAACATTCAAAATACAAAACAACTCAAAATTTAATCACAAATATCACACAAAACTAGAACTTCAACTAAATTAAGACATCACTCAACTAAATTAAGACTAAATTAAGACATCACTATCGGATGATCGGGAATCCCTCGGAGGAGGTAACCTACGGTTGCTTACGAGGCTTCCCATGGCCCAAAGGAATATATGGAACTCTTTAAGTTGAGTTTAGTAAGTTCATTTAAACTAAGTGAATCAAGTAGAAAATTGTGGTGTCGGAACGAGGGAACAGTAGGATCCTAACCGGTGTCACTCTAATCAACTTTAATACGCCCCCATAAAATTTAAAGAACTTCAACCCTAAGGCCACTTTATTTGATATCATTACTTGACACACTAGAAAAGTCAAACTTGTCGCGACAAGGAGCTTGGAGCTTGCACGGTGGGCTGCACGACCATCATCAACAGCAAAACCCTTCTTCCCCAGCTAAACCACTTTTCCTTCTTTAGACTTAAACAACAAAGCCATAGGACTTCGAGGTTGCTTGCTTATGCAACGTAAATCCTCACCTCATCTTTAGGCCTTTGCATAACCCTGCACCCTGCTATACAACTATAAAACTTAAGCCCTAACCCATCTTATGATTCTGAGTTTGTCGTTCGTCACGACCTAAATCCCCACATTCTCCATGCTATTTGTGTGATTGCTTCACACGAATGTAAGCCCTAATTAATAAAATTGGCAGGATGAAACACCTAAATATTTCTCCTCAAAATTGAAGCCAAACAATAGGAATTATAATCATAGGAACTTATTTATAGGCATTTCCAACTTCCCTATAGGATTGATATCTAGGACTCCATTAAAGCCCTTTATTACTTAAGCGATATGTATACATGTGTTATTTTTAAAGGGGATTTTGGCAATTTAAAGAGTATTAAAAGATAAATGTATTTTAATTGAAGTCATTTTGTTGGGATTAATTTAAATATTTGTTATTGTATTTGTTGTGTGTATTTTTTAATATTGAAAAATATTTACAAAACTAACACTAAATCCACCCGCATCACTATCTTTGAAGGAGACAAAATTCAAGCTTCATAAAGGTCTACTTGAAGCGGTTGAAAACTGTAGAGGTCCACTTAACCACCCCGATTTAGTGTTCAACATTGAACCATTCTCAAATGTCAATCTGTCTGTTGGAGGAACCCATTTAATGATGATGTTGTGGTCACTGATCCCGACATAATATGTGTGTGCTTAGTATGTAATTACTTCAATTTCAAATTCAAACAAAGGCTCCAAAAACTTGACTCCCACTACCCATATGTGCTTGCATCCTTAATTCTTAGTTGAGTTTTATTTAATATATAATTCTCATTTTTCTCCACAATTCTATTTTACACACTAGAGATAATGCACTAGTGCACGTATCATTTCAAGTAATATAAGACTTTCTTTTAGTCCCCAAGTATCGATCTGATAGGGAAGAAAAAACTCTTTTTATCGACTTAGTAAAACTCTACTTAACCTCTAAGTAAAATATCTAAGAAATAAGGTTGAAATTGTATGTGTAAAAAGAAGTAACTAATACTTACAAATTCTATTTCTAAACTTAAAGAAAATGCTAAATGTTTTTAAACTAGTTTTATGTAGAAAAGTTCAAATTGTATGAAAATCCATCTCCCTTGCAAATTTGATTTGCTATTTCGCAAATTAAACCAAATCATGTTGTGCTGTGTGCACTTTGAGATTTTCTTAGATTAATTAAATTTGAAACAAGATTTAAAAATACCCATAAATTAAGACCTGCCTGGTCTACAGATCAACCTCTACTTTCAGTGTTTACACTAAAAATTATGAGGTTTTGGCCATATAGCTAACCCTAAAACTTTCTGTTTTAAAGCATGCTGCAATAGCTTACCCAACGCTGACCTTTTCCTGCAACTTGCCAATAGACCGTAGCACCCGTAATGTCGCTCCCACCATCAAGTTCGGAGCTGGATTTGGAGATCTCGAGGTTATCCTCGGAAAAGCCCCATCGTGGTAATGAAGATCGCTGCTCCAGAAATGCAAGAATCGCCTGCAGAATTCAACCTGAACTGCCTTTAAGACTTTCCTACCTGCAAGAAGGCTAAAGCTACTGCCGTCGCGACACCCGTCAAACCTGCTATCCTCACTGCTGCTAAGGGGAAAGAAGTGATGAGCGTTGAAGAGTTGACTGAAGGATTAACTGTCCCGCCACCCGTGCTTGAAATTGGGCCAAGCTCAAGGACTGTACCACTGACCCAAACTCAAAGGAGGAACCACAATAGAAGAGTTTAGAGGGCTATGAAAGCCCAGACTCCTGAAAAGACACCCGTTGAGGAGCAGCCTCACCAAGTTGAAGAAGTGTTACTGAAAATTTATCCACTCTTACGAGGGAGTAGATTCCATCCTCTGACAGATACCGATGGATATGAGAGTATCTAAGGACATGGTGAGGTGGAAAAGAAGTTCACTCCTATCACTCAAGTTAGCGCAGTTTTCAGAAGGCTTGCTACCAAAGAAGGATGTTCGGTTAGTGAGTTAATTAAAAGAGTGGGAGATGCAATTTCCCCTCGCATGAAAAAGGAAATTTTGAAAGGCGTCAAATCCACCAGACAATCCCGTAAGACAATTTGAGCACCGCTTACTCGCATCCCCGTATGGTTTCGTTTTGGGAATAGAGTTGATATCGCAGTAATTACTACTAATCATACTGCCACCAGGACCACGGCCGTCAACTGGTTAAGTCGAGACTGGGTCCGAAGATCTTACCTGTCATTCCTGCAATCCCAGAGATAAAGACAAAGCGGTTACTTGACACTGTAGCTGGTCTACACTACAGAGAGAATACCTTCCCTCGACATACCAATGTCTCTACTAAGACATCCCGTCCAGAGACATTATCGTCGAAGAAGAAGAGGGTATGGGTACCCAAGGTCGCTACACCGATACAGTTCAGTGAGCCTGCAGGACAAGAAGTATAACCAGTGCATGAAATATCTGACATCGTCGCGATAATAGCCAGCGAGATGGAGGAACAAATAGAGGATATCCACCAAGGTCCTCCAGATCTTAAAGCAATCAAGGAATCAATAATTGAGGAGAAAATTGAAAAACTCAGGATTGAGATTTCTTAGTTATCTCGAGAGCACGGAGTTTCCGTCAATAGTGACAATGAAGATTTTGATTACAATGATTATTTGGAGGAGGATTTCATGGATGTCCATGTGATCGAAACCAGAGCTACCACATCTGCGCGCAAGGCTCAACCTCACACTGAAGAGAACGCTGTAGATGAGCTGCGTAGGGTTATCTCCTTTGGGATGAGCAAATCAGTCTACTGGAGAAAAGAATAGAAAAGATGACTGCAGCTATGACCGCCATGACCGCCATTTAAAGGAAATTACAAGCACCAAGATTGGCTTCTCTAGAGATTAATCAGCCAGAAATCATACACATCACATATGAAAGAAGAGAGGTCACTTCGACAGAAAAAGATGAACAACCAAAGAAAGATTCTCTGTCAGGTGCCATGCCAGAAAAGCAATTCAAGCAAATGGTTGAACAAGTGCAGGATGCCTTAGCCCAATCCAAGGGCGGTGCATCAATTTTGAAGGGTAGACCTTACCCGGAGGAGTTTGATGTCGTGCCTTTTCCCAAGGGTTTTGTGACCCCAAACTTCAAGATATTTGATGGGACTGGAAATTCTAGACAGCACATAACACATTTTTTAGCCAATTGTGGCAACACAAGGAATAGCGAAGCTCTACTCTGTCAGCAGTTCGTCAGCAGCTTGTCAGTGATTGCTTCTGACTGGTACGCTGGCTTGCCCAACGGGTCAGTTAAAACATTTTCTGAGTTGGAACAGTTATTTATGAAAAGATTTGTTGGGGCGCAACATCATGTGTCAATTGGAGAACTCATGATGGAGAAGCATAAGCCTAATGAAACCTTGGCAGACTATATTTTGAGGTGGAGAAACCTTAGCATGAAATGTGAACCTCAGCTACAGGAACATCAAGCAATTGAGATTCTACTCAAAAGTATTCATGGGCCAGTAGGTTTCATTCTTAAGCGACTCACCATCAAATCCTTCGAGAAGCTACTCAATAAAGCCAGCAGTCTTCAAGAAGAAATGAAGTACATGGAGCCGCATGAAAAGGCTAAGGTGACAAGAGTGTTTGAAAAGAAACCAAGGATAGTCGCAACTGTCAACAAAGGAAAGCAGCCGATAAAGATATATGCAGAAGATCATCGTCAGTCTTCGTCACAGTACTCTCAGAAACAGAGCAGTCAATCCAACCAAAGGCCGCCTCAAGAGGGATCACCTCAAACAGCGGGTAAAAAATATCTCTGTTAGAGCGACAGAAAGTTGTTTATTCCTTCAAAGATGAAGCTGTAGCTAAAATATTCAAAAGCTTGATGAAGAAATCAGAATTCAAACTACCTGATCCAAAGAAGCCCGAAGAGGTGGATAAGAAGAATGAACCAAATTATTGCTCGTACCATCGGTTGCTTGGACACACTATAGACAATTGTTTCGTCTTTAAACACTGGCTCAAGAAGAACCTCAAGGAAGAGAATATAACAATCCTAAAGGAGTATTTGAGAGAACCTGAAAAAGGTTCCATAAACATGATTTCAGCTGAGTCAATCTCCCCGATTGATCCATATGTCAGAACAGATGGATGGAGTATAACTTGGGATGAACTCAAGAGGGTCCTTAATCGCATACAGGATTCATGAAACAAGCTTCTAGAAATACCGAAGAAGGATGGAATGAGGTATGGAGCAGATCATCCAAGAAGATACTGAACAAGCTACAGTCTACATCAAAACAAGTCTCCATTCAGAGTTTGCAGCATACCGAGCCCGAGATGAAGATTTCACCAAAAAATCCGTCGTCGTCAGGACAAAGAACAAGAAAAAGATTATACAAATACAAAAGAAGAATGGAATGAGGTCTGGAGCAAATTGTCTAAGAAGATACTGAACAAGATACAGTCTGCATCAAAACAAGCCTCCATTCAGAATCCGCAACATACCGAACCCGAGATGAAGGTTTCACCAGAAGATCCGTCATCGTCAAGGATAAAGAACAAGAAAAACAAAAGTGTCACTGCCAAGATTGATAGCACGGGGGGTAGGATAGGGGCTGCTTCTACTAAATTGGTTGTCTCGGATTCGGGGAAGAAAATCCTAGAACCCTTGACTTTGTATGGTTATCTTTTTATCCCTCCGGGGCCTTATTAATATAATGATTGTGATTTCGGCTATGTTTTGACTGTTTCTGGTGATAACATAACAGATTATGACCAATCTAGCTGCGATCTCGATTCCCAAAATGATCCTCAAATCATACTCGAATTTGATGAACTCATTGTTAAGTTCAAAGAAGACATCAATAATACCGCTTACAACAGCACCGATAACGAGGAGCCAATTCTTGAGCATCATGGTACACCGCTTGCCAACAACTTAGATCTTTCCAACGAAGAGGAAAAGACGCTGGAAAATTTTACAATGATATCTCAAGAAGAAGAAATCACATAAGTTAACTTAAGGAGTGGAAAAGTGTTACTACCAAGAACAGCTCCAATAGACAAAGGAAAACTGATAATGACTCGAGAAGAGATACCACCACCTCCGCCAGTGGAAGAACCACATAATCAAGATAAAATCGGAGCTTCATGCAAAGTAAACTACAACGTGCTAGCTCATCTTAGGAAGTTGCCAGCCCGACTAAGCATCTACGACGCGTTTGTCACGACATA
>NW_018165192.1:279138-279512 GCF_001263595.1 Phalaenopsis equestris | reverse complement strand
CCAGACTAAGCATCTGCGACGCTCTGATCCTGTCAATGGGGATGAGAGAATCTTTGGTTATAGCTTTGCTTGATCCAGAAATTTGCTTAGCTCAGTTGGCTAGCACACCCTCAGATGAAGTTTGCTCGTTGAGAGAATAGTCAGGGGTAACCTTCACAGATGAAGACTTACTGCTCAGCACCGCTGACCACAACCGTCCGCTCTACATCTCCATCAACATTGGAAAATTTGTGTTATCTAGAGTTTTAATAGATCCTGGAGCATCTCTTAACTTGATGAGCCTACGGACATTGGCCTATTTGGATATTGAAGCTCAAGAGCTTACGGCCGATAAGATGATGTTAAGAGGATTCAACCAAAAGGGAGAAAGAGCC
>NW_018165192.1:275703-278646 GCF_001263595.1 Phalaenopsis equestris | reverse complement strand
GAGGTCAAGGAAGTCCGTAGTGTTGGTTCAAAGCCGATCAAATTTTACTGTGCTTCTACCTCTACTGAGCTTGAAAAACATGTAAATTTTGATGTTGATTCTAATGAATTAATAGAACTGCCTTTTGGTTACTTCTCGCCTTGTGTTCAAAAGTTAATTCAACAGGGATACTTACCAAAACAAATGACAAACGATAAATTTCAACTTTTTGAAAAACTATGGAATGTTAAAAGTCGAACTCCCAATTCAAAAGAAGGTCTAAGATTTGGTACAGTTGGACCAGTCGATGATTCTGAATTTTTCATGGTTGTTATTAGTGAGTCAGAAGAGGATTGCCTTGATGTAGAGGATGACTCTACTGATCAACCAATAGAAGGTGCTCTGCCAGAATTTGAGGAGGAAATTAAATCTACTGTTGATGAATTGAAAGAGATTAACCTTGGGACTGAAGAACGACCCCGACCTATGTTTATAAGTTCTCTACTTGATGACAAAGTATCTGCAGAATTGATCAAACTATTAACAAAATTCAAAGTTTGCTTCACATGGAGCTACGATGAAATGTCAGGACTGTCAGTAGAAGTTGCAGTCCATAAACTTGGGGTGGACAAGAATATGACCCCAGTAAAACAGGCTCCTAAGAGAATGTGCCTTAAAATAGAACAACAAGTTATCGCCGAAGTGAAAAAGTTGATAGACGCCAACTTTGTTAAAGAAGAGCAATACCCCACATGGTTAGCCAATATTGTACCTGTTAGGAAGAGAAATGGGCAGATCCGCGTTAGTGTTGATTTCAGAGATTTGAACAAGGCATGTCCAAAAGACGAGTTTTCACTACCCATACCAGAGATGATGGCGGATATTGCTTCAACACATGAAATTTTCTCCTTCATGGACGGATTGTCGGGATATAACAAAATCAAGATGGCTCCCGAGGATGGAGCACTTCCAACTTTAAGAACATCGATTGGAATTTTCTACTACAGAGTGATGTCGTTCGGCCTAAAGAACGCGAGAGCAACATATCAGCGTGCAATGACGAAGATTTTTAACGACCTCATTCACAATTAAGTAGAACGCTACGTGGATGATTTGGTCATCAAAAGTAAATGGAAAATAGACTATTTGTACGATTTAAGGATCATGTTTGAACGGTTAGGATGATATGACCTTAAAATGAATCCCTTAAAGTGCGCCTTTGGCGTTACCTCCGATAAATTTCTAGGATTCGTTGTCTGTCATTAGGGAATCGAGATCGACCTGGATAAGATTAAAGCTATCTTGGAAATGCCTCTCTCTAAAACCTTGAAACAACTACGTTCCTTCCAGGGGAAGTTGGCATATCTGAACGCTTTATTTCTAACCTCTCAGGTAGGTGTCAGCCTTTCTTGACATTAATTAAAAAGGACGCCAAAGTTATTTGGGAAGAGAAATGGCAGCCGAAAGAAATAGAGAGCCTTTCTGCAACAGGAACGCAAACGCCAAAACCAGAGAGACGTGAGCAGTTTTCTTACCCCCATTCCTGAGAGACATATTTACGACCCAGATCTCAGAGAAACTTCTGCTAGCCTGATTCTGTCAGGCTGCCCACTACAGATGAAGAGTCAAGATTTGTGAAACAATAAGATGTGCTCCCAGTTCCAGCTAGGGGTTGCCCAATATGCAACGTTGAGGTACCAATTGGGACATCAGTCATGGGCGCATTTGTAGATGTTGGCATCAATTTTCGATGTCACGAGTGTAGAGTGTCCACTTGCACGGCGTAAGATGATCTACGGTTCGCCCGCAGCATCCGATGGTTCAAGGCACACACCGGGACCTTTTGGTGCGTGTTGAGGGGCACGTGTCCAGGGTCATTTTGCTAGGCTTTGGTTTTCACTTAGGCGAAGGCCGGTCAACATTTGGTACGTCAGACAACTCCGTCCGGGTCAACAAATATTATATTGTCTCGTCACGCTTGAAATTGCCCTAAATTGACCCGATCATTAGCGAGGTCATCCAGATGACCCCGGACGACGAAACAGATAGCGCGATCACATCCGGGACGTCAATTTTACTTAGAAAGGACGTTCAGTTAGCTACAACTTGGCGGGCGAGTCTAAAATACACGAATTATTGTTTTTTAGCCCGATCGCTGGAAAGGTGATCCGAGCGGCCTCAAAACAATCCCAAATTACAGGATAGACCGCGTTAACGTGCTCGAATTGTCGTTCCCACCTAAGTCGGACGTTCATTACGTCACAATTTCGCAGACGATTTAAAAAAAAAATATAAAAATATGGAAATTATCGTTTTTGGCTTGATAGTTGAAAAAGATGGTCCAGACGACCCCGAATGACAAAAAGGACTGCGCAGATGCGTCCAAAACGTTGGCTTTAGTCAGAAAGGACATTCACTCCGCCGCGAGAACGTATACTTGTGAAGAATACGTAAACGATAATTATAATAATATAATATATAATATATATATATTATTAACGTTATTATATATGTATATATATATTATTAACGTTATTAATATTATATTATTATTATATATTATTATAGATTAACCTTATATTATCCTTAATATCCTAATTAATAAGGATATAAAAGCAAAAAAACAGCAGCCTCCCCGGTCTCTCCGTAACCTAGCGTGAAAACCCCGCCGCCAAGGCTCCTTCGCGAAAAGCTCCCGCTCGGGCTCTCCTCCCCCATCGTCAGCGCCCTCTCCGACCTCCCTCGCCGCCCAGATCCGTCAGGAAGACTTCCCCGCTGTAGATCTCGCCGTCCAGACGCGCCGAAGTTCTTCCCTCCTGTCGGCCGCTTCGCCGGCGTGTTTCTCAGCCGTCGGAGCAGCTCACCTCGTCGGGGTTCTCCTCCGCCGCCGAGTTTTTCCATTTGTAGCCGACCGCCGTCTTTTTTTTTTTGAAACTTATTTTGTTACGGCCGGTCTTCTCTTTG
>NW_018165192.1:270573-271976 GCF_001263595.1 Phalaenopsis equestris | reverse complement strand
TCATCCCAGCGGTCCGATGACTAATGAGCTGCCGCCCGTTTGGGATACGACGATTTGTCCTCTGCCCTCACGGTTTGGATGTGCTTTGACTTATCGGGACTTCCCGTTGGGATGACACGGTTATTTCGTAGGTTTTGTATATTGATGAGTACGCTATCCATATGGGAACCACGAGAGACTCACTTCTCGCCCCGTGGTTTAGCGAGAGCTTTGAAGCATCAGGAAATTCCCCCTGCGGGATAACCTCCTTTGACGACCCCGTGCTAGTTGTCATTTTTGAGGTAAGCGAAACTCCTTTTATTGAGAGTATTCTTGGGTACCCCCAAGATGTAATTAACCAAGTGGGATCTGCCCCTTGGGAGTGCACTTGACCCCAGAACAGGCACCAACACCTGAATCTCTGGTTATGGGTAGTCTACGTAGGTATTCTTTCGCGGATATCAGTTTAAGGTGCTTTCGCCCGATCTTGTTTGGATGGACACTCTTAACCTATCCTTGCGAGGTTTACCACACGTAGGCTCTCCACTTTTTGTGTTTTCTCTTGTTTGTCGCATTGACGTATGTCCCTTTTTATTCAGTTGCTCTTCTTTTTTAATCACATATATGATTTGGGAGGGAGATTTATTCGATGCAAAATGCAATGTAGAAATGCAAGCCGAAAGAAACGTGAGCGATTTTCTTACCCCCATTCCTGAGGGACATATCTACGATCCAGAGCTGAGAGAAACTTCTACCAGCCTTCCTACTACAGGTGAAGAATCTGGATTTCTGACAGGATCAGATGTACCTCCGGTCCCAGATATCTTGTGAAGAGATTGCCCAACATGCAACGTCGAGATACCAGCCAGGGCATCAGTCACGGGCGCATTTGTAGAATGCTCGGACTGCAATGTTTTACATCTATAGCGTTTCAGTACCTTAGAAGAATACATGTCAAGCACCAACGAGTCTCAGACTCCAGATTTTGTGGCAAATGAACTATATGTCCCACTGGGGACAGACCAACGTGCACCATGGAGCCCAGGGTCATACATCCCGTTTGAGGCTGAATCTTATATTCCGGATTGGCCAGCACCGATTTGGATTCCCGCCGAGGCCCGGAGGAAGGAACGTCCTAGACAGCTGCCAGCTCCCGGTATGGTGGAATATTACAAAATAAGCAAGGTAAACAAAAGATTATTCAAATTCTACGAAGAAGTTCAAGGAAAGTTTATCAACATATTGGAAGGCCTGGAGTTATATACCAGGGTTTTCTCTGAAAGTGATGAAAGAAGCATCCTGGATTGCATCTTTGATTTGAGAGATAGAGGTCGAGCAGGTCTTCTCATGGAAAGAACGTACTCCGAGTCGAAGAAATGGATGCGGGGGAAAGGAAGAATCACCATCCAGTGTGGATGTTGCTA
>NW_018165192.1:268241-268805 GCF_001263595.1 Phalaenopsis equestris | reverse complement strand
ATCTTTGAATTGATACTTACATTTCAATTCTTACATCTTTGAATTGATACTTACATTTCAATTCTTACATCTTTGAATTGATACTTACATTTCAATTCTTACATCTTTGAATTGACACTTACATTTTAATTCTTACATCTTTGAATTGATATCTACATTTTAATTCTCATATCTTTGAATTGACCTACATTTCAATTCTCATTTCCGAATCAGACCTAAATTTCTGATTCATTACATTTGAGGTCGGTCCTTACATTCTGACCCTCTCTTTTGAGAATTTACCTACATTTCATTTCTCATTTTCGAATCAGTCCTAAATTTCTGATTCTTTACATTTGAAGTCGGTCCTTATATTCCAACACTCTCTTTACAGAATTGACCTACATTTCAATTTTCATTTCTGAATCAGTCCTACATTTATGATTCATTACATTTGAGGTCGGTCCTTATATTCTGACACTCTCTTTTGAGAATTGACCTACATTTCAATTCTCATTTCTGAATCAATCCTACATTTCTGGCTCATTACATTCGAGGTCGGCCCTTACACTCCGACTCTCTCTC
>NW_018165192.1:264163-266573 GCF_001263595.1 Phalaenopsis equestris | reverse complement strand
CCCAAATTAAGGGATCTTATTTCCAAAAATGCACATGCTTAAAATATCTTTGCCAAATCCAAGCACATTTGCATTAAATTGTTGTGATGGATTCCTCTAGGTTCCCTGAGCTCCTAGCCACCTCCCCCTGACCGGCCGGCTAGCCTAGTGGCCGAAAAAGCCCAAAACTGAGAGCCACCCCCATGACACCTCACACAAATCAAACTTAGAGGCCACCTCATCCAAATTAAATTATGGAGCTCCTCTGCCCTCCACCTAAGCACCAAATTACACCTCCTAATTGGCCATTTGATTGGCCACAACAACCACCATAACCCCATTTTTATAAAGGCCACCTCCATGGTCGTTAAAATAAGTGCTGAAATTTCCTTAGAGAGGTCTCTCCAAACTTCACACAGAGCTTCTCTAAGATCCCCTCAGTGCATTCCAACCATTTTCCCTCACCCATTCCCATTGTCGGAGCTCAATTTTGAGTTTGAAACCCTGCCGAAAACCAGGACAGAACCCAATACACTTCCACACTCCACCAAACTTCAATTGGTTGTGCCCACACCTTCACAAGAGTGAAAGAAGATAAAGCCCCATCAAATCCCCCTTCCACAGAGCCTCTACCATAGCTCTAGACCAACACCCAAATCCGGTCGTGATCGAATTCATACCTGGGGCTTACATCAAGACCAGGGGCTCAATCCCTAGCCTCCTTGGACCCCAAAAAACGTGCCGAGCACCTCTGCTCAAAGCCTCCTTTCTCAGAGCAAAGGTATAAAACTCCTCCTCCTCTCGAGCTTATTTTGATTCTCCATTTACTTAAGCTTGATTTCATGGCATCTTAACCATATGGATATGTTCGTCTCACTTAGACGAGTCCACAGGATCAAACCCAAAGTGATTTGGTTGAGTCTAGGCCAAGATCTTAAGATTTTAGTGTGGATGGGCACGGGATCATTCTATTGGGGACGATGACATGGAGCCGTCCAATCAAGCGTGTATTAAATGGACGGGGGAGATCGAGCCTGACAACGCTTCGGGACATAAACAACAGGCCGAGTTAGCAAGCTACGTGGACGGCGGCGTCCAACTAGAGGCGCCACGCACGCCTTCGGAGCTGCCTAGGATCTAGTCAGCACGCGCTATTTAAATAGATAAATAGGGCTTTTTCCTATTTATTTAAATACCCCTAACTTAAAAAATCCATAACTTTGTGTAGAAAAATCACAAAAATAAAATAAAAATACCCTTTTGCTCAGTGAATAGAGGAGAATAATGTGGAATAATTTTCAAGTCCATTTGATGCATAAAATATTTTTAATTAATTAAATACTATTTGGAATCATTTCATCCTCCATGCAAATTGACACATCATTTTGGCTTGAAGTTTTGACAAGTTGTAGCCTCTCTAAGTGGGAACATTCTCTATTTTTTCCAAAGTCAGATGAGGTTCCTATATAGAGATCCATATTTTTCAAATTCATATTTTTAAAGTTATTTCACTCCATTTCTTTAAAATAATCATGGAAATTAGCATACTGGTTATTAAATCCCAAGAAAATTTTGGAAGGTCTACCTGACCAGAGAAACCTTTAAAAATAATTTCATGGGTCAAGTCATGTTACTAAGATAATTAAATTTAGAAAATATAAACATTTAATGAAAAATATAAACATTTAAATGACTTGATTTCAGATCTCGACTGTGATTTATGATCCAGAGAACTCATCATAAAAGTTTCAAAATATTTTGAGTCCATTTAATAACTTAAATTGATTTTTAAAAATATATACCACTCTTAACACTTAAATAATTTTTAAAAATCAAGATATAACTCAAAAAATTATAAAACTTAGTCTTTTTGAGCTCTCTGTGATCAGGGGTATTTTCTAAAACTAAAATGATATTTAAGATAAAAATTTGATTTTTAGCCTATTTTAAATATTTAAATAATTAAAAAAATTCACAAAAATCATAAAAATAATAAAACTCATGAAAATGTTCTAAATTGTTTTCTAACCACCAAGGAACAATTAGAATATTTTTCTTGATTTTCTAAATAAAGATATTGAATTTCAAAGCTTAAAAAATAATTTTTAAAAAAGGCTAAAAATGTGTTTTCACTAAAACAATTCCAATAAATCAAGGAAAAATCAGAAAAATATTAAATTTGCTCCTTTGAGTTCTCTGACCTTAAGGAGATTTTTCAAAAATACAAAACTTAATTTTCACCTCCCAAAATATTTTATTTTCATTAAATAACCTAGAATTTAAAATAACTCTAATAAATCACAGAGAATTTAAAAACAAATTTTATCTAAAGGCTTCTCTGGTTTAGGTATACCTCCAGTAAAAATTTCAAAGGATTATAATATACCTTGGTCAAGTTAGGAATTTTCTTTGAAAAATCTTATTTTTGCAT
>NW_018165192.1:262914-263403 GCF_001263595.1 Phalaenopsis equestris | reverse complement strand
TTCTTAGGGATAATTGAGACATCAATGTTCACTGAGTAATAAGGGTATTTACAGGATGAACTATTAAGCAACATAATAAGTTTAAATGGACTCGAGACTTTTCACCAGTTGGTTAGAGGGAGACATGGACCTCCTTCCCCCTCCTAACTTGTTGGATACCTCAGAGGCCTATTAAACTTAATATTCTTTGCTCAATGAAATCATCCTTAATAAAACTTTTAAGGACTCACCAAAATATGACATAGGGTTAGGAAAACCACCAGAACTTACTTTTGCTCTATATACATAAATGCTTTGACAAACATTTTATGTTTCCGGTGGTGGAACGAGAAAACTTGTCAGGTACACTTTTACAGTTTTTTTGTTCTGCGTTGTCCTTCTCGTACTTTCATACTGTACTTTTATACCTGCAAATTTGCATGCTAAACAAAGATGTCACCCTGCATGAAAACTAAAACCATCAGGATAGCCACATAATCATAACCACAT
>NW_018165192.1:262442-262686 GCF_001263595.1 Phalaenopsis equestris | reverse complement strand
AAAGTTCATTTAGACTAAGTGAATCCAATAGAAAATAGTGGTGCCGGAACGAGGAAACCGTAGGATCCTAACCGCTTTAACAGGTGTCACTCTAATCAACTTTAATATGCCCTCATACAATTTAAAGAACTTCAACAATAGGGCCAACTAATTTGATCTTATAACTTGACACACTAGATAACTCAAACTCATCGCGGCAGGAGCTTGGAGCTAGCATGGTGGGCAGCACGACCATCTTCAACAG
>NW_018165192.1:261975-262432 GCF_001263595.1 Phalaenopsis equestris | reverse complement strand
ATATCTCCCTCAGCTAAACCAATCTCCCTTCCTTAGACTTAAACAACAAAGCCATAGAGCTTCGAGGTTGCTTGCTTATGCAACGTAAGCCCTCACATCATCTTTAGGTCGTTGCATAGCCTTGCTATACAATATAAGCCCTAACTCGTCTTAGGATTCCGAGGTCGTCGTTTGTCATGACATAAATTGACATAAATCCTCATATCTTCCACATATCTTCCAGGCTATTTGTGTGATCATTTCACACGAATGTAAGCCCTAAACAATAAAATTGGCAAGATAAAACAATTAAATATTTCTTCTCAAAATTGAAGCCAAACATTAAGATAGCTTGGGAAGTCACCGGAGTTCTCCTCTGGATCCATGACATCCCCTAGTCCTTCTTCCTTTGGATTCTACAATAAAATGTTCCAAATTTGAGCCAATCCCCTTTCACACCTCTACGTTTGATTTCGTT
>NW_018165192.1:253865-261591 GCF_001263595.1 Phalaenopsis equestris | reverse complement strand
GATTCCGGTGCCCGCCAGCTTATTACGAGCTACCCCACCAACCAACCCGAAATAATGCCGACAATACCCAAACTTTTTTAAAAATCATTTCAAACCTTTTGAAGATACCCATATTACCCAAAATCACCCAAAAATGCGAAATTTACCAAATTACCCCAAAATTTCCCAAAACCTACAAAATCACATTAAATGTTTCCAAAACCAATTTGTACCCTCCAATTGAACCCAATTTGGCCAATTTGACCATTTTGACCAAAACCCCCAAATTGCCTTTAAGGACCAATTTTCCCCAAATTTACCTTAAATGTCTATCAAGATGGTCCAAATTTCCCCCAATTTCAATCCTGAACTCAAATTCATCTTTCATATGACAAATATAAACCAAATCCAAGCCTAATTCTTCCATTCTTTGAGCTTAGTTTTGATCTAAGTCAAACCCCCAATTTTGGCCTTATGTTGAACTCCATAGCCTACTCAAATTGCCCCAATTTATGTTGAAAACTATTCATAACAGTCCTACACATCAAATTTGACCTTCAATTGGCCTTGGTGAAGCCTCAATTTCATTTAATTTTGACCCAAGTTCAAAAAATTCCTAAACTTACCCCAAATTGGCCATGCCTCCAAATTCCACCAAATTGATTGACCTAATCCTAAAATTGGCACCCAATTTATGTTTAAAACTCTTCATGACATTCCTATAGACCATTTTCAACAATCAATTTGGACTTAGCCCAAGCCTAGCCCAATCTACACCCATGTTTAGACCAACATACCCAAATTGACCAAAATCCCAAAATCCTTCAAATTGAACCCCAATTGAACTCAAAATCATTTTAATCCTCCACCAAAAATCTTCATGACAATCATCTACACAATTTTGATCAATCAATTGGGCTCAAAGTCATCACTAGTGATACGCCTAAAATATATAGTGTTTTTATACACATTTTTATACCTATTTTTGAGATATTACGCTTTAATAGAAGGTATTTTTGTGTTTTTATTTTAGGTACAGGTAAAAAGTTGAAAAATGCTTAAAGTAATGAAAAAGGACAAAATTTGGAGCAAATAAGTGAAAAATGTGCAAAAGTGTTTTGGCACCTAAGCGCCGGGTAAACAGAGAAGGCCTCGCCTAAGTGCTAGAGGCCCCGCACTTAAGCGCCAGTAGCAGTTATTGGATCTGTAAATTCAAGTTTTACAAATTTTGTAGAGATTTTTGAGGCACCTATTGGCTTAATAGGTGGTTATCACCACCATGGACAATAATTATTGTGAAAGGATGCATCTCTTGGGGAAATACATCGAATCAAGACACATTTTGAAGAGATACCAAGGAACCTTTTGGAGAAATATAAAAGAAGAAAGATTGACTTTGAAAGGGGTCCTGAAAGTATTGGGAAAGTTTTGAAAGTTCTAAAATTGGAGAGTTAGTTGGAGAGATTTTCAGGCACCACGTATTTATCCTTTTCATTTTAGTTTTATATCAAGAGTGTTGTAAAAAAGAGGAGATTCAAAGGAACTTCAAGAGTTTGGTGGAGGACTTGAGATAAGTTTTTATCTTTTATTTTATACTAATTTTTATTTTAATTGAGACTTGTTGTTGGTTTGACAATGATTTCTACTTTTAAACTAAAGTGTGATTTTGTTTTCTCCATGAATTCTGAGTAGTTTTCTTTATCTTTCTTCATAAAATGAAAAGTAATTAAGTGTTTGGATGGAAGTTGTGAAGAGTATTGATCTTTAATGTTGGAAGAAGTTGTGATGAATTAAATCCATGTACTTCATTTACTTTACGATTTGGCCAATCCAAATGTTAAAATTTATTGTGAGAACATGTAAGAACCCGACTGATATTGTCTCAGTCAATAATTAGAAAGAATCACATGAGGTTGTGTGAATGAGAATGTAGTTCATATGATTGAGTGCAAATAAATAGAGAAATATTCATTGAAGGGTGTAGAGTTAGAGGAATTTAAAGTGACAGGCTAAAGCCCCCAACTTAGTTTGTTATTTTAGGTTCTTATACGAGATGTTAGCCACCAAGTGGAGGGAATCAAAGGAACTTTAGAGTGAGAGCTAGTATCTTCCCTACCTAGCCGGTCTTCAGAACTATTCAAACTTCAAATTAGTCAATATTCTTTATAACATCTCTAATAAGGGTAAAGAATATTATTGCTCCTTTTTGACACAACACAATATACATACTTCCACAATATAATTCCTATACTTATTACTTATTTTCATATTTAGTGTTTTTCTTCTACAGAAACTCAAGTTATCTTTTTAAGTTTGTTCTGTTTTTGTCAAAATATTACAATTACCAAAAATATTTAAACTCTCTTTACTGTAAAAATGTCTTTAGTTTAAATAATTGTCTTTTAAAAATAGAAAGTTTTTTAAAAAGTGCATATTGCATATCTTCCCTGTGGGTTCGATATTTAGGTCTTCATCAAAAAGTCCTATATTACTTGATAATGATACATATACTTGCGTAGTATCCCAATATATATGAATTAAAAGTTAAATTTTTATTTTTCTTTAAGATCAGGTTTTTGGTTTTGTTGCGAAATTAGGAAATATAAATTAAAAATATAATCATAATTACAGTTATACTTGTGCATATAAGCAGTTTCGAGATCAAGTTTTTGACGCCGTTATCGGGGAAGTGAATTGAAAATTGTAAAGAATCTATTGATTTAAAAGCAAATTTCTATTTTTAGAAAGTCTTATTTAAACTTTAAGATACTGTATTTTATTTTGTGTGTGTTTAGTTTTATTTTATTTTATGTTAGTGTTATGTGTGTTTAGTTTTATTTTATTTTATGTTAGTGTATGCGTAGTTCAGGTTCTGAAGGAAGAACTGTTAGAAGAATTAAAAAAATCAAAAAAATTAAAAATCTTGAAAAATCCAAAAAAATTACAAAAATGGCAAACCAAAATGATCAAAATGCTTAAATTAATCAAGAGTTTTGACCTTTAAGAGATTTTACCAACCCTACTATAGATGAACTTCATTGTAGTACTGAAAAACCTACTGTAGTTGCTAATTCATTTGAGCATAAACCTGCTATTATCTAAATTATATAAAATAATTAGTTTGCGGGATCACCAACTGAAGATCCAAAATTACATCTTATTAATTTTCTAGAATTGTGTGCTACATTTAAATGTGTTGGTGTATCAGATGATGTCATAAGACTTAGGTTTTTTCCTTTCTCATTGAGGGATAAAGCTAAGATATTGTTGAATTCATTAGCACCTAGATCTATCAGAACTTTGGGTGATTTAGCACAAAAATTCTTAGCTAAATATTTTTCACCATAAGAAACTGCTAAGCTTAGAAATGATATTACATCTTTTGATCAGTTTGAAGGGGAATCTATTTATGAAGTATGAGAAAGATTTAAAGAACTCTTAAGAAAGTATCCATACCATGCTATACTAGATTGTTTAATAATTCAAACTTTTTATAATGGATTAGTTGGATCTCTTAGATCAATTATCGATGCCATAACCATTTCATGACGCTTATACTTTAATTGAAGAAATGGCTACCAATAATTTTCAATGGCCTTCTAAGAAGGTGAATCCTAAGAAAGTAGCCAATATTCATGAATCTGATGCATTTACTATATTAGCAAATCAAGTTGCTGCAATTTCAAGGATGTTAGACCAATTTGGAATGAATTTTTCTCAACCAATTTCATTGATTGAAGAGAATTCATTAGGCCAAATGGTAGATTTTCAATCATCATTAGAAACTTTAAATGGCATAAATAATAAGCAGAATAACCCATATTCAAATTATTATAACCCAGGTTGGAAAAACAATCCCAACTTTAACTGAAATAACAATTCGGGTGGAAATAATCAGCAATGGGGGAACAACCAAGTAAACCCAATGGGAAACTAGAACAATCAAGGGAATAATAATCATAGATCTACTTATCCACCATGTTTAAATAGTAATACACAATTTAAGAAGAAGAGGTTGTTTATAGAAGAAGTGGTGTTACAAATGGGAAATCAATTACAAAGTCAAGGAGCTACAATTAAAAATTTTGAGAATCAACTTGGGCAAATAGCAAATTCATTAAGTAGTAGATCCCAAGGAAAACTTCCTAGTAATACTGAATTAAATCGAAAAGACTAGAATAAAGAGCTAGTAAAATCCGTTCAACTTAGAAGCGAAAGAGAGTTGAAAGGTAGGATTCAAAAAGAAATTGAAGTAGAGAGAGAAGAAATTGAACAATCAAAAGAAGACGCTCCGAAAGATTCTGAAAGACCTATTTCTCTGCCGAGAATTAATTTTTAATTTGGAAAAACCATCACCTTCATTGCCTAAGAGACTTTGTCATCAAAAGTTGGATAAGCTATTTTCAAAATTTATGGAAATATTTAAGAAGCTTACAATTAATATTTCATTTGCTAAAGCCTTAGAACAAATGCCAAGCTATGTAAAGTTTATGCAGGATATTCTCAATATGAAAAGAAAGTTTGAAGATAATGAGACTGTCACACTTAGTGAGGAGTGCAGTACTATAATTTAAAAAAAGCTTCATGAAAAGCTTAAAGATCCTGGTAGCTTTACTATTCCATGTGCAATAGGAGACAGATTTTATTAGAAAGTTTTATGTGATTTAGGTGCAAGCATTAACATTATGTCATTTACTTCAAATAATTGGGATTAGGAGAAATAACCCCTACACTATAACTCTGTAGTTAGCAGATCGTTCGATAACCTATCCTAAATGAGTTATAAAAGATGTCCTAGTGAAAGTGGATCAATTTATTTTTCCTGTTGATTTCATTGTGCTAGATATGTAGGAAGATAAAGAGATACCTATCATTTCGGGGAGACCTTTCCTAGCCACAGGAAGAGTAATGATAGATGTGCAGAAAGGGGAATTAACAATGTGCATCAATGATCAAACTGTTACTTTCAATATTTTAATCAATGAAATATCCTACAAATGGTAAAGATGATGGATAAAATAATAAAAAGAACACATAACGGTTTCAAAAGAAAGCACACAAGCGCTAGGTTACCTATGAGATTGGCTAGAGTCATGAGGAAAAGGATTTGGAACATGAGCAAGAAGAGGAATTAAATTGATGTGAAGAACCATTTCAGAAAGATTCAAACTATGTTCGAGAAAGTTTTGAATATTTGGACACGATAGACAAAGATAAATCATTTTGTTGATCAATTGGAAAACCTACAGAACTTGAGTTAAAGTTACTTCTTAAACATTTAAAATATGCCTTTTTAGGAGATTGCTCTACTTTACCAGTTATAATTTCCTCAAAAACCAGTTATAATTTCCTCAAACAGTTATAATTTCCTCAAAATTAACGATGGAAGAAGAAGAAAGGTTGATGAAAATTTTGAAAAATAACCCTTTGGATGGTCAATTGCTGATATTAAAGGAATCAGCACTTCAATTTGTATGCATAGAATTCATATGCAAGAGAACTGCAAACCCAGTGCTGATCCTCAAAGGAGACTGAATCCTGTTATGAAAGAAGTTGTTAATAAAGAAATTTTAAAGTAGTTAGATGCTGGAATTATCTACCCTATTTCAGATAGTGCACGGGTTAGTCCAATTCACTGCGTTCCTAAGAAAGGATTAATTGTAACTGTGAATGAACATAATGAATTAATACCTACTAGATAAGTTACAGGGTGGCGAATATGCATTGATTCTAGAAAATTAAATCTTTCCACTAGGAAAGATCATTTTTCATTTCCCTTTCTAGATCAAATGCTAGATAGACTAGCTGGGCATAAATACTTTTATTTTCTCGATAGATATACTGGTTAGCACCAAATACAAATATCTCCTGATGATCAAGGGAAAACAACTTTTACCATTCCTTATGGTACTTTTTCTTTTAAAAAGATGCCCTTTGGTTTACGTAATACCCCTACTACATTTCAAAGATGTATGATGACAATTTTTTGTGATTTAATTGAAAAAGGGATTGAAGTAATCATAGATGATTTTATAGTGATTGAAACTTCATTTGACTCATGTTTAGAATATTTATCTGATGTTCTTAAGCGCTGTGAAGAAACAAATTTAGTCCTTAATTGGAAAAAATGTCAATTTATGGTAGCAGGAGGAATTGTATTAGGTCATCAAATATCAAAAAATGGTGTGGAAGTAGATCCTGCTAAAATTCAAGTGATCGCTAATTTACCTTATCCAACAAATGTAAGGGAAATTAGGAGTTCTTTAGGACATGCTATATTCTATAAGCGTTATATTAAAGACTTTTCAATGATTGCTATGCCTTTATGACATTTACTGGAGAAAGGCGCAATTTTCAATTTTGATGAAGAATGCCTAAAAGCTTTTAATTTAATAAAATAAAAATTAATCACTACACCAATTATAGTTTCACAAAACTGGGGAAAATCTTTTGAATTAGTGTGTGATGCTAGTGATTATGTTATAAGAGCTGTTTTAGGACAAAGATATGTTAAAATTTTTAAAATAATTTACTATGCTACTAAAACTCTTAATGAAACTCAAATCAATTATACAACAACTGAAAAAGAGTTATTAGCAGTATTATATGTTTTTGATAAATTTAGATCATATTTAATTGGAACTCATTGTGTAGTGCATGCAGATCATTCTGCTATTAAGTACTTAATGAAAAAGAAGGATGCTAAACATAAACTTATAAGATGGATTCTTCTTTTACAAAAATTTAATTTTGAACTTATAAGATGGATTCTTCTGATGGATTCTTCTTTTACAAAAATTTAATTTTGAAATAAAGGGGACTAAAAATCAAATTGCTGATCATTTGTAAAAATGACAAAAAAAACCATTTTTAAATCAGGAAAAAAACGTAAAAGAAATTAATGAACAATGAAAAACTGTTCACTATTAATGAGTGGTGTGTTCCGTGGTATGTCGACATTGTAAACTTTATTGTTAGTAATATTATACCCTATGGAAGGACATACCAACAAAAGAGGAAATTTATTTCTGAAGCTAAGACTTAGTTTTGGGATGACCCATTTTTATATAAACAAGGAAAGGATCTAATTATTTGAAGATATGTACCATTAGAAGAAACTTATGAAATTATCAAAAAATGTCATAATTCTAATTTTGGGGCACATTTTAGTGTTGATAAATTAACATACAAAATTGTACAACCTGGATTCTATTGGCCTACAATTTTTAGAGATGTTAATGCTTATGTTAAAACTTATGATAGATGTCAACGAGTAGGCAATATTTCTAGAAGAAATGAGATGCCCCTCAATTATATGCTAAAAGTTGAAATATTTGATGTTTGGGGATTAGATTTCATGGGACCATTTATACCATCTTTCGGAAATTAATTTATTTTGTTAGCAGTGGACTATGTATCCAAAGGGATAGAGGTTGTTGCTTTGCCTCGATGTGATGCTCAAAGTGTTGCAAAATTTTTGAAAATGAACATATTTTGTAGATTTAGGATGCCGAGATCTATCATTACTGATGGGATAAGTTATTTCAGAAATGCAATAATGGAGAAGTTATTAAAGCAATATAATATAAATCATAGTATTACTATAAATCATAGGATTACTACTGCTTATCATCCTCAGATAAGTGGTTTGGGTCAATTATCCAATTGGGAAATTAAAAGAATTATGGAAAAATCTGTGAATCCAACAAAAATGGATTGGTCGGTCAAACTTGACTATGCTTTGTGG
>NW_018165192.1:247923-253855 GCF_001263595.1 Phalaenopsis equestris | reverse complement strand
GCATATAAAACTCCTATAGGAATGTCCCCATATAGGCTAATATTTGGGAAAGCTTGTCACTTACGAGTTGAACTTGAGCATAAAGCATATTGGGCGATTAAAGAGTTTAATTATAATTTGAAAGAAGCTGGTGAGAAAAGTTTATTGCAGTTAAATGAGCTTGAAGAGATAAGGAATGAATCTTATGAGAGTGCCAATATTTATAAAGAAAAGTATAAAGAATAGATGAAGAAGTGTCATGATCGAAGGGTTCTTACTAAAAATTTTTCAGCCAGGGCAACAAGTTTTACTATATAATGAAATGTTAAGAGTAATGTTAAGATTATTTCCAGGTAAACTTAAGTCCGGGTGGATAGGCCCATTTGTTGTGATAAAAGTTTATCCTTATGGAGCTATGGATATTAAAGATCCTAAGTCTGAGAAAATATTTAAAGTTGATGGACATAGACTGAAACCTTATTTTATAGGGGATCAGCATAAATTTAATGATGAAATGATGTTGGGTCAACCAAAATAAGCATTGGTTACGTCGGGCTGACGACGTAAAACCAAGCGCTTTGTGGGAGGCATCTCATAGTTATCAGAATGATTTTATTTTAATTGTTGTTTTGTGTGTGATTAAGAAAATTGGGGTAGTATTTTTGAAACTGTTATGTGTTAGTATAGATTTTAAGATAGATTTTAAGACTTTATTTAGAAGACTTTATTTAGTGACTAAGATATGTTTGAATGAGAATTTGGACGTTAAGTTGACTGGTGCAAAAATGTGCACTGGCGCTTAAGCGCAACAGTTTAAACACATGTGCGAAATTAATATTCTAGAAGGTTTAACCACCAAGTAGTTTGTAAAAAATTGCTAAGTATAAAAGGATCTTGATACGCCTAAAATATATAGTGTTTTTAGACACATTTTTATACTTATTTTTGAGATATTGTGCTTTAATGGAAGGTATTTTTGTGTTTTTCTTTCAGGTACAAGTAAAAAGGTGAAAAATGCTTAAAGAAGTGAAAAATGATCAAATTTGGAGCAATTAAGTGAAAAATGTGCAAAAGTGTTTTGGCGCCTAAGCGCCAGATCCAGCGCTTACGCGCCAATTAAATAGAGAAGGCCGTGCCTAAGGGCCAAAGGCCCCACACTTAAGCGCCAGTGGTAGTTATTGGATGAGTAAATTTATTTTTTGAAAATTTTGAAGAGGTTTTTGAGGCATCTATTGGATTAATAGGTGGTTACAACCACTTTGGATGAAAATTATTGTGAAAGGATGCATCTCTTGGGGAAATACATCAAATCAAGGTACATTTTGAAGAGATGCCAATGTACCTTCTGGAGAATTATAAAAGAAGGAAGATTGAGACTTTGAAAGGGGTCCTGAACTTTTGAGACTTTGAAAGGGGTCCTGAAAGTACTGGGAAAGTTTTTAAAGTACTAAAATTGGGGAGTTAGTTGGAGAAACTTTCATGCACCACATATTTATCCTTTAATTTTGTTGTATGTTCAGAGTGTTGTAAAAGAGAAGAGATTCAAAGGAACTTCATGAGTTCGGTGGAGGACTTGAGATAATTTTTTTTCTTTTGTTTTAGACTACTTTTGGTTTTAATTGAGACTTATTGTTGTTTTGATAATGATTTCTACTTTTAAACTAAAGTGTGGTTTTGTTTTCTCCATGGATTCTGAGTAGTTTTCTTTATCTCTTTTCTTAAAATGAGAAGTAATTAAGTGTTGGATGGAAGTTATGGAGAGTATTGATCTTTAATTTTGGAAGAAGTTGTGATGATTTAAATCCATGTATTTCATTTACTTCTTGATTTGGCCAATCCAGATGTTAAAATTTGTTGTGAAAACATGTAAGAACCAGGCTGGTATTGTCTTAGTCAATAATTAGGAAGAATCACATGAGGTTGTATGAATGAGAATATAGTTCATATGATTGAGTGCAAATAAATAAGGAAATTCTCATTGAAGGGTGTAGAGTTAGAGGACTTTAAAGAGACAGGTTAAAGCCCTCAACTTGGTTTATTGTTTTAGGTTCTAATATGAGATGTTAGCCCTTGGGTGGAGGAAATCGAGGGAACTGTAGAGTGAGAGCTAGTATCTTCCATCTCTAGTCGGTCCTCAACCTCAAAACTATTCAAACATTAAATTATCCAATGTTCTTTATAGCATCATCTATTAAGATAAAAGAATATTATTGCTCCTATTTGGCACAACACAATATGCATAATTCCACAACATAATTCCTATACTTATTACTAATTCATGATAAGGAGAAAGATATTTTCATATTTTGTGTTTTTCTTCTACAAAAACTCAAGTTGCCTTTTTAAGTTTGTTCTGTTTTTGTCAAAATATTAAAATTACCAAAAATATATAAACTTTCTTTACTACAAAAACCTCTTTAGTTTAAATTATTATCTTTTTAAAAATAGAAAGTTTTCCAAAAAGTGCATATTACATATTTTACCTGTGTGTTTGATATTTAGGACTTAATCAAAAAGTCTTATATTACTTGATAACGATACGTATACTTGCGTAGTAACCCAATATATATCAATTAAAAGTTAAATTCTTTTTTTTTTCAGGATCAACTTTTTGGTTTTGTTATAAAATAAGGAAATACAAATGAAAAATATAATCAGCATTATTGTTATAATGTTGCATATTCTCTAAGGTCCACGTGCCACCTAAGCACCTCCCCTGCAATGGCCCGCCACCCTAATCGCCGGAGGAGCCAAATCCGAGTACCCCAAGCCAAGTTCAAATCCCAATTTCACCCATTCAATGTGTCTAGCTCTGATTGGCTTTAGCACTTCAAAGCCCTCCACCTAAGCATCATTATGCCCCCCTCAATTGGCCACACCCTTTCCAAATTGCTTCCACAGCCTCTTTGAGACCTCCTCGGTGTAAATCAACAACTTCCTTGCCCTAATCCTCATCGCTGGAGCTCAATTTTTTAGTTCGATTCTGGCACGAAACAGGACAAGTTTGTCCACACCTCCACATTGCACCAAATCTCAATTAAACTTGCCCACACCTTCACCACAGTGAACAAGACAAAGACCCATCAAAGCCCCCTCACAGAGAGCCTCTATTGTAGACTTTAATCAACACCCAAAATAGGTCTTGATTGAATTTGGGTATAGGCATTTCACCACAGCAAGAGACTTCATCCCTAGCCGCCTTGGACCTCCACGAACGTGCTAAGCACCTCTGATTGAAGCATCCCTTCTAAGAGAAAAGGTATTAACCTCCCCACTGTCCCGAGCTTGTTTTGATTCTACACTTGCATAGATCCAATTTAATAGCATGTTAACCCTATGGATATGTTTGTCTCACTTAGACGAGTCTATAGGATCAAACCCAAATGAGTTTGGTTGAGAAATGAGTGAGATCTTAAGGTTTTAGGGTTAACAGTCACGGGTTTTGGCTATCAGGGATGATGAAGGGGAGCCGTTCGATCGAGTGTGTATCAGATGGATGGACAAGATCCAACCGGACAGTGCCTTCACACATGAACCGTGGGCCGAGTCAGCGCTAAGTTGGACGGCGACGCCGGACTAGAGGATGTCGCATGGAGCTCCGGAGCCGCCATAGGTTGATGTGGCGCTGTGTCACTTAAATAGAAAAATAGGGATTTTTCTATTTATTTAAATGCCCATAACTTTGGAAAAACATATCTTTGCATAGAAAAATCATAAAAATAAAATAAAGATATAATGGTGCTTAATGAACAGAGGAGAACAATGTGGAAATGATTTGAAGTTTATTTGATATATATTTTATTTTTAATTAATTAAATATTGTTCTAAGTATTTTGGTTAGTTATCCATCCATTCAAGTATTTCACCATGGCTTGATATTTTGGCATATTATTGCCTTTATCATGGGGGATATTCCTTAATTTTTCCAAAGTCAGAGGAAACCCCTAGACAAAGATCTATATTTTTCAAGTTTATGCATCTGATTTGGAAAATTAATTATGGTAATTAGCATGTTCCTTAGAAAAATTCAAGAAAATTTTGATATGTTCACTATGACGAGAGAACCCTAGGAAAAATTTGTCATGAGCCAAGTCGTTAAGAACACACCTAATTTTCATAAAACCCTACTAATTTTCATAAAACTAAAGTAAAAAAAAAATTAATTTGGAAAAAAAACATCTAAATGACTTAACTTTAATTCTCCACTATAATTTAAAGTTCATAGGACTCCGCATAAAAATTTTAAAACATTTGGAGTTCATTTAATAACCTAATTTGATTTTTTAATTTAAATGGCTCTTTTAACAATTAAAATAATCATCATAATTAAAATATAACTCAAATAATTATAAAATTGGTTTTTGGGAGTTCTCTGTGATAGGAATTTTCTAAAAATAAAATTTTAATTAAAGTAAAAATTTCATTTTTAAGCATTTTTTAATTATTTAAATAAATAAAAAATAATAAAAATAATAAAACTAATAAAAATTTGTAGAAATGTTCTAAATTATTTCTTAAGCCCTTAGGAACAATTGGAATATTTTTATTAATTTTTCTAAGTGAACATATTGAATTTTAAAGATTAAAATAATTTTTAAAGGCTAAAAATGGATTTTCTTTAATTTCTCACTAAAATAATTTTAGTAATTCCAAGAAAAATTAGAATAATGTAAAATTTATTTTTATGAGTTCTCGGATCTTAGAGAGATTTAATAAAAATATAAAACTTAATTTTCCACATCTAAAATATTTTATAATTAATTAATACTCCAAAAATTAAATTAATTTTGATACTTTAAAAAAAACTCAAAATATCAATTTCGAAAATATTTTTAAGTGGTTGTCTGGCATAAGTCTACCTCTAGTAAAAATTTCAAGTGATTAGGCTTTGCTTTGGTCAACTTATTGAATTTTCTTTAAAAAATCTTATTTTTGCATGTAAATAATTATATATATTAAATTAAATTTTAAAAAATTGCATTTTCTCCTCTAATGTATTTATTGACCCATGAGTGAGGTAGGATAAAAATTTGAAAGTCATTTAAATTAAATTTGATGAATTATGAAGTGATAGAGTCTTAGGGGCAAAGATATAATTTGGGAAATTTGGTCTTAACTAACATTTAGGCTTAATATAAGAGAGGGAAATGAGCAATCTTTGATCTTAATTAACATGTTCAAATGATTGAAATATAAGGAATTAATTGGTATAAACCAACCTCATTTTTGTTAATTAAAAGATAAATTTGCAATTTCCTAAATTATTAAAACTAGGAGGTCTATTAAATTAAATGATCCTAGACTTAGGGGTATGATTTTGGATGTTAATAACTCACTAATTTAATACCCCTATTTGGTGCTCAAATGACATTTAAATGTTTTGATGATGAATTACTATCACTTAAAATTCAATTCTTTAAAAAATTACTAATGTATCCACCAAGGTCTTAAGGGCTTAGTAGTGACCTAGGCTAAATCAATGGTTAAATGAGGATTAGAAAAATGTAACTAGAAATTGAACACATTTAAAGCACTATAATCCCAAGTTAAAGCTAAAATTGGCGAAGTGTCTTAATAGCATAAAATTGCCCCTTTTAAGGGTTTTCACCTTCATAATTCTTAGATTAAATGACAAATGATAATCACCCTACTCTTAGGGACAATTGAAACATCAATGTTCACCGAGCATTGGTGGAATTCACAGGATGAATTATTAAGCAACATAATAAGTTTAAATGACCTCGAGACTTTTCACCAGGCGGTGAGAGGGAAGCATGGATTTGCTTCTATCTCCTAACCTTTTGGATACCCCAGAGGTCTACTAAACTTAATATATTTTGTTTAATAAAATCATCCTTAATTGAATTAATGAGGGCTCTAGGAGGTCTATTAAATTAAATGATCCTAGACTTAGGGGTATGATTTTGGATGTTAATAACTCACTAATTTAATA
>NW_018165192.1:234437-247401 GCF_001263595.1 Phalaenopsis equestris | reverse complement strand
TCGGAAGACCATCCAGGAATTCTTTTATTGTAATTTATTTTACCTACATTTCTAGTTTCCCATACTTTACTTTTCAGTACATTACTGTACTTACTCACTCGCATGTATGAACAAAAACACAAACCTGCATGTTAAACAACGATTTCACTCTGCATGAAAACCAAAAGTGCTAGGATAGTCAAAAACCAAAACTAAAATCAACCAAGATAAAATTCACTGGCACAACATTCAAAATATAAGATAACTCAAAATTTAATCACAAACATCACAAAACAACAATTGAAACTAAATTAAGATGTCTCTATCGGATTATTGAGAATCCCTAGGAGGAGGTAACCTACGGTTGCTAACGATGCTTCCCACGGTCTAAACGAATTTAATTTACGGGAGTCCATCGAAAGAGGTAACCCATGGTTGCTCACGTGTTCTCCCCGGTTTAAGCTAATTAAATTTAAATGAAAATATTGATACCAAAATGAAGGAATAATGAGATCATAACCGGTGTCACTTTAATCAACTTTAACCCCCCACTAAAGATTATACTTTAAACATGTCATTTAAACCTTTAAACCTTAGACTTTAGGACTGCTACTTCGCCGAGGAGCTGGGAGCTAACTTTTGGGCAGCCTTCTACAACAGTATAAGGATCTCCAACAGCATGAGGATCTACAACAGCGTTTCTTTCATTTGAATTAAACAACAAGCCATTGGATTTTGAGGTTGTCTGTCTAGTGCAACAAAAATTCTCAACTCATCTTTAGGCTTTTGTATAGCTTTATTGTACAATCTAAGCCCTAATTCGTCTTAGAATTCTGAGGTTGTCGTTCATCATGATCTAAATCCTCACATCTTTCAGGCTATTTTCGTGATTGTTTCACACGAATGTAAACCTAAATTAATAAAATTGGCAGGATGAAACACTCAAATAATTTTTCCTTAAAACTGAAGCCAAATAATAGGATAGATTAGGAAGTCACCAAGGTTCTCCTCCAGATCCATGACATCCCCTAGTTTTTCTCCATTTGGTTTCCTCTTTTGGATTCCAACAACAAAATGTTCCAAATTTGAGCAAATCCCCTTACACACCTCTTTGTCTAATTTCGTTAAAAAGTCTTATCCTTTTGAACTCCTTGAAGATAATATTTCTTGATTTTTATTGAGAGTTTTCTTAGGTGACTTCAGTTATCTAAGATGTAATTAACTATAGGGGATTGCCATTATAGGAAGCATGTCCGAACCCAGCTTAATATAAACCCTATTTTATTCTTCATGTTAAATAAGGGAAACTTGTCGGTAAATAAAATGGTTTCACAGACTAAACGGATGTCATATATTTCTTAGTATTACTTAGTTTACTTGATCGAGTCTCATCCTTAGGTCTTGTGTTTATCCTTCGGGATAGATACAGGGTTTGAGGTACAGTGCTCTTTCATTTAAAATATGATAAATATGAGGTCAGTTTGATTTTATATTTTTGTAAACCTTATATATATATATATATATATATATATATATATATATATATATGTAAATTAAATGTCCTTCTGAAGTGGGCGATGGAATTTCGATTCTGGTGGCCGATAGCTTCCAATAAGCAACTCCTCCTAAAAAAAGTGCCGACAATTACCTATTTGGTTCCATGAGACCAGGGAAATACTCCATTTTAGATCGTCCAAGTGTTGGTCGTAGCCATCCTAGCCAGGGGCTAAGAGTTCGGGGACCACCCACAAGAGTTTCTAAGAGAGTGGGGAACCAAGCTAAGCGTTTTTGGTTAAGGGATTAGATTGTGAGTGAAGGTGAGGCGTTCAAGTGTGTGTGTGCAAGACTGATCAAGGCCACACCACATAGGGTTAACCCTAAGGTCAGACATTCTTATGGCGACTCTTCTTGAGCTCCCCCATGTTGGTTTCATCCTGCTAAGTGTTAGAAGTCATAACTAAACATGTGGAACTCCAAGAAAAGTAAAGAAGTGTTTAGAATTTCTAATGGGGTAGGGTTCCATTACTAGTCCTCTAGGATAGTGAACAAAAAAGTCTTATGACAAAAAAGTCTTATATTAGTCCTATAGGTATCTCAGGCTTTTATGAAAGAAAGACTAGACCTCAATAAAAGTGAGGTCAACAGTAACAAGTAAAGGTACAGTGGATGCTTTTTTCATTACAGCATATTTATGTTTGTGTTGATGTTTTGCGCTATGTTTTGACTATTTACGTTATATATATTTGTATCATATTATTCACTTCATAATGTTATGCTCATTTGAGCTATGTTGCAATCATATGTTGGCATTTTTTGTGATTCTATTATTTGTGTGACATGTTTTCAAGCCTGTATTCCATCCTCAGGGAATATAATTTTTCTTATTCACTCACCTTGAGGTAATTCATATAGCAAAATTATGGAGTATATTTTGTGACACATGAAGGGAATCCTAACAATCTAATTTAGTATAAATTCTCATTAGAGGAAAAATATGCATCAAATTTAAATAATCATATTCTTCTCTCTAATAACTTTCGTTTGAACCTAAAATGTCTCAAGAAAATTAAAAGCGTACAACTAAACTATATTAAGAAAATTAAGATATTTATAAACACTTAGGCAAGTAAGCCAAGTTAATTGATTCTTAACTTTCAAATCAACTATAATATATTGGAAAATCACGTCAAGAAAAATTTTAGAATTATTAGTTATGAGAAATTAGATATTACAAATACTTAAGAGAAGCATTCTCAACAAGATATAGTAATTCTCAGATGAGAGTGATAAAATAAAAAAAAGCAAAAGGAAATAAAAAATGAGTAGAGACCAAAGCCTTAATTCTCAAAGTAGTTGAGCCACTTTCTTAAGAAGATGCTTGAGGTGAGCATAACTCAAATATTAGAGTCTAACATATCACTTATTTGATAGAAATTCAATATACTTGAGGAAATCTTTATATTGTTTTATTCATGAGATATGTTGAGTTAAATTGAACTGACTGGTTAACACTTAACTGATTTAAAATATCATGGATAGTGAAAGTATTTTAAATCTATAAAATTAAGAAGTTTGAGACCTGCTTAGAGTCAGGAGCATTTGAATTAAAAAAAGAACCAAGTTATTTGGTTTTAGTGAAAATTTAACCTAAAAATGCTATTTACATACTCATATAAATCAGGAAGTCCAGAATGAGAAATCATACACATCATTTGATTCTTATTTTGAAATGTGAATTTTTTTAGATGAGTAATAATTCAGTTTGGGAAATTAGTGTGATATGAATGTGCATGATTACATTCCATTTCGACTCTAGTGTTAAGTATGAATAATGTGCTTCCTTTTATCTATCATCCAATCTTCGTTCATTGTAGAGAGTTCATCGAGGAGGCTCCTAGCAATTAGTTGACTTTAGAGGTAAAAATTTGATGTCATTGATCCAAGGCAATGTTTAAAGAGATGTTATCTATTCAAGAAAAATATGTCTAGAACTCTATGAGAGTTGAATTACCATTGAATCATTGAAACTTTAAATGATCATTTTAATTATCCATCTATTTAATTTGAGATTGGATTTGTCCTGAATCTATCTTAATCAAATTTTGGTGCAATCTTGAATACTATCATCATCTCCAAATTCATGAACTCAAAAAAAAAAAAAAAAAAAAACATACAACTCACAAAAAAAAAAAAAAAAATCAAGTTACGTTTTACCCTAGGGCTATGTGGATCTGAAATGATAAAGTTACATTTTTCACCATCATTATAATTGGATTTTTCAAGTCATTATTTATCCTTATTTAATTAGGGATGTCACCGATCAGTTTCTATCCTTTTTTATGTCATTTTGTAATTATAAATGATGTTGGAATCTTTCTGGATCTATAGCTAATACTGACATCATTTCCTATTCATAACTGACATTACAACATTTTCACATCAATAACTGATGTTGATAATTTTTCCTGAGCCTAAGTCTTTGATCTGTCTGTTTTTTGACCGGTCAACTAAATTTATTTGGGTCAATTAATTACTTATGAGTATGAACCGACTATTGTTATGGGGATCAGAGCACCTTCCAATTGTAGTTGGTCGACTTTGAGTCAACTAGTATCGATATCTTTGGCATGGGTGATCATTAGATAGTTGTGCAGAAGTTAAGCCAAATGGCCTTCCTTCGGTCGACTGATGATTTTCAGCCGATTGACATATTGAACACTTGAACTCTACCAGATCATTGAATTTCACATTTTCCCTTTTTGGACGTTTGATCCCCATGAAATTCATTTTGATAATCTTCCTGCTGCATATTAGATGAACCATAAAATTCTCAAATTTAACAATCATATTTTTTAAGGACAAAAATACCTACATAAATAAAAATGTTGACTCTGAAGAAAAATGAAGCACATGATTAACTATCTCCGTCTAACATAATATTGAATAATATATCGCTCAATATTATGAAAATATTAAGGGGACAACTTTCTAATATTTTGCAAGAAGGAAAATAAGAAGAAATTCTCATCATTCAATATATCGCTCGATATTAAGAAATTATTTGGGGGATAATCTTTCACAATTTTGTGTAGGAATTATTCTCATCATTAACTCAGAATTGTGAAAAGTTACACCCCAAATATTTTCTTAATATTGAGCGATATATTATTCAGTATTATGTTAGAGATATTTAATCATATGCTTCACTTTTCTTCAGAGTCAACGTTTTTATTTATAATTTCAGAATTTTTATAGTTCAACTAATAAGCGGTGACCTCAAACAGAGTCGCATTACGCATACCCAACTTTGCTATCAAGAATTTGAACTGATTCACCGTAGTCACAGGAACGCCAGGCTGGACAGCCCGCGTGTCACCCCCCTCCCCGCCGGAGCCGACCAAAACTATGAAAGGCTGATTGATTTGGATTCACATTTGATTTTATTATTAGTATCCAATTTTATAATACCGACATTTGGATGAATCAAATTGAACAGTTCTTCTAGTTTTAATTTCGTTTTGAAAATTTACTTCTAAAAATGATAAAGATACGATTTACAAGCATTGTTCAAATAATCTTGAGGACAATTAGATTGAGATGTATCATTGGGTAAATAATCATACATAAAAAATATAAATGTATGAATCTCGAGAAAATTTAACATGCCTCACCTATGGGCAAAAATTGCACTAGGATAGTCAAAAGACAGAAGTCCCAAGTATCGTTTCCATTGGTCGGAACTAACCATATGGAGGCACAAGCTGAACGAAAGAATATGTGACATTTAATCTGAGAGACAATAATTTGTAACTAATTCCCACAACATATTCTTGGATTTTTCACAAAGATGGTCAAATGACACCCCACTGATACTTTTCTAATCCTATGAAATATTCCTTTATCCAAGGAGAAGTGCCCGTCAGATTCGGTGAAACGCCTTCTGCTTGACAGTCCAAGTACACCCTAACGACAAGAGGGTCTCTGCCAAGAATTCTCTTGAGAAGGCCGAACAAAGACATTCCAACAGACCGAAGTCCTCTTAGTCAAACGAATGACTCTTAGACGACGGAATGACAACGCCAACAGACCATTAAATGCTCCTATTCAAATTTTTACGAATACAGAACGGTGCCAGCGTGAATTCTGGATATTAAAGGGTCATAATGTTAGTTATAAATAAGAAAAAGGTGTAATAATGAATTGTAAATCATCTATTAAAAAAGGGACAAATATGAAATTTTATTAGATACCCCTTGAATGAAATTTTATTAGATACCCTCGAATATATAAATAAGGACTCATTTTTTCAAAAAAAGACTACTGAATTTACTCTCTCAGCTTTCATTACCATGCAATCTCTCTCTCTCTCTCCGTCTCTATTCCACTCGCTCGTCCAACGCTCTAAACCTTGGGAGCAATTCACAAGGTATATTTGGATTTGACATCCTAAATAGTGCGACAAGCGTGAAATAATGTCATCAACAAGAAGAAGTGTACACCACACAGAAGGAACACACTTGGGAGAAACCTCAAACATCGAGCCAGCAAATTCAAGAACTCTGAGATCAAATATTGACCCATATAGCAGAATTGACCCACTTTTTACTCGAGGGAAGAATGGTAGCTTCACAAGAGCTGAACCCTTGAGAAGAACATGATCCCCAAGTTCATAGAATGACTCAATGTGTAGAACAAATTGAAGAATCCTTATACCAGAATAGTGATGGGTCCACACAAAGAGTTAGACTACGATTTGGATGAATGGAGGTCTATCTTCATATAGAGAATTAGTTCTCCTGACGGATCTCTGATGCTGAGCTATGGAAGAAGTTTAGAATTCCATCTCTGGAAGCTTATAAGGCTAGGAGTGATCAAGCCAACCATATAGCATCCTTTGAGTCTGATACCTGCCTTCTCAAAATCTCTGATGCACTTAGCTATCGGTTATTCTACACTATGCTGATAGACTCAACCCTCATGTGGTTTAATGGCCTCCTAGTAAGATTAATCGCCTCCTTCACCAAGTTCTAGAAGATGTTTGCAACAATGTTTGGTAGTGCCGACGAGCCTCAAAAGGACTCTCAAGCCCTCTAACATGTCAAGAAAGGACCAAAAGAGAGCATTCAAATGTATGTCACTTTGTTTTAGAAGAAAATTATGGAAGTGCAAATATTGGAGTCCATGGTGACATAAACCACCCTGGCATAGGAGCTGAGGAGCAACCAATTCAATTATTTCTTAGATTTACGTGAACCCAATAGTCTGGTTGAACCCTTAGAAGTAGTTAATCACCATAATGCGGTGGAGGAGTATCTTCACTCACCTTACCCAAAAAATGAAAAATCTGACTATCACTCATAGAAGATGGCATCAGAAATTGATGGCTAGAAGCCCCAGGATGGTCTACGACCCAAACATGAAGTTAGACAATTGTCTCATGATGATAAAGAGGTAAATAGAAACTATTAAAGAGGATAGAGATGGTCAACCAATCAATTGAAAAAATATCAAAAAACCCTAAAATCCACTCAATTGATAGTTTCAATGATAAAGCTAGTAAAGTCCACACAAGATAAAGTGTACTTAACAATTTAAAAGGCTCCTTCAATGAGAATATAGGTTTCTCTCTGGAATACTAATAAGTTCTAAAAATATCACAAGGTGCATGGTATTGACACAAAGTAGTGGATGCACCTCCACGGTCTGGTAAAAAAATGATTTGACTTGAAACTGAAAGAGTTTGTGGTCCTAGGTGCACTAGTCCAAAGGTAGGAGAAAGTACCAGCGAATGATTAGTCATATATGCTCACCCAAGCCAACACTATCAACATCAAGAGGATAATTCCAGCCATCTTCGGAAGAGATTTGGTCCAGCGAGCCCATTACAAGAGGAACCAAACGGGGGAACTTTGCACCAGTGATTTCACTCCAAAGTGGAAGCCTTATCCCCTGATTATTTTTACTAACCCAAATTTTCTTTCAAATGTGAATGCTTACAACAAAGTCAAAGTGGTCAGGGTGATGATTATAACTACCAGGAGGGTGGTATTTTGATTGACACTTGTAGTTCAGAGAATATATTGTTCATGTAAGGCTAATAAAATACATCTATTGGCCAATCGGTCGTTTGCAACAATTGGCCAACTATATGATTTTTCTAGTGAATAAAAGAAAGTCATTGGAATATTCCAACTATCAATCACCTCAAAAGAAGGAGACGACCAATTCATAACATGTAAGACTTCCTGATGGTTTAAGTGCCACATCTTACAACGTGATTTTTAGTTTCTCATTGCTCAATGACTTTAGAGCCATGATATCCACGTACCACATTGTAGTAAAGTTCCCATGGGATGGGGAGATAGTTTTCATTTGGTGTAATTTGCAGTAGTCTGTAACATATTAGCTTTGGGTGAGTAGTAGTGTTGAGCAAGAATCATTTGAAATTATGAACCAATGAGAGGGGGGTCTCAACAAAACTACAATTGAGATTCCCATTGCCCTTAATGAATCGAGTAAATTTTTTCTAATAAATGAAAGTTTGATGCTTGGCATAGATAGTTGCTTATCCAGACTCTCCAAAACTATTGTGTTGTTTTTTGCCTGGTCTGTCAATGAAATGCTTGGCCTCTAAATTGATGAAACATGTCACCTCCTCAAAGCTCATCCCATCACCCGACTAATGAAGCAGAAGATGAGAACATTAGCCATGACTTCGATAGGGCTAATTTGAGAAGAAATTCAGAAACACAAGGAGATAGGCCAAATTTGGTTGGTACAATACCCAACTTAGGTGTCTGATGTTGTTGTGGTCTAGAATTTAAACCAAAAAAGGAGAATGTGTATGGAATTCACAAACATGACTCTACTTGCTTGAACAACAACTACCTCTTACCAAGGATAGATGCACTAGTAGATTTATTAGTCGATCATTCAGTAACGAGCTTCCAAGATGCGTCCTATGATTACCATCAAATCAAAATGCATTCGACTGACTCAATAAAATATCTTTTTTTTAAAATCAAATTTTGTTATTGTTTCTATGTAATACCCTTTGGGCTAAAGAATATTGGGGCTACCTGCTAGTCTTTAATGGGTGTAATCTTTTCAATTCAAAAAGAAAAAAAAATTGAAGTCTATACTGATGATGTTCTAGTTAAAATTCAATCATCCTAAAAGCAGATAAACAAATTCAAATAAACATTTCAAACACTGAAATAGTATAGCATAAAACTTAATCCACTAAAACTTAAGTTTGAAGCCTCGACCAAAAACACATCTCTTGACAATTGAAGGAAAAAAAGCCAACCAGAATAAACTACAAGAACTTTTGAATATGTCTTCTCTTAGAAAACTAAGGAGGTACAAAATCTAACCGGCTATAGAGTAGGACTCAGTATGTTCACCTCAAATTTGAGCATCAAATATGATGGATTTTCAAAATGCCAACAAAAGCTAAGTGCTTTGAATAGTTGACCTAGTGTCAGCAAACATTCCATAGCTTAAGGTAATCGCTAGCCTCCACCACTATAACAAAGCCTAAAACCAAAGGAAAAAACTCTCCCAATATTGGTAGTTGAGAAAGAAATTCTCAATCTAATACAATAGTTGGGTTCTCAAGAGCGTTTAGTTTAGGTACCATATCATGAAAGAGTTAAGATTTTCTTTAGGTTTATCTGCTTGTCAGTTGAGGCCATATTTGTAGATGCATCTAACTATGATCTTAAACGACCATCTCCTTAAATCCATGTTCACTATGACGGAACATTCTGGTTGACTCCTGAAATGGACTATAGAGCTCACTTAATACAACACCACTTATATTTTTGGTTAACTCCTGAAATGGGCTATAGCAAAATTTCTGAGAAACCTCCAAAAAAGGTGAACCGAGAGAAGGAGAAAAGATTGGCAACCAAACTTGGGCCTTGCATTTTGATTGAGCCTCGGTCAGTTGAGAAAAAGAATCTGACTAGCATTGATCAAATAAGAAGAAAGTAACTTTATCTTTCGGTCATCCTCAAGTTTGATGTCACCAATAACTAAGAAAAATATGAAGCACTAATAATCGACCTACATCTATCTTATGTCTGACATCCACTGGTGAAGTCAAACTCGTAATTGATGATGAATGAATTAAATAGAGAAATTGAGATCGGAGAAAAAATGAATGTTAAAAGGTAAAGATAAAATTTTCTAAAGATCAACGGATTTAATATTGTTGAGATGCATCAAGGAAAATAAAGCGAAAGGAATCAACCGAGAAGTACAATCTGCAAACCTAGGAATAATTTAAGAGGGAAAACTTTGGTGCATCAAATATAATGATAATGCTACTTATATTCAGCCCTCATGAAAAATACAAAAGATTTTTTCAAGAGATACCAGCAATACCATAACTATGGTCCACTGTAGCACCAGCTAACTCACTAGCTATAACCGATTGTTAGTCCATGGAGGGGCTGCAAATCCTATGTTTGTTTCTACCATTAAAAGGCTAATATAATTTCTTTTTAGTGTTTTTGGACTACTTTTATAAATATATTGAAGCAAAAACCTCATTCAAATTACTGCAGACATCGTTCAAAACTTTATCTATCAATGTGCTTTACTCTTGGTACTTGTCACAAAAAATAGAGTACAATTTACCTATTGGGGGTACAAGTATTTTGCTAAAATTTGGGAATCAACCTAAAATTTACATTTGTAAATCATCCCATGATGAATGGACAAGAAAAGGCAACCAAGAAAATAATTTTAACTACTGAGGAAGAATGTGGAAGGTTCAAGAGGTGTTTGACAGACTTACTTCTATCGGTTCTATGGGTCATCCAAACGACACCATCATCAACAACTGGGAATAATTTTTATATGCTTTCCCATGGGAATGAAGAAATATTACTAGTGGAGTATAGCCACCACATTCATAGAGCTGTTATAACCACCACATATGATGAGGAGAATCTCAAAAATTAACAGAAGGCAAGCAATGAAGGAATGATGCTCGCAAACAACCTACTAGAAAAAAATTGAACTTAAGCAACACTTTGGTAGAAAGATGTAGAGAGGATAATTGCTCAATATTATAATCATAATCCCCGATAAAAAATAATTGCACTGGACAACCTAGTCCTGAGAAAAGCCAACCCAACAACATATGGGCGATGAAAAAAATTGATTATACATGGACTACCCATTCATTATCTTTCAAAAAGATATCCAAAATCCTACAAATTGAAGATATACAACGAAAAAATTTCCTCGGACATGGAGTGGGGATGACTTCGAGAGATTTTTTATTTAAAACAATTACATTTTATTGAAACAAGAAAAGTATAAAATGAGTTTTCATTTACAACGCCTACAAATTTTTAACTTTACAAAATGTTTACGGAAATATTAATAATTATGTGATTATGAACCTAACATTGAACAACACTCAGTGAACTCAGGAGGTTGATGCACCTTAGGGTTGAGACAATGCAAAGGTAAACTAGAGTACCCTAAAAAGCGGACTGATAAAGGCATTAGCCATTCGATCATCCAACAATGACATGATTCATCTCACAAAGCTCGCCTCAAACTCGAGTTTGAAAGTTTCAAGCAAATGAAATTCTAAAGGTAGTTACACACCCAATAATGTCAAAGCTCCATAAAGGATATCAAATAAACCTTGTTGGAAAAGTTTAAACAATAACCTCCTAGAAAGTGTAGCGTGACAAATAAAAAATTTGGGTCTGATCAATCAACTAAAACCTAGCTTCACATGAGTGAAGAGTTGATACTTAAAACAATTAATGTGATGCATGTCGACTGAGTTGTTAATAAAATGACTGACATTGATGTTACTAAATATGATCGACATATAATAAGAAAAATGTAAAACAACTGACAAAGATAATATGATGATTGTTTGACGTACGCAAATTAAGAATTGACCCTCAACAAGCAACAAAAACTATAAGACTTGATTGAATCAATCGAAGAACACATCAAATTTGACTAAGGAGTAACAAAAAAATGATGTCATAATTTAATAAAGAAGGTAAAGAAATAAAAGTAAATGCTAGTAATATTCACCAAAGGTCATATTTTATTCAATTAATCTTTCAGTTACATGTATTTCTAAACAAAATATTTTATGTAAATTTTAGTTAAAACAAAATCTAAGTCTACAAGTCTTTTGGTGGAGTGTTGGACGGTCCATTGTTTACCACATTATCCCTCTTAGAGTTTTCTTTGTGTTGAAGCTGAAGAAGCCATGATGATTTTTTTTTAACTCATCAAGGTCAGAATACTTAGGGTCAACCATCCTAAATCTGATAAATTAATCGATTGCCACATTGGTATCGATCTAGAGATGTACAATCTGAATGTCAAAAAACCCCTCAAATGTCTTCTATATGTTCATATATTCTGTTAATTGACCAAAGGAAAATATGTTGAGATTTCCATACCTATTTTATACTGATTTTGATGATATTAAAATTTAAAGAAAGGTTATTTTTGATGTTTTGTTGCAGGTATGATGAATTATGACTATTGGAGAAAAAAGATGCGAAAAGGAGCGAATTTGGAGCGAAAAAGACTAAAAAATGAAGATTTGAACTAAGGTGCCGACGGCGAGCCCAACGACGCCGACGGTTAGATTTTCCCGAGACTCCAGCCAAATATTTTAGAAGGCCTGCCAAAGGCGCCCTCGAGGCCGCCGATAGAGAGATCGGCAGTTATCCCAACAGGTGCATTGAATGTGGACGATTTTTGGAGGGATGCTTAGGCAACTCTTGGAGAAACTCTTGTACAACTTTAAAAGAAGTTTTTGGCCAAAAATTGAGGAGAGTTTGAGGAGTTGGAAGGTTCAAACAGCGTCCAAGAGCCCCAGTAATGTGTAGAGAGTTTAATTTAGGGTCAGATTGTGAGGAATTCTTCGAGAGATTTTAAGAGTGCAGGGAAAGTGAGAGATTTCTTCCTCCTTGCCGCTTCGAAGAAGAATTCTGTGTGTTATAAGGAAAGGAAGAGATTTAGAGGAACTTCGAGTAGTTTGCTTGGGGAGGAATTAGAGATAAGTGTTATTTACTTGTTGTAGTTTGTATGACTTTGCTTTTTTATATAAATTGTGAATTTTGTCATATCTTCCCCATGAGTTCTAAGTAGTTTTCTCTGTCTTTCTCCTTGTCTTGAGATTTTGTGAATGGTGATTTGAATTGGTTGAGCCTTAACAATGTTAAAGAAGTCGTGATGATTTTTTCACTTCGATCTTAAATTTCTTTCAATTTGGCCAATTGATTTGTTCAAATATGTTGAGTTTTACAACTAAAGTGAAGATTACATCCAAGATTCAGGGAGGTAGCCCTTGGAAGTTGGGTGTAAATAAATAGAGAAATAAAATTATCGGGCGTAGAATTTGAGATTTTAGAGTGACAGACTAAAATCTCCAATTTGGTTATATCGTTTGGGTGTTGAAGTGTAGTTTGGGTGTTGAAGTGTA
>NW_018165192.1:233225-234381 GCF_001263595.1 Phalaenopsis equestris | reverse complement strand
CGAAGTGAGAGCCGATATCTCCTCCCAGCCTAGTCGCAGATTCAGTAACCAAGCATGGGATTAGTTAATGTTCTTTATGCCTGGACTAAAGGGTAAAGAATAGTTATGCTTCTATTTGGCACAATACAATTTGAACTGATTCACTTTATCCATTCACTTTAATTTCTTGACAAGGAGAAGGATGCTTTCTTATATATTAAATTTCACATTAGAAATTTTATTAGTAGAATTAATTATTTAAGAGTGATTAAAAATTACATATTTATTTCAATTGCCTATTAGTGACAGATAAGCAATTTGAATTATATTGTTGTGATTAAGTATTGATTTTCTAAAATCTTAGTTCATAGCCTCTAATATTAGTCCCTGTGGGATCGATATCTAGGACTCTATTAGAGTCCTGTATTACTTTAGTGATATGTATACTTGTGTTGATAAGTGATCATTGTCTGGGAGTAAACAAGAATCATAATTATAGTAACGGACAAATTAGGACTATTAGAAAACTTTTACTGGAATTGCAACTTATTTTCATATTTAGTTAACTTTTTTCTGTGTACTGATTTCAATTGTATTACTTGTATGCGTAAATTTGGACTTGAAAATCTTATATCGTACGATTCAGAATTAGAACGCACTGTTAGAATAATTAAAAGACTAAGAAGAGAACCTAAAAATCCTGACACAATGGTAAACAACGTAAACAATCAAGGAATAGAAAATGAAAACCAACCTAGACCTCTACGAGATTGTGCAAATCCTATAGCAGATGAAATTCATTTATCTATCTAAAATCCTGATGTTGCTGCTAATTCATTTAAGCTTAAACCTGTTATTATCCAAATGGTACAAAATAATCAATTCAGAGGTACACCAAATGAAGATCCTAATTTAGACCTCGCTAGGTTTTTAGAACTGTGTGCTACCTTTAAATATGACAGAGTTTCAAACGATGTTGTTAGACTTAGACTTTTTCCTTTTTCACTTAGGGATAAAGCTAAGATGTGGTTAAATTCATTAGCACCAGGATCTATTAGAACTTGGGGAGAATTTTCACAGAAATTTCTATCCAAATATTTCCCTCCATCCAAAACTACTAAACTTAGAAATGACATAACCTCGTTCTATCAAATTGATGGAGAGTCAATATACAAAG
>NW_018165192.1:229485-233183 GCF_001263595.1 Phalaenopsis equestris | reverse complement strand
ATAATTCAAACTTTTTATAATGGATTAGTGGGATCACTTAGATCGATTATAGATGCTGCAGCTGGTGGTTCTTTAATGTCAAAACCTTTTGATGAGGCTTATTCATTAATAGAAGAGATGACTACTAACAAATTTCGATGGCCCTCTGAAAGGGTAAATCCTAAAAGAGCAGCTAGTATCCATGATTCTGATGTAATATATATGCTAGCTTCACAGATTGCTACAAATCAAAGAAATTAGATTATTATGGAATGAATTATTCTCCAACACCTACTATGATGGAAGAGAATTCATCTGGGCAATTTTTGGATGTTCAACCTTTGTATGAGACTTTAAATGATATTAATAATAGACCCAACAACCCTTATTTGAACTATTATAACCCAGGTTGGAAGAATTATCCAAATTTTAATTGGAATAACAATTCTTCTATAAATCAACAATGGGTGAACAACTCAGTAAACCCATTAAGAAATTTATCCAACCAAAGAAATGTTAATTGTAGACCTTCTTATCCTCCAGGATTTAACAGTAACACTCAAATTAAGGAAAAGAAGTTGTCTATGGAAGAGACAATATTAAACATGGGTCAACAATTGTAGAATCAAGGAAATCAATTACAAATTGAAGGAAAATAGTTACGAAATCAAGGAACTGCTATCGAGAATATTGAAAATCAATTGGGGCATATCGCTACTGTGCTTAGTAACCGAACATTATGAACGTTTCCTAGTACTCTGGAACCAAATCCTAAAGATCAAGGAAAAGAAAAAATAAAAGTGATACAATTACGAAGTGGAAAAGAATTGGAAACAAGAGTGCAGAAAGAAATGGAAACTGAAAAAGAAAAAGTGGATACGGAAAAAGAAAAGGATCATGAATATCCAGATTTATAATATCTACTTAGAGCAATGAAAATTATTGTGGAGAAACCTCCACCACCGTTTCCTCAAATATTAAAACAACACAAACAGAATAAACAATTTTCCAAGTTTTTAGAAATTCTTAAGAAATTAAAGGTAAATATTTCCTTTGTAGAAGCTATAGATCAAATGCCCAATTATGTGAAGTTTATGAAAGATATTTTGAACAAAAAAAGGAAGTTCACTGATAATGAGACTGTTGCACTTAGCGAAGAGTGTAGTGCAATTATTCAGAAAAAGCTTCCTGAAAAATTAAAAGATTCAGGTAGTTTCACTATACCGTGTGCTATCGGTGAAAAATTTTATGGAAGAATTTTATGTGATTTGGGAGCCAGCATTAATCTTATGCCTCTATCAATCATTAAAAGGTTAGGATTAGGAGAAGTCTCACCTACTTCTGTAACTCTTCAGTTAGCGGACCGTTCAGTTACTTATCCTAAGGGAGTTATAGAAGATGTGTTAGTAAAAGTTAAAAAATCTATCTTTCCTGTGAATTTAATTACTTTAAATATGGAGGAAGATAAAGAAATATCTATCATTTTAGGGAGACCATTTTTAGCTACTAGAAAAGCTATGATAGATGTTCAAAGGGAGAATTAACTATGAGAGTTAACGATTAAGAAGTGACTTTTAAAATTACAAAATCTATGAAATACCCTGCTGTTGAAAAAGATAATGAATGTTTTCGCATGGAATTTAATGAACATCTATTGAACGAGCATTTTAAAGAAAATTTTGAAGAGGAAGAAGAATTTGAAGATAGTGATGAAGTTGTTTTGGATGAAATAGAAAATGAAGAATTAAATTATGTTCAGGGAAGATTTGAGATGCTGGATATTACAGGAAATGTCAATAAAAATCTAGTTCCGTCAATTATAAAACCACTTGAACTTGAGTTGAAAATATTGCCTAACCACTTGAAGTATGTGTTTCTGGGAAACTCATCTACACTACCTGTTATTATATCTTTAGAATTAAATGATTTGCAAGAGCAAAGACTTTTGGATACATTAAAAAGATATAAGAAAGTTTTGGTTGGACCTTAGCTGATATTAAGGGAATCAATCCATCGATCTGTATGCACAGAATTATACTAGATGAACAATATAAACCAAGAGTTGATCCACAAAGGAGATTAAACCTAATGATGAAAGAAGTAGTTAAGAAGGGAATTTTAAAATGGTTGGATACTGGAATTAAATATCCTATTTAAGATAGTGCTTAGGAAATTCCAATTCATTATGTTCCTAAGAAAGGAGGAGTAACTGTTGAAATAAAAGAGAATAATGAATTAATACCTATCAGATAAGTTACTGGGTGGCGTATTTGCATTGATTTAGAAAATTAAACACTGTCATTAGGAAAGATCACTTCGCTTTACCATTTTTAGACCAAATAGTAGATAGACTTGTTGGGCACAAATATTTTTATTTTTAGATGGATATATCGGTTACCATCAATTTCCTATTGCTCCTGAGGATCAAGAAAAGACAACATTTACTAGTGTTTTTGGAACTTTTGCTTTTCAAAGAATGTCATTCAGATTACGTAATAAAGCAGACTCTACAAAAATTTAAGTTATATCTAAATTAACACCTCCTACTAATGTAAGAGAGGTTAGGAGTTTTCTTGGACATGTTGATTTTAGAGGCGTTTTATTAAAGATTTTTCAAAAAATTACTAAACCTCTATGCCAACTTTTAGAAAAAGACTAGAAATTTGAATTTACTGAATATTATTTAAATTCCTCTGAATTATTAAAATAAAAACTAATCACAGCCCCTATTATAGTTTCATCTAACAGAGAGAAACCATTTGAACTAATGTGTCATGCTAGTGATTATGCTATTGGAGCTATTCTTGGACAAAGGTATGAAAAGATTTTTAAAGTTATATACTTTGCTAGTAAGACTCTTACTGATGCTCAAATTCATTATACTGTTACTGAAAAAGAGTTACTGGCCATTGTTTATGCTTTAAACAAATTTAGATCTTTTTTTAATTGGGACTAAATGTGTTGTGCACACTGATCACTCTGCTATTAAATATCTGATGCAAAAGAAGGATGCCAAAACAAGGTTAATTAGATGAATACTTTTGATGCAAGAATTTGATCTTATGGTTATTGATAAGGGACCTGATAATCAAATTGTTGATCATTTATTGACATTAGAAAATCATGAGTTATCTGAAATCGATAATAAAATTACATACAGTTTCCTTGATGAACAACTTTATAATATTAATGAGTGCAAAATACCGTGGTATGCTGATATTGTTAATTATATTGTAAGTGATATTTTGTCACCTATGTTGACATTGCAACAGTAAAGAAAATTCATTCATGATGCAAAAGCATATTTTTGGGATCAACCTAATTTATATAAACAATCTAAGGATCTTATTATGAGAAGATGTGTACCTTATGAAGAAACTGAGCTAATCATTCAGAAATGTCATGATTCTGAATTTAGAGGACATTTTGAGATTGATAAAACTGCTTATAAAATTTTACAAGCTGGATTCTATTGGTCTAGTATCTTTAGAGATGTTTATAGATACATAAGAACTTGTGATTGATGCCAACGAGTAGGCAATATATCTAGAAGAAATAAAATGCCTCTGAATTTCATGTTAGAAGTTGATATCTTTGATGTTATGGGATTAGATTTCATGGGACCATTTATTCCTTCATTTGGGAACTTATACATATTAATTGCAGTAGACTACGTTTCAAAGTGGATTGAAGCACAAGCTTAACCTTGTTGTGAAGCT
>NW_018165192.1:213380-229365 GCF_001263595.1 Phalaenopsis equestris | reverse complement strand
GTAGAGTAGATTGGTCCACTAGACTGGATACCGCATTATGGGCTTACAGGACTGCTTATAAAGCTCCTATTAAAATGACTCATTACAGGCTGATTTTTGGAAAGACTTGTCACTTACCTGTAGAATTGGAGCATAAAGCATATTGGGCGATTGAAGAATTCAATTATAATTTGAAAGTTGCTGGTGAGAAGAGATTATTACAATTGAATGAATTGGAAGAATTAAGAAATGAATTTTTTGATAACGATATAATTTATAAGCAGAAACTAAAGTGATGGCATGATCGGTAATTAACTAGAAGAACTTTGAATGAGGATAAGAAGTTTTGCTTTACATTACAAGGCTGAATTTATTCTCTGGGAAATTAAAGTCTCATTAGTTAGGACGCTTTATTGTGACTCAATTTTGTACTTATGGAGCCGTTGAAATTGAAGAACAAAAGACTGGGAATAGATTTAAAGTAAATGGACACAGATTAAAACCGTATTTTGAGGGTAAAAGATAAAATTTTAAAGAGGTTTTAATGATCAGTCAACCTGAATAATACCTGAATAGGTCGGGCCTGAATAGGTTGGGCTGACGATGTTAAACCAAGCACTTTATGGGAGGCAACCCATGGTTATCTTTATTTTTATTATGATTATAGTAGTTTTAATTGAAATTATTATTAGTTTGTGGTAGTATTGAACTCCACTACTCATATTTACCCTTGAATTATCATAAAAATTGGATCCATAGAAAAAAAATTGGAACGCATTCGGACAAGAGCGAAACTGTGCAATTTTTGCCTTGGATGCCGACGGCGCCATCGATGCTGCCGACGATGGGTTTTTCCTGAAATCCAAGCAATAAATTCTAAAGGCTTTCCGATGGCGCCCTCGACGCTGCCGACGGCGAGACCTGCGGGATGACGGTTTCTGGAGTTTGAATGGACGGTTTTTGGCGGATTTAGGCAGGACTTACTCCTTTTAAGCTTAAAAATTCTATTCCTAAGTTTGTATTTCCCAAAAAACAAAGTGAAACTCCACCAAATTCATCTCTGTTGCGTCCAATTCCCCTGAAAACCATTGATTGCGAGTGTTCAACTGGAGAAAGTTCATTAGTGCTGAGGCGCAGCGAATCTTCAACAAGGTACTGACAAAGAAAACATTAATCAAGGAAACAGGATTTGTGAATCGAGGATTGAATAATCCTTCGACAGTAATTAAAGAGATGATTGTGCGACAAAGATGAGAGGTGTTGTGCTACACTACAACCGCCATAGTTGTTCCAGTGCTGAAGGAATTTTATGTTAATTTGCATGGATTCAACTAAGGAGTCGTCTATGTGCGAGGTAGATGGATAAATTTTACTCCTACACAGATTAATGAGTCATATATGATTGAGAATGTTCATGTCTGCTATTATTCCAACTTCATCCCAACAAGAAACCTGATGAATGAGATCTACCAATATTTAACGGACGAAACTGAAGACTGGGAAATGAGAGAAAATGGTTATGTTAGTTTTTCTTTGACACTTCTAAACCCCATTTCTAAACACTGGCACTTTTTCATTTTTGTAAAACTGTTACCGACGATGAGGATCAGTAAAGTTTCTAAAGAAAGTTTTATTTTGAATTACTGCATCCAAATGAGACTGCCGATCGATAATTATGAAGTCTGTTTTGGGCCTGATTTTTTATGGATCAACTTATGAGCTTGGACATCCTTCAACAATTTACTTACTTTGCAGTCAGTTCCAAGTATCTTATGAGAATTAGGAAAATGTACTTCTACCTTAGAAGCCTTTGGACCCAACTGAGAGATTCCCAGCCAATGCAGATGAAAATGATATGACTATTATGGTGGATCAATCATCTCAAAATTCACTGCCTATTCAATCGTTAGTTCCAAACAAAACACTAGTGATCCTACACAGAATTAAGAAATTGGAGAAAAAGGTACAAAATGTTATGAATGTAATTAATAATATCTCTGATTTTTTTCGATCATATAGGATGGGCTAAGGTTGGGCTAAGTCCAAATTTATGATTGGAAATGGTCCATATGAATGTCATGAAGATTTTTCAATATAAATTGGGTGACAATTTTGGGGGTAGGGCATTCAATTTGGTGGAATTTGGAGACAAGGCCAATTAAAAGTTATGTTTTTCTTTTTGGATTTTTGAACTTGGGTTAAAATTTTGTGAAGTAGAGACTTCACCAAGGCCAATTAAAAGTTTAATTTAGTGTGTAGGAGTGTTATGAAGAATTTAGAATTCAAATTGGGGCAAATTGAGTAGACTATGGGTTAAGTTAGGGGAGATCAAGTCATATGGTCAAAATTGGGGGTTTTTTATTTGGATCAAAATTAAGCTCAAAGAATGGGCCAATTAGGCTTGGATTTGGGTTGGATTGGTCATATGAAAGGTTAATTTGAGTTTAGAATTGAATTTGAGGGAAATTGAGTCTAAATTGATGGACATTTGGGATGAATTTGGGGAAATTAGGCCTTTAAAGGCAATTTGAGGGTTTTGGTCAAGTTTGTCAATTTTGCCAAATTGGGTTTAATTGAAGGTTTCAAATTGGTTTTGGAGACATTTGACGTGATTTTGGAGGTTTTGGGAAAGTTTGGGATGCCAAAGGGCTTTTTTTATAATTTTGGAAATTTTGGGTGGTTTTGTGCAATTTGGGTACTTTGAAATGGTTTGAAATGATTTTTTGACAAATTTGGGTATTTTGGGTGAAATTGGGATTTTTGGCTAAATTTGGGATTTGGGGGTGTTTAATTAATTTGGGTAGGTTTGGGGGTAAAAATGTCAAATTGGAAACTTTGGTAGAATTGGGGTGCAAACCACCCTACATGAGCTATGGACCAATGAAATCCCTATTTGGGTCCTCTATGTCTACATCAGTCTCCTAAAAGATCAAAGGATTAAAGTTAACAAGTTAGGGTTTAGGTATGTGAGTGGATATAGCTGATAGTGAGTGTAGTGAGCTAGCTCTAGACCAACACCCAGGATCAACCCTAAGGTCAAACAGTCCTATGGGGACTCTCCTTGAGATCCTCCATACTGACCCCACCTACTAAGTGCTAGAGGTTAGGACCAACGTGTGGAATTCAAGTTGAGGAAGGAAGATTCTAGAATTTATAATGGTAAGGTTTCCTTTTCTAGTTTTCTAAGAATAGTCAACAGGAAAGTCCTATGGCTAGACCTTAAGCAACTAAGGATGGAAAACTAAACCTCAACCAAAAGTGAGGTCAACATTTTTCCCATTGTGGATTTGCAGCATTAGAATTATTGTTACTCCAACTAAAATTTGGATGATTCTTCCATTTAGAATTATAATAATTGGCATAAGGGTTATTAGAATGATTGTTTATTGCATTTAAGGTCTTATAAGAAGATTTAGATTCTATCAGTTGTCCCAATGAGTTATTTGGGCAGCTAACATAGATATTGCATCAGAATCATGAATAGTAACTACTTTCAGAGGTCCATTGAAAATTATTTGTGGTCATCTCTTCAATTAATGAACATGCTTCATCAAATGATTTTAACATTAATGATCCACCAGCAGCAACATCAATTATCGATATAAGAGACCCATTCAACCCATTATAAAAGTTTTGAATTATTAACCAATCTGGCAACGCATGTTGTGGACACTTTCTAAGGAGATCTTTAAATCTTTCCCACGCTTCATAAATTGATTCCCCTTCAACCTAACAAAAAGATGTCATATCATTTCCAATTTTAACATTTTTTTAAGGTGGGAAATATTTAGATAAGAATTTTTGTAATAAATCTCTCCATGTTCTCAAAGATCCAGGTGTTAATGAGTTTAACCACATCTTAGCTTTATCGATTAATGAAAAAAGTAAAAGTCTAAGCCTAACAACATCATTTGACACTCCATCATATTTAAATGTAGCACAAAATTCAAGAAAACTAGCAAGGTGTAAATTAGGATCTTCAGTTGGTGTTTCTCTCAGTTAGGATCTTCAGTTGGTGTTTCTCTAAATTGATTTTTTTGTATCATTTGGAAAATAGCAGGTTTAAGCTCAAATGAATTGGCAGCTACAGCAGGATTTTGTATACTTAAAAGAATTTCATCTTCTGTAGGATTAGCATAATCTCTTAAAGGTCTCTGATGATCTTCATTTTTATTTCCAACATTGTTTAAATTGCAGGCCATTTTGCTAAAATGATCTTTCACATTTTGTTATTTTTGAATTTTTTTGACAGTTCTCTCCAGTTCAGAATCATAAAGTACTAAATTTTCAAATCTCACACTACGCATAAACAAAATAAAGCAAGTAATTAAGAAAAACAAGTAGACAAACTTAAATACAAAAATGTTCAAACTAAACTAAAAATACTCATTTTTATATATTTATTTTTAAAATAAAATAAATACTTAATAATACTTTTAGCTACTTTTCTAGCGACGGCTCCAAAAACTTGATGCGAGCGTAGATTTAGTGCGTAAATTTTGCAAATATTTTTGCAATGTTACAAAATTACACGTGACAGATATATAATAAATATATAATATAATCCCAAAAAAATATCTTTTATGAAAATAGTTTATCTTTTAAAACTCTTTTTAAACTGCCAAATCTCCGTTAAAATCAATGCAAGTATACGTATCACTTAAGTAATAAAGGGCTTTAATGGAGTCCTATAAAGGCTTAAGTAATAAAGGGCTTTAATGGAGTCCTCGATATCGATCCCATAGGGAAGTTGTAAAATCCTTTAATTAAGTTTTTGAAATTATTTTATAATTAAAAATACAAAAACAAAAGTAAAGTGTGAAATTTGAATATTAACTACATTTGAATATTAACTACTATTTGAATATTAACTACTAAGATTAATGCTATATAAAATGCAGTTGAAAAAAAAACAAAATTAACTAACTAAGAACTTACTTTCAAAAGTAAAATTACAAAAACTGAACAAAGTTTTTGTTTTGACCAAAAGTTCAAATTTAAGAAAGCATCATTCCTCTTTACAATGAGTATATAGATAGTGAAGAAATTGGAATTATTTGTAAATATATAAAAAAACTTTTTTTGTGTCAAATAGGAGCAATCCTACTCTTTACCCTCTTCCGAGTGTTATAAAGAACATTGACTAATGAAGAGTTTGGTTCCTAAATCAGTGGTTAGGCTGGGAGGATACCTGCTGCCACTCTAGAGCTTCCACTATCCCTCAACTGAGGGCTAATAATGTCACATCAGTTTCCAATTAACTGGATCAAATTGGGAATTTTAATCTGTCACCTTAAAAACTTCAATTCTGCATCCAACAATATATATTGCTTATTTATTTGCACCCAATCCAATGGATGATATACTCTCCCATGAAATCAAATGTGGCCCTCCCTATAATGTAGAAATCATATCTCTATTCAGAACATATGTTTCTCAACAAGTTTTAACATTTCAATTGGCCAGATTGAAATTTAATGAAGATCGGAGTTCAAATCATCACAAATTATTAACATTTAAAATCATAGAAAATAAAATCAAATCTTCACAAAACATATCTCAAAGTAGGGAGAATGATAAAAAAAACTACTCAAAATTCATGTGAAGGATACGACAAAACACGAATTTTATATATAAAAACAAGTTTATAAAATAAAAGAAATAAAAGATACAACTTATCTCATAATCCTTCCGAAGCAAATCCCTAGAAGTTCTATTTAACCCTTTCTCTCTTTACAATCCCACTCAATTATCTCTTAGAAGTGCAATGAAAAAGAAATGTCTCACCTTCCCTCTCCTCTTACAACCCTAGAAGAAAATCTCCTCTTCTCTCCTCGTGCCTCTCACACCAATTCTCTCTCTCTCTCTCTCTCTTTCTCGTCCCCCTCTAGCCCCTTTGAAGTCTTCTTTTTATTTTTGGGCTTCCTCCTTTGAAAGGAATTCTAAATTCCCTCCAAAAGTCAACTCTTTTGAATTCAAAAGATATGTCATTTGATCCAAAAGACATATATCTTCATAAAAGAACATTCTAAAACGTTTAGATACATTGAATTACTCCAATAAGTGTGTAGAACAAGTGTCACTTTGAAAATTTGCACAAAATTCAGCTCTAACCACCTTAATTTACAAAATGTCGTCTCTTGAGCATCAGGTGTCGATCTGCAACATCATGCGCCATAATCCTAAAATTTTTTGTTTTGGCTCCAAATTTCATCCATTTTGCCATTTCTGCTTCAAATGCCTAAAAATGATATACCTGCAACAAAAACATGAAAATATCTTTCTTTAAAGTGCATATCACCAAAAATAAGCATAAAATATGTCTTTAAAACATTATACTATTTTGGTGTATCAAGCCTCTATTAAGGATTCTTTTGAGAAGGTTGACGAAAGACCTCTCAATTGACCAAATGATTCTCAAATGACCGAATGAGGACACCAACATGCCTTTAAATGCCCCTCTTCAAACTGTTATAAATACATAACGATGCGAGTGTCAGTTATGGTACATATAAAAATGTAAAGGTGTAATAATGACTTGTAACATCTCTATTAAAATAGGGATAAACATGTAAATTTTATTAGATACACTTGAAAACTAAGAATAGGGGGTCATTCTATCAATAAAGGACTATTGAATTTATTCAATTTGAATTTGTGTTACTGTGCACTATCTCTCTCTCTCTCTCTCTCTCTCTCTCTCTCTCTCTCTCTCTCTCTCTCTCTCTCTCTCTCTCTCTCTCTCTCTCTCTCTCTCTCTCTCTCTCTCTCTCTCTCTCTCTCTCTCTCTCTCTCTCTCTCTCCCTCCCTCTCTCCCTCCCTCTCTCTCTCTCTATTCCTCTCCTCTGTTCAATGCTCTATACCACGTGGGTGATCCACTAGACATATTTGGATTGAACAATAATAATTTTATTTGTAAGATACCCATGCAACCAAAACATTGCATGAAACAAAGAAGAAAATGATTAAAAAAAATCACATAACATAAATAAAATGCCATACGACACACTAAATGTTGAAAGAAGAATTACTTTTCTTGAATGGCTTGATGTTTAAGCCTATCATCAAGCTCCCTATTCATACGTTGGAGCTAGAACTTTCCGCAATTACACTATTACATCGAATAAAAAAGTACAACTAAAATTTTTAATTAAATTCATGGTTTTAAAGCTAGAATGATTGGAGAATATACATTTATTTTAGGTGAAATCACTGCTTAATATTTGTTATTAGCTGGTTAAAATTATGACAAAAACTCACTTGCTTAGTCAAGATGGGAACACAACGTCTAATTTTGAACCAATTTTACAGGCTCTTGTGAAATTTATGCTAAGCTCTACAAATTCATATTGAGTCAGGTGTCTTCCTGCTAAGCTTTGGAATATCTACAAGTTCATGATGCACCCAACAAGTTCATTTCATTCCCAATGAGTCCATATTGATCTGACGAGACCATGTGATTTCGAGAAAATTTGCACTTGCATTAATATATCAAAAAGTATAAAAAGCTATGCTTGTATGCACCATGGAGTAGAAAAAAAAAAGATCTGTCATCTACAAGAATGGTAGAAAACTCCCTATCATCTTCTACGTGCACCAAAACAAAAGAACCAGTAAAAACATGCTTGACACAAAAAGGAGCTGTCCTATTATATTCTCTAGAATGTTGCAACTCATGAGTATAACCTGAACTTTGCAGTTCATGATTGACTTGTAGTGTATTGTCTCTATTTTCGTTATTTTTGGCTGCATTGCCTTAAACTAATTTGGCTTACTTGAGTAGAATAATAGAGATATTTCGGCCAATAGTGTTAAAGAATACAAAATGAAATTTTAAGAGTTAAATATATCAATTACTCTTGGAGTATACAATTTCGTCAGCCTGCTTATATATGCAAACGCCATTCATTTGCAATAGCACAACTTGAAAGTATGAGACACGTTGAGTCCAATGCTCTAACCTGCCGACTTTATTTCAAAAGCTGATAAAATAAAACACTTAATTAACAGCACGTAAATTGCAGTTCATTATGGCAGGTGCTAATCTTGTCTTAACCTCTTCTTTTCTTCAATGAATTTTGTGTCTTCCCGCCAAAGATTTTAGATAATAATAAGATGAAAACAACTTTTGATTCCTTCGATTATATTTTTTTCTTCGCTCGAGAGAAAAAAATACTTTTAACCAAAAAATAATAATAAAATAAGGGCCTCTTTGCGTGAACCATTCACTCTAAATTCCGAGGATCGAAGTCAAAAGTTTTATGCCCTGACTTTCCATTTTTTTTTAAGTTTTCCCAATGCAGAAGTCAGCTTAGACAAGACTTCGATATGACATTCAGCGTCATTAGGTGGTGAAAAAGCGATGAAAGAACGTCCAGGGTTGGGACTTGGCCTTCATTTTAAAAGCCATGACGGGAAAAGCTTTCACGGTCTTAACAAAAAAAAAAGTTATTAAATAATATTGAGGTTATTTGATTTATGTTTTAACTAAAACAAAAATTTATTTAGTATTTATATATATTCTATATTTTGTCGAATATGTTATGTTTTAACATTTTTTTCCACATTTTTTTATACGCTTGTAGTCTTTTATTAGTTATTTAATCCCATTGGTTTAAAAAACATGATTTATGTTCTTATATAGCATTATATTAAATTTTCTAATAATCAAAAAGAAATTCTTCTATTTCTAAAAAAAGATTAATCAATTTATTTAATGGAGCAATCTTGGAGTGATTTGAAATTATTAAAAAAATTACATCAAGTTTTAGCATGTTGCTATACTAATGGAGGCTATTCTCCCTTGTACTCCAACTTGATCTCGAGAAACTGATCACGTCTAAAATCTCTAGACACATCTAGCTTGAATAGGTCAATTGAGGTGAAAATTTTATAAGTTGATAATATGTCACCAAATTTTAAACTAGCCGAGAATAACAAGCTGAAAAGTTTAAATCAAAACTAGCATAACTTGGCTCATTGACTCACTACTCTCAGCTACTAACATGCTAAACATGACGGCTAATAAGTCAACTTTACTCCGTTTACACCCCTAATCATATTATATATGTCATTACAACAAAATTCAAAAGATTTAAAATAAAGAAATAATTTATATTGTTTATCTAGAGGAACAGAAAGGAAAAGTTCAACAAGCTTCCCATAGGATGACCAAAATAGAAGATAGAACAAATAATACCGTCACTACTATCTTTCTAGCTCTAGTTTGACTTTTAGGAAAAAAGAGGAACGGAAAGGATAAGTTCAACAAGTTTCCCATAGGATGATCAAAATTGAAGATAGAACAAATCATACGATCACTACTACCTCTCTTTCTCTAGTTTGACTTCTAGCAATAAGTTGACATAAATTATGAGCAAATTAGTTTGCGGAAATTCATATACTACTAAATAAAAATCAAATTAGGGCAAGCAATCAACATAATATTTATTTGTTTTATAACTGGTAATTTGAATTGGCCGTGCATTTTCTAAATTTCCAGTAGTAGATTTCCTCTGCACTTTTACTCTAAAGTTTGCTATTCTTCTTAATAAATCATGTAAGCAACTATGAGAAGAGAATGGAGTGAGGATGCATGGCCGCAATTGATTGGTGCCACCTTGTTAAAATTTTATCATTATATTATTATTTTAAATTTGAATAATGCAACTTGATTAACATTATTTTTTTACTATTATTTAACAGAACCCCTATTACTTGGATCTCTCCCTTTAATGCCTCCACAAGAGCTTTTGAATTTTTTTTTTTAAATATAGTTGATAGTCTTCTTTGACATTCTTTAGAAGAAGAAGTTTTGTCTTGATAGCTGTTTTGAGATGGGCTTAAATTAAATGAGAAAAAATCCATGTCAACATTGGTGTTGGCATCGACGTCTAGAATTCATGTCCAATGTCTATGCCAGCATTGGCGTTACAATCAGTATCAAATTTCTATCTCAGAGTCATTATCCATGTCAATCAAATCGAGAAGAATGAAAGCAGGGAGTGGTAATGAAAAGAAAGGATTGTAAAATGATGTTTATATCATGAGTGGGATGGGGATAAGGTTCTTATGATCATGGGATTTGTTTCAAAACAAGAAAAATATTATTTTATTATGAACATCTTTTTAAAATAAAATAAGTTGTTTAAAAAATAATCAAAACAAATAAAAAAGTGTAAGAAATTGTTTTTTTCCATTTAGAAAAAAACACATAACACAAAACATAAATTGATTCTAAATAGCCAATTAGGTTACTCTATAATCGAAAGGTTTAGGAGTCATAGAGGATCACTTTTAATTTTACTTTTTATTCATTTATATTATTTCATTTATGTTTTAATTTAAAACAAAACATAATTTGTAAGGTAAGCTAAAATAAGGTTGTTTTTAAAACATTAAAAATATTAAAAGTTTTTTTGATTATTTTTAAAAATAAACTTTACTAAAAAAAGTTTTTGACCGCACTTATTTAAAGAAACCTTAGAAAATATTGCTATAAAGATTAAAAATTTCATATAAGTATTTAAAACTGTTGTTAAATATCTTTGCAGCGCTAGTTATCATAATAATTTAAAAACTGGTGCAATAAAAATAGCAAGTGTTTTTGTGATTGTGATAGCCTATATAAAGTTCTATGAAGTGTGAATAACTATTAAATCAATGCAATATGGGTTTCATAGAGCGTGAAAGTTTTCTTGTTCTGTCTTGCGTAGATTCCTTAATCTCCTAGTGGTTTTGCGAGGGTCTTGATCCTTCTTCATTTCTATTGACATCTCCCTCTCGGGAGCATAGTCTTTCTTTTCACGATGTGGTTGCAGGAAGTTCTATGGAATCATTTTTTAGTCTCTTTTGGTCTAGCTGTAATGAGCAACTTGTTGATTCTTATTTGACTAGTTTGCTCAAGAAGGCTTCTAGGAAAAAAAGGTAAACCTACTTTATTTTTTTCTTGAAGAAGATGCCACTATGCTTGTGGAGCCTCTTAGGTTTACTTTAGTGTATAAATTTACATTTACTCATCCTAAAATGGAAGTTGTTCGAAATTTCTTTGTAGTTGTGAGATTGGTTGGTAAGTGGAATTTACGATAAATTGACAAGAGGAATTTAATGATCAAACGAGAGAAAGAAGAGGACTATACAGTTATTTTCTCTAGAAAGATCCTTTTAATTGAAAAATATTATATGAATATTTTGAAATGGACTCCCGATTTTAATCCTAAAGAAGAACCTCCTATTATGCTGGTTTGGGCAAGGTTTCCTGAGTTAAAATTACCTCTCTTCAATCTGAAAGTTTTATACTCATTGGTTTATATTTTTGGAAATTTTATGAAATTTGATATTGCTACTTTGAATTGTTCTAGGCCTTCTGTGGCTAGAGTTTTGGTTGAACGTGATGTTACTTCTAATTTTTATGATACAAATTGGATAGGGAAAGCTAACAATCGCAACTTGAAGAATGTAGAGATGGAATTTGTTCCACACTACTGTACCAAATGAAAAATGTTTGGACATTTACATGCTACTTGTTACATTTCTCACCTAAAATTAAGGAGTGATAAACCTGCTAGATCTCCTAATGTTAATTGGAAGGAATAAATAATTAATAAAACATTACAATCTACTCTAAAGAAACCTGATATTTAGTTGGTTTATTCCAATGTTTTTCCTAGTCTTGATAATCTTAATACTAATATTTCTAACATGGTGTATGCTGAGCCTAATATTCATTTAGCTAATAGTACTAAAGATTTTCAGTCCTTGACTAAACTCTAAGGTTTTTGATATTGCATATCTTGTTTCTGTTAATGAGGAAACTCAGTTTAAAGTTTCTATTATTGTAGAAACATCTTTTTCTATGGAGGTTGAAAAAATTTTGGAAAATGAGGGTTTTAATATGAAAAAAATCCTTGGGAGATTCTTTAAACAATGTTGTTATTATTCAGATAAGGAATGTGAATAAGATAATGATTCCTCATTTGTTTGCTGAAGGCATTTCTTTGGATAATTATAATAGAAAGAATGGTTCGATTGATGATAGTACTCCTATGGATAATTGTATTAACAAGAAGGTTGAACTCGTTTCTAAACTAAATCAGTTTAAAAATGATTTGGAAAAATAATGGGTCACGATCAAAGCCAAGAAAAAAAGGATCAAAGGCATTCATGAACTTAAGTATGTTAACCTCGAGGCTGTATTAATTGATAGCTATGGGGTAAAGGTAAAAAAAGATCAATTAACCTCTCCTAAGAAGATTAAAGGGTGGAACCATATTTCTGATGTTTAAGTTGATGATTTAGAACATTTAGGGCATTGTCGACTTTAATGCCTCTGATAACTCAAGAATATTATTAAGATTCATAAGCTTGCTTTCTTTGGTATCTTGGAGCCTACGATTGTTATTCATATTAATGACATTTATTGAAGTTATTCAAGAGTTTCAATTTCTTTGTAAATATTAATAATAAAAGTTTGTTCTCTTGGAATTCATCTATAAGGTGGATGTTAACATTAAACATGCTCAATTTATTCATTTTAGAATTATTAATGTTAATATTTCTTTCTTCACTACTGCTATCTACGCGGGTTGCACAAATGAAGCTCATTTGGACTTCTGAAGTAACCCGATTGCTCTTAGTTATAATTGTAATGAACTTTGGATTGCAGGTGGAAATTTTAATGCTATTCTTTCTGGAAAGGAAAAAAAAGGTGGTAGATATCTTAATGAAAAACTTATTACTGATTTTAACGATGTTTTATTAGATGCAGGGCTGTTTGTTCTTTGTTATAATGGTAACATTTATGCTAGGTCTCGTGTTAAGACCTTTGAGAGGCTAGAAAAATTTGTGGCCAATGCTTCTTAGCTAGACTCTGTGAATCATCTGTCTATTACGTGCTCTGATCAGGCTCCCATTATTCTTACAGTGAATTTGGTTTTTAAATCTAAATTCTATCTGTTTAGATTTTTAAATATGTGGAGTCTTCATCATTCCTTTTTGCAGTTTGACAAGGATAATTAAATTGCTAGTATTGAGGGAGATGCAGGTAATAGAATATGGTTTTTGAATAAGAATTTCAAGGCTAAATTGAGGAGTTGGAATTGGGAGGCTTTTAGGAATCTTCATACTATGATACATTCAATCAAGACCAATTTGAAAAATAAGGAAGAAGATTGTAGCAATAATTTATTGAGCATCATGATCTTTTGGCTAGTCAGGAAGCACCTACTAGTGTAATTATATTTGTTGATGGTGATAGGAATTCTTCTTATTTGCATTCTCTTATTAAGAAAAGAAGAATGATTAACAATATCATCAAAATAAAAAAAATTATCGTTTTCCTTATGCTCAGGATCTCATTGAGGCTGAAGGTATTGATTATTATTCTAGGGTTTATATATTATGGTCAGTACTAAATCAAATTGCCCTGATGGTTTTATATTTGCTTTCTATATGGTTTGTTAGGATGTGAATAAGGAGAATGTTATCAGTGTTGTTCAAGATATTTTTAAAGGAATTGATCTACCTAAATATTTCAAAACTTATAACTTGGTTCTTATTCCCAAAACTAATGATAGGTTACACTGGAATGCTTTCAAACCTTATTAGTCTTAATATTGTCATTTTTAAGGTGGTTTCTAAAATTTTGTTAAGTCGTCTTCAATCGTTTCTTAATAAGTTGGTTTCTGAACAACAATTTACTTTTTTTAAAGGTATATACATTGGTAAAAATGCTCTTATTTCTCAAAAGTTTGTTCTTGATTTGGACACGATCGGTTGGGAGGTAACATTATTTTTAAGATGGACATTCAAAAATTTTATGATATTTTTTTTGGAAGTTCCTAAAGCTAGGGGTTTTAATCAGGCTTCTTGTAATCTTATCAAGAGGATTATGGAGAATAATTACTATTCCCTTTTAATTACTGGTAAGAAATGTGGCTTTTTCTAATCCTATAATGGGATTAAGCAAGGTGATCAACTTTCCCCTTATATTTTCATTTTGGTACTTAATTACCTTTTTAGACCTCTTAATATGATCTTCTATAACCATCCTAGCATGTATTTTGTCGATAAAGGGTATTATGATTTGTCTCATCTTGCTTATGCTGATGATCTTATTATTCTCACTAATGCCCACAATGGTTTTATTAAAAGGATTTGGCAAGGTTTGGAGGATTTTCAAGCTACCTCTGGTTTATCGTTTAAAATTAATTAGATCCATTTATATTGTACTAAATGGATTATGGCTAAGAAGAAGAATTGTATTCAAGCTTTTACTGGATGTAATAAAGGGATATTCCTATTAATTATTTGGGCTTCAATCTTAAGAAACGAAGGAGGAAGAAGCATTTTTTTGAGAATATTATTGATAAAGTCAATAAGAGGTTGCTTTCTTGGGATTATCTGTTATTATCATTTGGTTTCAAGGTTACCTTATAAAAAATGTGCTCACTTTTATTCCTCTCTATAATTTAAAAATGCCTACTAATCTTTGCATGAAGTTAGAAAAGAATTTTAATAGATTTCTTTGGGCTGATAAGGATCGATAAGGATCATAAAATTTAAGGATCATAAAATTTATTTAATGAGGCGGTCTAAAATGTGTAAACCTACCATATTTGGTGGTTTAGATTTTAGATCCTTATCTGATTAAATGAAAATCAAGTTTTTGAAGCTTTCGGTGCATTTCAGAAATGGTTTATCTCCTTGGGCCCATATGATGACAAATAAATCTTGCAATAATGTTCATCCTTTGGCTATTTCTAGTAATCCTATTGATTCTTATGTTTGGAAGGAGACGTTAAAGGTTTCTAAACATGCATAAAATTTTATTTGTTGGGACATTGGTGAAGGTTCTTGTAGCTTATGGTATTATAATTGGCTGTGTGATGGCTCTTTGACTGATACCTATGAGGGTCCTTTTGAGATTAACATGAAAGTTTATGATATATGGTATAATCTTACTGGGGATATTTTGAAATTGAATGTTTTGGTGAATAAAGCAGATGCTCTTACTCTCTCAAATATTCCTAATGATATTGGTAGGAATTAGATTAAAGTGAAAAATATTATGGAGAAATCTATTTTTAACACCTTTGCCAATTCTTTTAGCACTCTAGAGGTTTGGACTTACAATGGGTTAGAGTTCTTTTGTGAAACCTTCACAATCTTTTTTTCTTTTGGAGGCTCCATCATAGGACTGTTCTTATTGATAGTATTTTTAAGTTGAAAGGGATTAAATTGGCTTCCAAATTCTCTCTTTATAATTCTCAGGAAGAGGAGATCAAACATTTATTTTGCAACTTGCCTTTTGTTAAGGGTTTATGGATTATGGTCCTTTCCTTTTTGGATACAAAGTTGAATTGGAATTATGTATTATCTATTAATGATCTGATTAACTTTTTGAGAAGTAAGGGTGGTCTGTTTTATGCTTTTATCTCGACTCTTGTTCCTTTATTTCCTTGAACTGCTAGAAAGATGTCAAGCATATAAATAAGAGGATTTCTAAACTTTATTGTTTTAATTACATGAGATGTTATATTGGTAAAATGTTTAGATTTGAAAATTTAAGTATCCTTTTAATAAGAAGCTCTTGAATCTGTTTCAATTGTTTAAAGTGTCATTTTCTCGGAAGGTGAACATGCAGGTTATTTTTATAGTTTTAAATAAACCAAACAAAAGTTTTGTTAAATATGATATTGATGGTAGCTAGAAGAGGTCTTTGGCTAACAATGGGTTAGCTGGGTGTCGGCACTATTTTTGGTGTGAGGTTTGCCCGTAAGAAGCTGTCGGTCATCGGAATTGAAATCCCGTTGCCCGCTTCGGAAGGATGTTTTTCTTTTTTTTTTTTAAATTTAGTTTTGAAAAAGATGAAGTCAAACTGACCCCATAATTTTCATAGTTTAAATGAAAGAGCGCTTTACCTCAAATCCTTTATCTATCCCGAAGGATGAACACAAGAATTGAGGGTGAGGTTCGATCAAATAAACTAAAGAAAGTTATGACATCC
>NW_018165192.1:198136-210895 GCF_001263595.1 Phalaenopsis equestris | reverse complement strand
TGGGCGGGCCCAGGAGCAAAGGGGTCGGGTCGGGGCTAGCTTAAGCTTGACTTGCTAGCTCCTCGAGCTCAATTCACGAGCCACTTATCGAGTCGAGTCGGCTTAACCCTTACACCCCAAGCGGAGCCGCACCACAATTTTTTGTGTTTGATAAAATTGTATTTGCCTTCTTTTTCAAAAAACTATGTTTTGCAACCTAAACTAATTAAGTGGTGGTTGTTAAAAAGCTATGGTCTAACTTTTAAGCAAACTAATTGTAATAGTCATCTGAGTCTTTTGAACATTAACTTTTGCAAACCATAGGTTTCGAGATAAAACGTGAATTATTACCATGCATTTTATCGGCGGCTGCCTCGGCAGGGGGGTATCCCTTTCCTTTCTCGGTGACAACATGGATGAGAACTGGGCCAGGAGCAGGCATGGACTTCACCTTCTGCAAAATTGTCACCAAATGGTCGACGTTATGGCCGTCCACTGGACCAATGTAGTACAATCCAAGCTCCTCAAACAGTGAAGATCCTGAAGCGCTAATCATTCCTCTCGCATATTCATCCATTTTCGCGGCAACTTCATGCGTATGTCCACCAATTTGCTTCGTGATGCTCTGCTCAAATAATATAAATTAGAACAGAGAGAGAGCGCGAGCACATGTTTTGTTATAAAAAGTAAAAAAAATGATTTATATTCAAGTAGTTGCACAATATTTGAAGTTGATTTTTGGCCTGACAGCCATGAGCTCCACGCTCTGTATTTTTTAAATATTAAACAGAGCCAAAATTTATTCGGATTTGAAATTAACAGCGATATGTGCCAATAAATCCGCGATGGCCATGATTCGTCAGAGTTCGATTCACACACTAAATATTAATCTTAATGCGCTTGAGACTCATTTTTCCAAAAAAAATAGAATGAGGTTAGACCAGCATAAACTCATTCCTTGCAGGCATCTTTTTTCTTCTTGCTATTTTTTTGTCGTTTACATGCATTAATTACATAAATCACCAAGTACATGTAAAAAAAAAAAGAAAAGATTTTGATCTGTGAGCAACATGATGAAAATGAATTCAAGGCTATGCTGATAAAACTGTGATTTTTAACAAAACATCAAGATCCCATTTTGGTTGCTTTTAATCATAAAAAAAAATGCTATAATGAAACTGGTGAAAAAATTTTGACTCGATTAAAGGAATTTGTAGATTTTGAAATGAAAATTAACCTTTTTCTTAAATTCAAAAAGACCTTAAAATGATCACCTTTGCGGCTTCCCGAAGTTTTCTGAGCTTGGTGCTAGACTGGAGCTTAGAGAGGGCTCCGCTGAGAGCTCCCACCGGTGGTGCAGGCCCATCAATGGTGGCCGTCGGAAGAGATACTTGTTTGTTATCATTGAGCACGATTATGAGATTGGAATCCAAGAAACCTGAGTTGTTCATAGCTTCATAAGCTTGTCCGGCCGTCATGGCTCCATCTCCAATCACAGAGATGACATGGTGCTTCTTGCCCAACAAATCCCTCCCAACCGCCATTCCTATAAATACATCAATTACTAAATTTAATGGAAAAAAAGGAAAAAAAAACTTGAATTTGATAAAACAAAGCTATCATACATACCAAGTCCTGCAGAAATGCTTGTAGAGCTATGACCAGCCCCAAAAGCATCGTAGATGCTCTCTTCCCTTTTCGGGAAACCAGCAAGCCCAGATGTCTGCCTTAGAGTTAACATCCTTGACCTCCTTCCTGTCAAAATTTTATGCGGATATGCCTGCAAAAATTTAATGTTTTCAAACTCAAGCGCTGTGCGCTGACAGAAAAAATTTAGACAGAATAATGAATGGTTCCATCTTCTGCAACCTGATGGCCGACATCCCAGATGATCTTATCATGAGGAGCATTGAAGACATGATGAATTGCCACAGAAAGCTCCACCACTCCAAGACTAGCGCTCAGATGCCCCCCGGTTCTAGACACTGTGTACACTATCTCGGCTCTTAGTTCTGCCGCAAGTTGTTCTAAATCCTGAAGAGAAAACAATTGATTCATCAAAGAGGAAAGGAAAACTAATGATGAAAAGAAATAGTTTCCAAGTGGAAAAAAGTGAGTACATGAACGGATAGATTCTTCATGTGGATGGGATAGTTGATGGTATCCAATAAAGGAGTCTTCGGCTTCTCCCCTGAGAAATCAATCTTCCACTCACGCTTTTCTTTTCTAACTGCAATCTCCTGATCCCCATCGCCGCGCCCTACTCTCACACAAACCTGAAAAAAATTGAATCTTCTTTTAAAAAGTGAAACGGGAAAGGGATGGATATAAAAGGTTCGATTTTTCTGCCAGCTCAAGAAGGAAAATGGAGAAAGGTGGGATCTTTCGTGTCTTAACAATACCTGACGCCGGAAGCCGGCAGTAGGTAAGATAGCCGACTGAGAAAAAAGGCAATTGGGGGCCATTAGAGGTGTAGATAACGCCATTGCAGTAAAGAGACTACCTTCGACAGGGAGAAGACGAGAGGAAGGGTTGAGTGGGTTTTGAACTGCAATTGAGCTAGAGGAGCTGGTGTTTTATAGGAGAAAGTTGCAGAAGTGGATCGAAGTGGAGGACTGACGAGACTCCGTGGCAATTTGGTTCCTTGAAGCAATGGAATTTTATATTTATCATAAATTTGTTCATAATTAACTTCGAATCGCGGGTCTCGGCTCACACCAGACAGCCGATGACGTGCGTTTGATTCGCACTAACCCCTAAGACTCATAATTAACGACATATTTTAATTTTTAATTCCTCTTTATTTCTTTATATACATACCATGCAATTTTTATATGTTAAAATGTCTAATAACTATATTTAAATATTTAATATACAAAATTTAAATCTTCAACATTACATAAAAATATGACGAATACTAAATTTTAAATTATAAAATATATTATCATTAAAATTTTAATGTTGTTGTGATAGTATATTTTAGATATTAGATATTTAATAAATTGTGTTATATTTACATAAATTCTTAAAAAAAAAAATGTAGATAAAAATCTTTCTAAGTTTGTATACAAAACAAAATTCTCAAGGCAATCAATTGGCCTAGAGCAAAAAAAGTAAAATTCAATGATTTGACAGAAGACTTCATGTGCTCAATAAGTCGATCGACTAGTGATCATTGGTCGATCGAAGGAAGAATGATCGACTGAATTTTTGCCCAGCTATCGAAGAATTGCCCGGATCGAAAATTTTGATGTTGATTATCTTAGAGTTGATCGGTTGATGTTTGAAATATGTTCATAAATAATAAGCCAACCTAAATTAAATAAGTCAACTGATTCAAATGCATATAGATCAGAAGAATTAGACTCACAGAAAGTTGTCAATATCAGTTATTAATGAGAAATATTTTAATGTCGGTTATGAATGTGAAAGGATGTTGGTATCAGTTATAGATTCAAAAAGACGCCATTATTGGTTATAATTACCAAAACACGTCAAAGAAGGTAAAAACTTATATGTAACACCCCCAATAAAATAAAGACAAATAATGAGTTGTTACGACCCATTAAAATGGGGGTAAAAATGCAATTTTATCAAGAGTCTCCTATGATAATAAATAGGGACCATTTTATGAATGAAGAGATAGATGCTTCCATCATTATTCATCTTGCACTCTAGTATTCTCTCTATCTCTCTCTTCTTTCCTTCTTCTTTATACTCTATCCCTCAAGGATTGTTCCAAAAGACAAAATGGGATTCAAAAAATACCAAATTATATTTGTAGAATAATTCTATATTTAGGCTTATATTTTTTGAAATTGTGTTAAAAAAAATTAAAGGCGATAAACTTATAATTAATCTTTTATTTAAGATAATATAATAATATAAGGGCATTTATATACAAAACATTCAAATGTTATTACTTAAGAAATTTTTTTTCCATATTTTAAATTTCATATAAATATCAAAATTCACATGAAACTCTCGACCAATATTTTTATAGTTGTCAAATTTTAAATGATTTGATCACTACACGCAGAAGATACAAAATCAATGATTCAAAAAATCATAAGAATAATAAAATCATAAATAAATAAATTCAAAATCATAATCTTAAATAATTATTAGGGCAAGTGGCCTTGATTCAACTTTTATCATTAATCGTGTTGCTTTTGATTATCCACATAATGGAGTTGGAAACTACTTCGAATGCTCTAACCATGTTGGCAACAAAGAGTAAATTGTTTGGCCGAATCAAATTTTTGACATCTTTGTCGAGAAATTTGATTATAAAATTGATTTGAAAGTTGGAATAGGTTGTTTTCTAATTCAAATTTTAATAATTTGTTTTATTTGTATCAATGGTTATCAACCATGTTTAAATTGTCCTGTTTTGTTATATGTTCATGTTGTGTAGCTTGTCTTGTGCAGTTTAAAGTCTTTTATTGATTTTTGTCTCAAGATTGAGCTCTTGTGTTTTTCTTCATTTTGCTTTTAATTGTTGTCATCTATTTATTAATTTTTTTGAAGTGTTTAATTACTATTAGTATATGTTATTGTTAATTATAATTGACTTTTGCACATCGAACTTAGTGGTGCACTGCTGCATTCGTAGTGTTGAACTTTGCGATTTCGTACTGCTTGATCATCAGATAGATTAAAAAAGCTAAAAGACTTTGAAAACTCTAAAAAAAAAAAACAATTTAAGAGTTAAGGCAATCCCATTGGCAAAAAAAACGATCAATCTAGACCACTTAGAGACGTTGTCAATCGTTTAGCATAAGGGTACATCAAAGCATAAATATACCAACTATAATACTATTTGTGTTCAACTTGAACATGCAATTGTCCAGATGGCTAAAAACAATTACTTTGGGACATTGACTAAGATATTTAAATATGAATTTTATTGGCATATATTATTTAAGAATGTGGATGAATTTATTAGGAAATGTGATAAATGCCAAAGAGCGGACTTTGGTGCCAATAGAATATGTATCCAAGAGAATTGAAGCTATAAATACCCCTAAAAATGATTGAAGGGCAATTTTAAAGTCCTTTAAAGGAAATATCATTGAAGCAAATGAGTTTCTTAAAAAGCCAACGTGATAAACGATTTGAAAATCAAACACGCAATTTACGTCCTCTTTCGCCAAACGAAATAAACTAATTAAAAGCAATGAACTTCGTCGAGTCTTCTTAAAAGCCAACGTGATTGATAACTGATCCCATCTGAACAAACGAGACTTGTACAAGGTCAATACAAAAAAAACAAGAATAATAAATAATAGCGTTGCGGGGGATCAATTGCTTCAGATCTCTCGCTGGACCACCTCTTGAAAGCGAATTGATTTGTATGTACAAAATATAATTTTGTAAGACTTAGCAAAGTAGAGCTTTGAGAGTCTCATGAATATATATATATTAATGATGATTTAGCTGATTATTTAATGAGTACTATTTTGTTTTTTTTTTTTTTTAATCAAAGTGAATGCTCGAAACTTAAGAATTCTTCATTTTAATTCCGGTTAATGTGCTATACATTCAAATAAATATTGGGAAAATTACATACATAGTGCCCAGTTCTTATGGATTTATGTATCTCACATCTGAATTTTTATTTTTACACAAATAATGATTTGTCTATAGATGAACAGATGAATTGGATGATTAAAATATGATAATGAGTGATGTTTTTGGACCATGATAGAATCATTTTTAGTATTGTTGGGTTTGTAATGTCAGGATATTTAATTTGATTATAAAGTTGTTGAAATCAGAGCTTTAATGTTCTTAAATTTAAATCTAAATGTTATCATATTGTATATGCATTGAGATTCATGCTTGATGATGTAGATTATATTATATATCAAATATATATTTAGTGAGTCTTTGTCATGATTTAAACTAGCTAAAAAATTAATAAAGTAATTTTGAAAATATTTTAAACTCTTCATATTTAAGCATCGACTGAACTCTTCATTTATCACCTAAAATAGATGAGGAAAATGAAGGAAGGTGATTGGGACTTCACTTAATTTATAAAATAGGCATCAAGCAAAATATACTGATATTTATCTATAAAAAATAACTATCATGTTTGAACCCTAATTTATTTTTTTATGGATATAACAATTACCATTGTGCGACTCCAAGAAGCATAATCATTCACAATGAGCATTTGTAAGAATAATTTCGTTCTTAGGTTTTTGGACTGGTGGGGATAGTAGGAACTAAGAAGATCTTCCACCACAAATTTACTTGTAATTACCTCAAAAGATTGTCCTCGTGATTCCGCCATGGTGTGGATCGACGTGTGTCTGGCTCCATTATCTCGGGGTTGTTGTAATAGTGTTACATATGGAGAAGAGGTATATGAAAGAGAGAATGGTTTTTCATATTTCCAAAGAGTGAAAACACATCCAAATAATTTTAATGATATAGTTAATAGAAATATTTTTGAACATGAGAAAATTTGATTGAGAATATGTTGGTATATGTTTATGCCAACCACATAGATTTTGAACATTTTAATTTATCTGAATTATCAAATACAATATCAAAACTGATAAAACTATTTCAAAAAATAGAAATTACTCTTTTATGATGTATTCAATTAGAATTTCAATCAACATTTGATGAATTATCAAATTACTCCTTTTCCCTGCTTAACCTAAAGACAAAATTGAGTTTAGATTAATCTCGGTTACAAACTTCATATAAAAAGAAGTCTCTATAGTTGATATCATCTTAAGAAAAAATTTTCATTTAAGGTTGAGGTTATGTATTTAATAATTTCAAAGTTAATTTTTACGTTTGTTTATTAAGAATTTCAATTGGAAAATATCAAAACAGAACAATTTTTATCAAAACCCAAAAGAGAAGAAATGGAAAGTGTTTAGATGCCGAGAAACTTAATGACATTTCAACTAACTTATTATTTAGTTTTATCAATCAGAATTAAATAGATTTATTGTTTAAGTTGTTAATTCATTAAAATTTTAAGAGCTTATATCCTACGATATCTGACTGTATGAAAGCTTAGAAGGCGAGGTCTTATGTCGTAACAAGATGAATGACCTCAGAACCTAAAACTAAATGTGAGGTCAACTTAATAAGTAAAACCTCAGAACTTATTCTCACGAGAAAACTTATTCTCATGAGAAAATACAACATAACGAAACTTATAGCACGATCTCACAAAGGACTAGGCAAGCCTGACTTAGTTGGACTTACAACCTTACCTGGATAGGAGTAGCCCACTAAACTTACCTTGCAATGTAAAATTATGTATATAAAGTCTAGTGAGATGCAATGTAGGTAGGCCATTATTTATTAGAGAGAAAAATTAAGGCTTAATTTGATTATGAAAATCAAGATGTTGAAGGTATGATTGATGTGTAAATATCTTAAACGAATGTAGAACAATTTATTTAGAGTTTACAATTTATCATTTTTAATTATCTAATTTAAACTAAGTGATTTTATTTGGTTCAAATTTTAATATCTAGTGATAAGTAAGTTGTGTGTATGCATACAATTATTTATGATGCATGCATAGATGATTAATTTAAAGATTAAGTCTAATATGCAAAAATTGACCCATTTTATAACAAAGGTGATATTAATATGATAGATCCCCCATTCTCTTGCAATAAGCGAGGGTATGAAGACAATAAAAAGAACTAATATGTATGCATATTCCTAAGAATGATCTTTTAGTGTCTAATCCTAAATATTTTTATTTTACTACATTTTATTATTTAAATGCTTTCCTTTTTTTGTTTATGAGTTTTACCTTTTAAAAAATAGGTTTTGAGTTTCTAGATTGGATTGAATAAATAGACATACATAACCTACTGAAAATGATATAGGCTAAAACAAGCACATCACCAACAAATCAAAAAAAAGATACAAATCTAAGTGAACATAAAAACAAAAAGCAAGACACACTGGTTCAAACAAAACAAAAGCAACAAAATTCATTAGGTAATAAGTCTTATACCTAAGACATACTAGCCAGTCGACTAAGCTCTCTGGATGTCTTTAGTTCACTTTTTGATACTTTAAGGTTCATCCCTTAACAAATCCTAGACCTAGAGGATGACTAGAGCTTCACTGTTTGAAGAACGAAGGACTGCAGTTTTGGAACTAGGCCTTTGGAGCAAGAAGAGAGGCACCCTGCAAGATCAGGCTGTTCAGAAGGCCGATCAGGGCTTGCAGCAAGCCTAGGGGTCGACGCACTAACAAGTGAGTCGCCAGCTTGTCCCCCTTAATCAAATATTGGAAGTTCAGTGAAGCTATGTTATTGGCCCGAAATTCACTTCACTGCAATTGAATCATATATTTTATGTTGTTAAATGGACGTTCAATTTTATGATGACTTCTTTGTAACTCTCCACTTTGCTCTTTTTTTAATTTTTTTTAATTTTTTTTACAAATGTAAATTAACTTGAACATCAATCAACTTTATCTTTTGGTATCATAATGCACTACCATATTTTATATATCTTTTAATTCAATTTGTACTCCTTCATTTGCTCAAGTCAAGCCCCAAGGCAGTTAAAAACTTTGGCAGTCTTTCAGCAGTCTTCCGGCCTTGTCCCCACGCTACTTTGGGAAGCTGGGTCTGCCTAACCTCCATGAAAAGCACGTATGGGTGATGCAAATTCCATGACGTCATCTGAATTTAAGACACTATGAAAAACGAGCCTCGGTTCCCTGCATAAAAATTCACATATTTTCTCACCGAAGTATGAAAAATATGTGTAAGTACTTAGTTTTAAATTGTCAACTGCATGCAAGTGTGCATGGTTCTGTTTGATGTGTCAATTGTGTCGCAATGGGTGAATTGTTAGATATGGTTCATATACCTGATAAGGGGCAGATGTTATGTTGTGGTATATTAAAATAGAAATATCGATGATGAAATGAAAAATAGAACGGGAAAATTTACACCAGAAAATAACACATAAATTTACATGGTTTGACAAATTGCCTACATCCACGGAGTTGCAGATGATTTAATTAATTGAGGAATTAAATCGATTGATCACGTCGATAATTACATGATCTCTCACTTGCTCTCTCTCTCTTTACCCAAGAGCAAGAACACTGAAGAAGAAGCCTAAGAGAATCGAGCCTTGCACTACTTCCTTCTCCTTCTTCCTGCTGCAATTTTCTATAGCCTCACCGAATGAAAGATTAAAGAATGGGAGACCTGAAATCCTTCTACGCGCAAGGAAAACCAAAGAAGCAACTGTCTTCCTCTGGTTGGGCTCGAATTCAGGTGAAGAAATAGCACAATCTCTCTCTTCTCCTCCTTCTCCTCGTTGAGACAATGAGAATAGAAAACTTTCGCTCTTGGTTCGGTCACGTGAAGAAAAAGAAGTTTTTTTTTTTCATAAGCCTTACACACTTCCGAACGAAGAAACAGGGAAAAGGAGTAAAACCGCCTGTAACTTAATCAAATTTATTCTGCACATTAATTGGTGGTGCGACCTAGAGAAGCAAAAGTCACCCCTCTTTCCTAAGGAGCTGGGAACAGTTGGAGTAATGGGCTCCACACTAACAAATCTCCCACTTGGAGACCGATACACATGCTACAACATTTTCTTTCTCAAAATGATATCATCTACTAAAGGCATCGCCTTTTTCTTCAAACATGAATCCTCCACCTCTTCAACTCAAGACCCCTGCCTTCAAGCTAGAAGACTAACTGATGTTGCACAGAACTTTAGTTTCTCAAGTGTAACACCCTTTATCAATATATCTGCAGGGTTCTGGCTTCCATAATTTTTCTCAAGCATCAACTATCCGTCATTCAACAATGACCATATAAAGTGATACCTGATCTGAACGTGCTTAGTCCTGGACTGAAATGCTGGATTCCTGACAAGGAATATGACGCTCTGACTATCACTGTAGAGAATGCCCTTCTGGTTCGTCTTGCCCAATTCTTCCAAGAAGCCCTATCGCCATATCATCTCCTTTGCAGGCTTTGACACTGCTATGTACTCAGCTTCTGTAGTAGACAACAAAACTGTCTTCTACAAATTAGAGGTCCATGATACTGCAGTGCCACCAATAGTATAAATATAGCTCGTAGTACTTCTTCTGGTATCAATGTCTCCAGCTAGATTAGCATTAGCGTAGCCCTGTACCTCGGAACTCTCTCCTGAGAAACACAAACACGTTTCTGAAGAGCCTCTTAGGTACCACAAGATCCACTTCATTGCTTCTCCATGTTCCTTTCATGAATTACTCATGTATCTGCTAACAACTCCCACTGCATGGGCAATATCAGGTATAGTGCAAACCATATCATACATAAGTGATTCAATAGCTGAAGCATAAAGAACCTTACTCAAGTGATCTCGTTCCTCTTCCGACTTGGGTAAAAGATTTGTTGGCACAACAAGAAATTTTGAAGGCATTGTGAGCTATGAAACCTGATGGTAATATTTATAAACTGTTGGGGAGTAGAGTTGTAGGTGGAGTTCACTCTGTCAGGTCATATAATTAAAATGCAGTAGGAAAGTTGACCAAACCAGATATTTTCAACAAGTTCTTGTGTTACTTGAACTTGTTGAATGTTTGCAATTGCTAGTTGGCATGGTTGCCCAACCTACTTTGGTGTAAGAAACTCCATTACGTTTTTCTCTTAAGGGGCTGGATGCTTGCAAGGTGGAGATTTTCTTTTAAGGGGTTGGATATTCGCTAAGGTGGAGAATTGTTAGGTATGGCTCATATACCAAGAAATTTGGAGTATCTTGAAATGAAGAGGTGTGTCTCCTGGAATGAAAAGAAGTATCTCTTGGTGTGAAGAGGTGTGTCTCTTGGATTAGTAGGTTACGGGGAGGGAGGGCGTGTTGTAAATTTATCTGAATCTATGGATTTTATCTATAAATAGATATGTAACCCTATGGGTATGCAACCTCACACATGCTGAAATTGACTAACTTCAGTTTTGGTAGATTTTTCCTCTAGACTAAAGTTCCTTCAAACCCCTCTAAATTATGTGGACAAGTCTGTAATGCCACAACTCTGTTGTGTTGTCTGCAACAGTAGTATCAACACTGTTAATTAAACCAGTAGTCACATATAGCGTATGTGTTTTCTTACCCCAAAGTTTCTGAAGAGCCTCTTAGGTACCACAAGATCCACTTCATTGCTTCTCCATGTTCCTTTCATGAATTACTCATGTATCTGCTAACAACTCCCACTGCATGGGCAATATCAGGTATAGTGCAAACCATATCATACATAAGTGAATCAATAGCTGAAGCATAAAGAACCTTACTCAAGTGATCTCGTTCCTCTTCCGACTTGGGTAAAAGATTTGTTGGCACAACAAGAAATTTTGAAGGCATTGTGAGCTATGAAACCTGATGGTAATATTTATAAACTGTTGGGGAGTAGAGTTGTAGGTGGAGTTCACTCTGTCAGATCATATAATGAAAATGGAGTAGGAAAGTTGACCAAGCCAGATATTTTCAACAAGTTCTTGTGTTACTTGAACTTGTTGAATGTTTGCAATTGCTAGTTGGCATGGTTGTCCAACCTACTTTGGTGTAAGAAACTCAATTATGTTTTTCTCCTAAGGGGCTGGATGCTTGCAAGGTAGAGATTTTCTTTTAAGGAGTTGGATATTCACTAAGGTGGAGAATTGTTAGGTATGGCTCATATACTAAGAAATTTGGAGTATCTTGAAATGAAGAGGTGTGCCTCCTGGAATGAAAAGAAGTATCTCTTGGTGTGAAGAGATGTGTCTCTCGGATTAGTAGGTTACGGGGAGGGAGGGCGTGTTGTAAATTTATCGGTGGGTTTTATCTATAAATAGATATGGAACTCTTTGGGTATGCAACCTCACACATGCTGAAATTGACTAACTTCAGTTTTGATAGATTTCCTCTAGACTAAAGTTCCTTCAAACCCCTCTAAATTATGTGGACAAGTCTGTAATGCCACAACTCTGTTGTGTTGTCTGCAACAGTAGTATCAATACTGTTAATTAAACCAGTAGTCATATATAACGTATGTGTTTTCTTACCCCGAGTCAGTACCAGTACTTCTTTAGTAACCTTCCAGGTGCTATTTGAGAACACTACTGAATGTCTACACTCATCAAGCTGCTTAACAGAAATGAGGTTCTTCTTCAGTTCGTGAATGTGTCTGAACTTTTGCAGAGTTCACTTGTTCTTGTTTGGAAGTGCAATGTTAATATCTCTCATTCCTACCACGTTCAGAGCTTCTCCATCTGCTAGATATACTTTTCCAAAGTCACCTGCAACATAATTTTGCATTAATTCCCGATGAAAAGATATGTAAAGTTGTATGGAAAGAAGCTCCTGAATCTAGTATCTAGTCATCAACAAAACTATTAATTGTCAGCAGTAGTGCATCCTGTGATTCTTCAGTTACCATATTTGTATTGTCATTCTCCTTCTTCTTAGGATTCCTACAGTTCCTCTTTATGTGGCTAGTTTTGCTATAATTCCAACAAGTTATTTGTTTATTAGGTCTTGACTTGCTCCTGCTTCTATTCTTTGATCACAAAACAACATTAAATATTGATCACAGAACATCATTAAATGTTGATTTCAGAGCGGAATGGAGCGAGTAAGCAGAGCAGAGCGAGCGAGCAAACTGTCAAATCAGGAGAAGTTTCGTTATGTGGGTTGGGGGTGAAAGTGCAACATCCCCGCGGTACGGTACATGGGTAATTTTGTAATTACATATTATACACTAAGATTATATATATATATGAAAGTCATTTTG
>NW_018165192.1:185756-197176 GCF_001263595.1 Phalaenopsis equestris | reverse complement strand
TGTTGATTGTGAGGGGAGGGGGGAGGGGGGGGGGGGGGGGATTTTGAAAAATTATATGTTATTGTCTTGTATTGACATGAGGGGAGAGATTGTCAGAAGAAAGAAAAAATAAGAGATGAAAAGCAAGGGCTTTTGTACAAAAACATGTTTTCTTTTTTTTGTTGGGGACCACTCGTGAGGCGTGAGCTACAAGTGAAGGATAACAGTTGGAAAGGAGTAGCTTGGGCGAGCTGGGTGAGGTGGAAGAGGTTATCGGGGGAAGGTGATGTCAACTATTTGTTGTATTTATGGATTTATTGTAATTAAGACATGATTCAAAAGTTTTTGAATTATTGACTGTATCAACAAGCATCACATACAAAATAAATCAGGAAATGAAAAAAAAAATGGGGCAAATTTTGAGAGGAAATTTTCTCTCTTATTTCTCCTTTTTTTTGTTCGCCGAAACTTTTTTTTAGAGAGAAAGGAAGGCAGAATGAGTGGGGGGGGGGGGGGGGGGGCCGAAAACTACATTAAAAGGGGGGGGGGGGAATGCTTATTAATTAGTTCAAATTTAAATTTTATAAACAATTTCAAATTTGAACATAGCCTCAAAAGTTCGATCTGAACGGACTAAAGCTTAAATTTTATAAATAACCCCACTAGTTTCAACTTGAAAATATAAGAGATAAAAAAGGGGGGTCTCTTTTATTTGACAAAAATAAGGGAAAAAAAAAAGAGATTTGAGGATGCGAGATTCGTATGAGGAAGAGAGCGAGTGAGGAGTGAGAGAGGGAATAATGGAGGTAGAGCTTTCAATTTTCGCGAGAAAATGAGGGAGGCGACGTGAGTTTATCGAAAGAGCTATGAGCCCATTTCTCTCGGAGAGAGAGGGGGGGATTTTGAAAAATTATATGTTATTGTCTTGTATTGACATGAGAGGAGAGATTGTGAAGAAAGAAAAAATAAGAGATGAAAAGCAAGAGCTTTTGTGCAAAAACATGTTTTCTTTTTTTGTTGGGGACCACTCGTGAGGCGTGAGCTACAAGTGAAGGATAGCAGTCGGAAAGGAGTAGCTTGGGCGAGCTGGGTGAAGTGGAAGAGGTTATCGGGGGAATGATGTCAGCTATTTGTTGTATTTATGGATTTATTGTAATTAAGAGTAATTTGTCCTTTTGAATTTATTTACTTATATGCTCGGGTCCTCATCTATAAATGAGACCTAGGGCTTATGAGAGAGGTTTGGTGAAAAGTGCACAAGTTCTAATCCGAAGTTGTTTTTTTCTCTCTCCCATCCAATGCTAATGGAATACCCCTTCCCATGAACGTAGGCGAATCAACTTAACACCAAACCACATTATTTTTTTTGTGTTTGATCATTGTTGTGTGAATTTATTCGTTTCCACATTATTTTCACAAAAAAAATTAGTATTAGAGCCCTGAGTTTGTGATTAGAGCGTGATTCAACTTCGAAAGTAGAAAATCTTTTATGTGTTGTCGATATTTTTTACAATAGGTGGTCTTACATGCTTTGCCGACATATTTGAAGGTGTAAAAAAAAATTAGGGTTGATGACTCAACCAAGGTGATGAGTTTACCAAATGCATCTCACTTTTAGTTTATTTCATATCAATGTTCTAAAGATGATCAGGAAAGGAAATATATGTGATCGGTTCCATAAGCTAGTGTAGTGAGCAGTTTGTTGTTTGTCAAAGTTTTTACCAGACAAGACATTGCATAAGTACTTGGCGTTGTGAGCAGGTTCATGCATGATTTGGAAAGGAAACATTGATAGAAAGTGAAAAGTATTTTGAGCTATCTGAAGGGTACAATTGATGTTGGCTAGGTGTTTGAGAGACAATCAATTATAATATTGATAGAAAGTGAAAAGTATTTATGTTGGCTAGGTGTTTGAGAGACAATCAATTATAACATATTTGTCTGCAGGCTATATTGACTCGGACTATGCAAGTGATATGGATAGATGAAGATCTATGTTTGACTATTTATTCACATTGGTGGGAGGTCCAATTAGTTAGAAGTTAATTCTTCAGTCTATTGTTGCTTTGTTTATTATGGAGGCTAAGTACATAAAAGTCGCAGAGCTGATGAAGAAATCAATATGGATGAAGGGTTTATTAGATGACTTTGGGAGTCGATTAGAAATCTCTGACAGTGTTCTGTGACAGTCAGAGTGCAATATTCTTAGCCACAAATCCCATTGATCATGCTCATACCAAGCACATTGATGTGAGACACCACTTTGTTCAGAACTTGATTGATGCGACAAGATTATGTTGAAGAAGATAGATATAAAGGAGAATTTAGTGGACATGCTCATGAATGTCATTTCAGTCTAGAAGTTCACTTACTGTATGAGTTTTGTAAACTTCCGATCTCATGACTGATTGTCTAGTCGGGCATTTTGAAGAATTGCACGAGGCTTGATTCCTTCGAGAGAGGGGTAGGTGCAACTGAGTTGGAGTTTGGAGCTCATTTGGTCATCTCACACTTTTGTGAAAGTAAGAGATGAGGTGAAGATTGTCGTATTTATGAATTTTATTGAAATTAGAGGTAAATTGGTCTTCTGGATTTACTTACTTGTATGTTCTAATCCTCCTCTATAAAAGAGGCTTAAGGTTCATAAGAGAGGTATGATGAGAAGTGTAGAAGTTGTAACCCCAAGCATACAAGTAAGTAAATCCATACTTGTACTAGAGAAATCTTCCTCCCAATGGATATATGTGAATCAATTCAATGTCAAACCATGTAATCATTTGTGTTTGACTGTTATTGTATGAGTTCCTTTATTTCTGCATTATTTTCGCATAACACTATTTTGTTCGGCTGAAAGAGGGAGATCAGGTGTGTTTTGTTTTCTCGGTCAAAGAGGATGCTGACAGGAGATAATCGCGGCTTAGGAGGGAGACTGAAGGAAATGGAGGAGGAATGGAACTCTGTTAAAAAAACTAGAATAGGAGTGAGATAGGGAGGCATGTTTTCGTGAGTGAAAATGGAGGGATGAATGAAGCTGGGAGAAAAATGAGTGAGTTGGGAACAAAATGAATTAGGTTATGAGAGTGAGAGAGGGAATAATAGAGAAAAGGCCTTTGATATTTGTGAGAAAATGAGGGAGTACGTAAATATTATATGCGGCAACTACACGTTTGAATGATGGTCCGGATGGGTTGTCGTATGACGCAGGTCCAAGTAGCCGCATCCTGACAGTTGTCTGGAAATGCAATCCGTTGCACGTAATATTTCTTTGAGTATTGAGCTTATTTTTCCATTTTCTTAGTTTTGACCTTGCGAGAGAGTGAGAAAGACATATATAGTTATTTTATTTTATTAATATTTTTTAGAAATAAAATTAAAGGAAAGTAATTTAAATGGGTTTTCAAAAATTAATTTAACTTTTGCGTGTGTTACCTCGAGAGGAGATGGAGAGAGAAATCAACATGATGTAATTAGGGTTGACAACTTACTCATAGTTCAGTTCAACATTCATTTGATTACTTAATTGAACGAAATTGAATATTTTTATAAATGTTCAATTATTGAATGAAAAATTTGAACACATATTCATTCGAGTCGTTTATGTTCGCAAACAATATCATTTAAAACTCATGAACTAGCTCAATCAAAAGCTCTATACATAGTTTCATTTAATGCATATGAACTAAATCTACTAAAGCTTAATTCAAGTTTGTGAATAAAATCAATAAAAGCTTAATTTATAATTCATTCATATTAAATTAAATAATTAAATTCTAATTTATAGTACATAAAATAAGATAAAGACATGTTTGTTTAGTTGTTCCTTTATTTTACACATTTAGTTGTTTATTTTAATTTTTCATTTAATTAATCGTTCATTTAAAAGCTTATTTATTTTTATAAGTTCAACAAATAACTCATTTATAAGATCAATAAAACTCATTTAATTAGAAAATAAATCGCTCAAACATACTAATCATTTTGTTCAGTAAGTCTCGTTTAATTAAATAATAAATAATATGATAACACTAATTTAATTTGCTTAATAAAAAATAATTTGCACAAAATTAAAGTAGCTCTATAATGCCACTCATTAATCTACTTGATAATGACAAGATTATCATCATATGAAATGAGCGTGAACCAAACTAAAATAGTTGGAATGAAAAATGAAATAAGTTTAAAAATAAACACAAAGCTCGATTCGAGTCTGAGACGATCTAAACCTAAACATGAACACAAAGCTCGATTAGAGCACGAACTCGACTCAAACTCGAATTTTATAAACAAGTTCAAATTTGAACATGAATTCAAAAACTCAATCTGAGCACGAACTTGACTCAAGCTCAAATTTTATAAACAAGCTCAAGTTTAGGCATAGCCCTACTCGATTCAGCTCCAAAAACATAAGGAATGAAAGAGGATGGGTGTGTGTGAAATTGAGGGAATAATAGAGGAAGAGCCTTAAGTTTTCGAGAGAAAATGAGGCTGGTTGCGTGAGTATGGAAAGAGACGTGAGCCAGCTTCTCCGTTCTTTTTTTTTTTTTTTTGTCTTCTCTTGCCATGAGAAAAGAGGGCAGTGGGAGGTGAGCTTGCAGAAAGGAAAACAGAAGAGACGAAAAGCAAGAGCATTTATGCAAACTTAACGTTTTCTTTTTTGTTCAAATCTTTCCCCACCTCTACATTTATTTTGGGATTTTTTTTTTTGGCTTGCCTTAAGGGAGAGAATGACATTAGTTGTAAAAAATACTGCATTTGAAGTTTGGTCATAGTTTTACGTCGGGACTCCAATAAAAACTAGCGTCTGTAAAGCAGTGGGCTTCATTATCATCACCTTAAAAAAAAATGTTAAAATTGTGTATTTCCGCGCGACTCGGCCCAAAAATTGTCTGAATACCTCGAAAAAAAACATGCGTTGTTCAAAACCTTACTCTGTTCATAATCACGCATTGTTCATTTTCTTTTTCTCAACTAGTGTTTTTCCTATGGCTAGAGTTTTGAAGAGCACCTCAACATAACATTTTTGAAGATGGAATATGAAGATTTTGGTGACAATAAAGGAGTGGAGGTGGGGTTCATGCATTTAAAATTGTACATTTTATCAGGGTTGGCTTTATGTATTTTAGTTAGTAGATTTTGTATGTAGTTTCACTTAATGCACATTTTAGTATGGATTTCTACTGTTTTACCCACACCTAATATTTTTATAGTTTTTGAATATATCTATTCTGATATTTTAAGCTTTCATTTGTTTCTTTCACTGGAGAAGCGACGTTTGGTTCATTTGTGAGAAAAAATAAAATAGATAGAAAACTAATTATGATCATGGTACAACCAAAGGGTCATCCGAAGAATACTTCAATACCATCAAATAAATTCAAAATACCACCGTAATGAGACCAAAATATGACCTTATTATAACAACAATATCATTTGAATACCTCCAGAATACCACATAATGCCACAATGATACTGCCTAAATACCATGACAACCGCACCATCACACCATCATAATACCACAACAATATCACAATAACCATAATAATTCAATCAAAATGTCATTAGACTATCACAATGTGATATTACCTGAAGACCGCGAGAATTGCACCAGAATACCATCATAATACCACAATAATTATCAATATAATACCACAATAATATCATAATATTACCTTCAGAATACAATTAAAATACCACTAGAACACCACTAGAATACTATTGGAATACTACAACAAGAAAATCACTACAATATTTATGTGGTATTCTAATGTTATTATTGTGATATTCTGATAGTATTATAATGGTATTCTTGTGGTTCATTGGTGGTATTTAAGTGGTAGTAAGATAGTTTGTTGGTGGTATTCTGTGATATTCTAGCACAATTATGGTAGTTTGTTGGTGGTATAATGGTGATATTCCGACAATATATTTGTGATATTTTGGTGATAATTTTGTGGTATTAAGATTATATTCTGGTGGCAATGTTACTAATGTATTATTGTGGTATTATTGTAGTATTTTGGGGGTATTATGGTGTTATTATCGTGATATTTTGATTGGTATTATTGTGGTATTTTGTTCTTTTACTTGTAGTATTTTGTTTGTTTACTGGTATATTCTGGTGGAATTTTGTGGGTTTAATGGTGATTTTCTGGTGATATTCGATTTGTTTATTAGGGTTTTTGGTGCTTGTAAGGGATTTTTTGTGGTATTTTATGCTTGTTGTTACTTTTATGTTAATTTAGATTCTCTTGATAACACTTTCTTGAAAAACATGTACACATGCACAGTTTAGCGAGCCAAGAAATGTGAGTAATGATCTAATTGTGGACAAATTATTTGGCACCATTATGCAGAATGAAAATGATGAATATAAATTATATTGTGGTTATGCACATCATATTATGAAAGAACCATCTCAATATTTGGCCAAACAAAAAAAAAATATATATGGTAAAGTTAATTTTAAAGAGGAACAACTTCTCAAAAACACTGTGAAGTTTAATAGAACTGAGATCATGACAGGTTGTCAAGTTATGATTCGTTATGACATTGATGTTGAAAACAATTGGAAAGTTAGAAAATTTATAAAAAGTGATAATCATTCCCTAACTGAGTCAAGTGATAAACATCTCTTGAGAACTAGCTGAAGCATCAACAACATTAACGGAGATGTGCTCAAATCAATAACAAAAACAAGTATGGAGCTACTGATTCCTTCAACTTTATTGCAACGGAAGTTGGTGAAACTGAGAATTTGACATTTCAAAAAGAGATTCAATTTTCTTCAAATGAAAGAAGAATACTCAGTTTTCTCAATCCTCGTCCTTCTTTTTGAGGTATTCAGGTAGTCTGCGGGCCAGGTTGCACCAAAATAAATATTTTAATATTTTTCTAAAGTGGCGAAAAGGGGGGCTGTCACTTTACAGATAGCGGGTTTTTATTGGAGTCCGGGCGCAAAACTACACCAGGACTCCGGAAGCAATATTTCTTCCATTGGTTGGGGACAAACAATTAGTTCGGATTTGAATTTGAAATTTGAATAATATATATAATTAATGCATACATATTTAAATATATATTAATTAATATATTTTTATACATAAATATAAATATATGTATTATCATTGATATATTAACCTTCGGCCGTTCAATATATAAATACATAAGCTTTGTGCAATATGTATGTAAAATATTCTTTTTAAAATTATTTTTTACGCCAGTTTGAGAACATGTCGACATTATTTGAGTACTAATTAATCATGAAACATTGTAGCCATTAAATACTTGGTTTAATCAAAATCATGGCTAAATAACTTTTTTTTTCCTAATTGTTTGGCTTATTTCTTCTTTTGTTATTGTATTCATTTTTATTATTTTCATCATTTATCTGACCTTTTTTGTTTATTTGAACGGGTTTGTTGTATTATGACTTACTAAACGGCTTTGTTGTATTACGACTTACTAAAGCCGTCAATGACTTGCAAGCTAAGCATTGAAAAATATCTGCGATGGATAATTTTGACTGAGGATAGCAATTTAAACTGTCACTATATTCTAGATAGCGATTTAAGAATTGAAGCATGACCGTTGTGGTTTCTCTCCGCCACAAAGAACTTCGCAACTGTAAAAAAATCGTCGCTAAAGCTCCATGATTTGAGGGTTCACCGCGGCGAAAAGAAAATTCCGGTGTTTGCTTACGGCTCTGTTTAGGGCAGCTGTGGCTTTACAACTTCTCAATTACAGCTGCGCTGCCCCAGGAAGCTGGTGTGGGGAAGCTGCAACGAAATAGTTAACTGTTTGTTTGCGGCAGCTGTGTGAAAAAATTTGTGGGACAGCTGTGTGAAAACAACTGCCAAACAGTTGTGGGGCAGTTGTTTCTGAAAAAATAATCATTCTGACTTTGTTTGGTAAAATTGTTTAAAATGGAACTGTGACAACCATATATTTGGTACCTCATATGTAGAAATTCATTTCAAAACATAACAAAAGTTCAGATGCATAACCCACATAAGAGTAAGTATTGAAAGTACTAACGAAAAAGGAAAAAAAAATAAAATTACAAGTAAAATAATGATAATATTATTTTTAATATGAAAGTGATGCATCTCTCGTCCTAAAACTGTCGACCGTAGCTATAAGTCTCTAGTCCGCAGTGGCATAGCAACCTTCGGGACAAACCTGAAATTCTTGAGCTCGTCTTCCCTCAAGGTAGCAAAATAGATTTCGTAAAGTCAATTATTTTAGGCTGGACCTTGTCTAAAAAGATGAGAAATGTGGCATATAAGCAAAATTTGAACTAAACAGTTAGACAAGATGAGAAATGTGGCATATAAGCAAAATTTGAACTGAACAGAGCACCAAGATTGCAAGGTCCAAAACAATATATGGGCATCAATTGCATGATATCTCATCAACCATGATTTTAACTTTTAAAATTGAAGATACCTTTTTATGCAGAGATGGTATGTATTGTTAAAAATTGTAAGTTTAGTTCTTATGGATGTAAATGCAAAGGAATTCAGTGACATTGTTTATATGTCATTGATGACAAGGAAGAGAGGAGCCGTGGGAGAAAATCGAGCATACAAGCAGGGAAAAAAAGCAAAAAAAACTAGCAAGAAAACTGAGGATACAATTAAAAATGCCGAGGAAGAGGTGAAGTGTTCATTCAAAAAATGTTCTTCCAAGAAACTAAGGAATCAAACCATTAGGAGCAGCGAACAGACTTCGCGAGACTAGACGCTAGGGCAGAACACTCCTTCAGCTTAGCGAAACGCTAGGGAATATGCCGAGCAAAAAATGAAATAATAGATCGGTAACGCGGGCTGCTTAGTTGATCCCGCTGCCCCGGGTTCCATCCAGTTTAGGGAATCGCTGGGCGAAAAAAAATGGCCCCAAACGCTCTTAGAGTTAGATTGAGACAGCTTTCTGGGTGCTTTGTTTTCAAATCGCCAACTCAACTTTATTTAGAGAACTGCTGTATTGCTCATTTCTAGAAATTTTTGTCGCATAAAACTGTTTTTTTTCAACATAACATATTAAAATGTGGTGGATAACTTCAGGGTAACTTTTTTTGAATAACAACTTCTATAACATCCTCACAACTGATTCTTAAAATCACTGTAGCTGCCCCGACCCCTGCGGAGGTAACTGCTATAAATATGGAGCTATAGTAGTAATTTAAAACACAATTTATTTTGGTTATGGTGCTTTAAACATATATATATATATATATATTAAATTTGGGCTACTGTTGACAATACATAATATATATATTTAAGATAACTATCTGATATTTTCTTGTACAACTAATAAAAAAAGAGGAATTTATATACATAGCATCTATAAGTTTATTATTTACATATCTTACACTTAATTAAAGCTTAATATTTATACACACAATGCTTAGACTCAATTAAACCATTAAATAAGCATTATGTTTAACTCTTCCATCCACATCATTAATTTTCCGTGCATCTTTCACCTGAAAATTGATCTTATCCTTGTGTGAAATCAAGAAATTCAATTGTTCATAACGACAAATGTACTCCCTCGCTCTATCTCACGCGCTTTCATCTCTCGCTGGTCATCCCACTTATCCAATCAATGGGGTGCTGCAACAAATGTACTGCCTCGCTCTGTTTTGGGGGGTTTTGTACGTTAGACCACGTTCTTAGGTGAAAAATGCATCAATTGTATGTTCTGAAGATGAACATCAATATATTCTGCAAATACCAAATTGACATGCCTCATTGCAAAATCCCAAATAATAGAGAACAAAGTCTTATGTTTATGGTTTAATTACATTTTAGGTGCCGTGTGTGTAAATTCATCCATATAAATCAAACAATCATACAACTTGATACACAACAAAAGTAACCAAAGCAACTTTTGGATCTCAGTTCATTGCAATCCATGACAAATGACAAAACAGCACGTGGATCCAACAGCGATGATAGTGACATTGATAAACATGAAAGAAGAGATAAGCGAAGTCATTAAACTGTTCAACACATACTTTGCTTCACGTAAATCAAATGGAAAACCAAATTAACAAAACGTAAATCAACTGCAGAAATACAAAAAATGAAAAAGCAAAGAGAAATTAGTGAGATGAAAATAAGAATGGGAAAATCATTGATTTGATAATATTAAGTGTGGATAGCAGAAGTGCGGATTTGATAATATTATGATTATATTATGATAGTGACAATACTATGAATCTGCACTTATATTATACGCACGTAATATTTCCTCCTAACTAAGAGATTGATATTTCCTCACAACAATTTCAAGCGGTGCGACACCGATCCATGTCAAGCGCAAGCCTTGCTATGGCGAGACAGAGTTAATCAAACCCAAGAAAAGCTATCTCATGGCATATTAGAGTTATGAAAAATTTAATGCTCAGATTAAATATAGAAAATTGCAAGTTTGAGAACTTGAAGATTAAGTAAATTCCTTAGGAGCTTTTATTTACATACCACCCATGCATATGTATTAACATATCGAACAAAAAATTTAATTTCTATATTTATAACACCTTCGTAGCTTTCAAAATGTGAAATGCAGTGTTTAGGTGGTATGCACGTAAAAATTAAAGTTTAAATGTTCGATATGTAAATACATAAGAATTGAGAGGTATGCATGTGAATATACTTACATATCTAACTCCTAAACTTCAATTTACCTATGCAACAAAATTCTACTTTTAAAATGTTTAAATGGTGGCTTCTAACCTGATATGAAAATTTTGAATGATATAAACGTTAAAAAGCAAAGTTTAGATGTAGATATGTAAATACAAAAGAATTGGGTGGTATGTGAGTAAATGCCCCCAATTTTTGTTGTGTGAATTTAAATTTTTTTTATATGTAAATACATAAAAATTTAAATATCTTATTTTTTTTTAATAACAAATAATAATTTACGTACATACCACTCAATTTTTATGTATTTACATATACAACACCTAAACTTCCAATTTTTTTACATACATGCCACCGTTACCATGTATGAAAAGGTGTATTTCACTTCTTAAAAATTAAAATGATGATATTTTTAATGTGATATGAAAACTTTGGGTGGTATAAATGTAAAAAAAAAAAGTAAAGTTTCGATGTTAGATATGTAACGATGTTAGATATGTAAATACATAAGAATTGGGTTGTATGTGTGTAAATGCATCTAAAATTAATGCAACTTGTTATGCATTCCATTTAGTTGGAGTTTCTTTGTACCTTTTTTTTTTTTTCTAGTGTTGGGATTGAAAAAGTATTTCTATGTAATGGAACGAAGATTTTAAAATAAAAGGCAGAACTTGAATTAATAGAGGGTTTAAATGAATCCTAATTTTAACTTCAAAAAATTAATATTTTAGTGATTATATATGCTCCAAATATCACATGTCATCAAAATGATAAAATCTTTGGATGATTATG
>NW_018165192.1:164833-185656 GCF_001263595.1 Phalaenopsis equestris | reverse complement strand
TGTTTGGAATGAGTTTTGATCAATTTTGGGTTTTTGGCAAAATCTTGGTAATTTTAGCCAAATTTGGGTCCTAAGGGTAGTTAGGTAATTTAGAGGTGATTTGGAGGTGCCTACCAAGTTAGGCATTTCACATAGAATTGGATAGGCATTTCACATAGAATTGGATAGATATCCATTCTAAATGAACCATGGATTAATGAAATCCTCATTTTGGGTCCTCATGTATTAGTTTTAATTAGTGTATTGTGAGGATATTGTGTATCCTAACTCCAAACCAACACCTAGGGTCAATCCTAAGACCAAGTAATCATATAGGAACTCCTCTTGAATCCTCTCACAATGATCTTACCTACTAAATGCTAGAAGTTAAGCTCAATATGTGAAACTTCAAGTTGAGTAAAGAGAAAGGCTTTGAATTTCTGATGGTGGGGGTACCTTTTCTAGTTTTCTAAGACTAGTCAATAGGAAAGTCCTATGGCTAGACCTAGGCTACTAAAGAAGTTTCTAGACCTCAACCAAAAGTGAGGTCAACACTGGGATTGGGGGTGTTTGTAGGAACTCTAATGCTACCTGTTTATTGTGGTTTTCTACTTTTAATTTTATAACTAATCCTCTAATTGCTGTAGCAAGTGCAATTTTAACTACTGTGAATATAACTATTTGATGCAGCTGGAATAAGGTTATGATTAAGATGGACTCTTTGGTACTTTGGAATATTTGCACTTAACGTGAGGAGTATCCATAGTTTCTGAATAGTTATATGAAAAGAATTTTTGCTTGACAAAGTGTTCTGCATTTTCAGTGCTCCTTTATTTAGCATGAGGAAAATCAATGCGCAAATTGTGCTGCTAATAATGGATTGGAGTCACAGATGGTTAATGTTTCCAACAAGATTCTGGGGAACTATCTCGGCTGCTTCATGGTGATTGTATGGATCTTCTTTTCATTCATGTTAATAAGCGATTGTTTTTTAGTTGTGTGAGTTATACTGTGGTCTTAAGTTCCTAGGTTTCTTTTTTCTTTGCGTGAGTTGTAGTGTGGTGGGATGTAGTGGAACTTTTGACCACCTTGATGTAAATTTTTTCTAGAGCAATAAAAATTCCTACGGGATTTATTAAAGAATTCTTTTTTTGGAATAAAACTAAATTATTTTTAATGATAAAAGATAAATACTTGTATAAAACATATATTGATAAAAAATAACTACTTCAAAAAATGATGGGGAAATCATGACCACGTTGGAGATAGGGTCTTATTATCAGGATAAATGTTTCAAAATAATAAAATATAATTTAATTTAATTTTATATTTCTTAAAAATTAAAATTAGTTGATTAAAAAAATGAGTAAACAAATGTTTTTTCTTCTCGTTAATAAACACATAATACAAATAAAAAATTGATTCTAAAATCCCACTTAGGGTTCTCTAATGGTTTGGGAGTCATATAGGACCACTTTTATTTATTTATTTTTTTTTAATTCTTCGTTCTATTTTATTTTATTTATGATTTAATTCAGAACAAAACATATATTGTTACTTAGACCAAAAGAAATTTTTTCTTAAAACACTAAAGCATCCAAATTTGTTTTTATTGTGTTCGAAAAGTAAAATAAATACTTACATATAAGACCATAAATATTTATTTTAAAAAACAGTAGTATAATCTATCCCATACTATTTCCCATCTAATTTTTCCTTATAATGTTTCAGTGAAAATGATGCGAACCCAAATTCTAAATAGTTAATAGTATTTTGAGTATAAGAATAAGATATATCCATTCTTGTATCATGTGTTAATAAGGATGGTTTGGTGACGAGCTTGCACCGCAGACCTATAAATATTATATTTATAGGAGTAGTGGTATGCTCACTAATGAGCGCTCCACTTCTACCTATTTTATTCCTCTTTTTCAGTTAATGTAATAAAATTCTTAGAAATGCTCCAAGTGAAAATTGAATTTCTATCACAAGCGGTCATATTTTACTATCTCCTTTTGTTGTCTCACAATCATTAAATCCTTGTAAGATTTAACCACCTTCACTATAAATTTCCATCATGTTCTCCACTACCTCTGATTTGGATATGTCAATAGTAACTCTAATCATTAATGATGTACATTTTGTTGAAGTTCTTACTAAGTTGATCAACCACAGAAAGCATAAGGTTTGGTCAAAAGAAGCCAAAGTATAAAAAGTAGCCCCCTCATAAGAAACCTGAAGAAAAGAAAATTTAATTAGCAGGTTAATTGTCTATTATAGTAATTTTTATTTAGTTTTTATGGCTAATTCTAAGGTTTCATTTTATGGACTTATATAAAAATTTTTAATATTTAAATTTCATTGGGTTGTATTTTTAAATTTCAGGAAAAATTAATTTCTATAAAAGAGGTTAACTTTTTTTTAATTACATGAAATCGTATAATTGATTAATCTAATAATTTTCTAAGCATTTTAATCATTAATGGGGCGACTTACAACATTCCTCTTTCAAAAGAGGGGTTATTGCTCTCCCTTATCTACTGCCAAATTGCATTACAATTATTGGCTATTAACAGATTCGCGATAGTAGCGTCATGACTTAACGTCTAGGCTATTGATCTTAATTTTTAGTCAATATTTCATCAACTTATATTCAGTTTTATTGGGACATAAAAACTCTTCACTTGATGTCTGAATTGAGCTTGAATAAGTTATAACTTGAACCTAACTTCATCAGAAACTTGAGTAAACCATTTTCTTTAGGGGTGAAATAAAACACTACGTTTGCTAAAAAAGAAAAAATTCCTAACTTTTGACGATGTTTGTGCAGGTCCAGAAAAGCCAAAATGAACACTGACATAATTTTAAAATGACAATTTCAACTCATAAAATCAAAATCCTCAACGGAAGCCTTGAAACAATACATTTCTCTTTATATGTCTTTCACAGACATATCGACATTTGACATCTTGTAGAAGTAGTATATGACCTTCTTAGATTGGATTTGGCATCTACTTTCTCTCTTACTACTAAATGTAAGACCTTCTTGACACAAAATTATGATATTCCTTTAGTATTTTTCTTAGACTAGGATGTAAGTCGCATAACATTCCTCTTCCAAAACTGACATTTGACATCTTTGAGAAGTAATATAAGACCTCCTTAGATGGAATATGACATCTACTTTCTCTCTTACTACTGGATGTAAGACCTTCCAGACATGGTTTTATGGCATTCCTTTAGTATTTTCCTTTGGGGTAGGATATAAGTCTCTTAGCATTCCTTTCCAAGACTAACACCGATAATCGACATCTTTGAGAAATAGTATGAGACCTCCTTAGATGGAATATGACATCTACTATCTCTTATACTATTGGATGTAAGGCCTTCCTAACAAGGAATTATGGCTTTCTTATAGTTTACCGTTCTTTATGATTTTTTCATAAGTCATGACATTCTTCTCCCCAACAAACTTAAAAAATTGAATGACAAACTACTTGACACTGTATAATCATATTCTTCTTTAGAAAACGACCGACAAACCGACAATTTCATTGGGTAATGAAGACCGTTTCACTCAAATCCAATATGTGCGACATACTTGTTCAGTATTTCGCACAAATTGGGGGCTCATTAGTTGACCTCACTTTTGTGAAGACCTCAGACTGACATACATTGACAGGACAAACCTTGATTCACCCATACTGGCTCATGATGATTAGACATATTTTAAAAGACCTAAAAATTATCATTATGATCTCTAAGTTCATTATTGGTAGAAGGTCTACCAAGATTGACCCCTTTGAACTTATCTAGGGTCCTCAGAACACTAAAATTTGCATTGACCCCTAATACCCCTTTTGGGTTCAAATTATATTAACACCCAAAATAATCAGATCGTTAATGATAAACCATGATATGGTCAACCCTTGACTCAATGGTCATCACATTGATCATTTGGTCAACCTTAACGTCAAATTAGTCAAACTTAACTATTTGGTCAATTCTAACTCAAAATTGGTCAAATGACTAACCCTAAGACTTAATTGGTCAAATTTTGTCAAATTGGTCAACCTTGGTCAAAATAGTCAACTTTGGTCAACCTTGGTCAAACTAAACCATTTGGTCAACCTAGACATCCAAATGGGTCAGACTGGACCATTTGGTCAACCTAAGCACCAAATTGGTCAAATTGGACCATTTGGTCAGCCATACACCCCATTGATCAAATATTAGTCAAAAAGATCAATCTTTAATCTCTTAGTCACTCCATTGACCATTTGGTCATCCACAGACCCAAATGATCACCATATAGTTAGGACATTACCTAATGGTCATATTGACCATCCTAATCAACCTTGGTGTCGGCACTATTTTTTGTTGAGAAGTTGCCCGTTTGAAGCTGTCGGTCAGTTATATAGTTTAGAAAAATATGAAATCAAATTGATCCAATTATTTTCATAGCTTAAATGAAAGAGCACTATACCTCAAATCATGTATCTATCCTGAAGGATAAACACAAGACTTGAGGATGAGACTCGATCAAATAAACTAAGAAATATATGACATCTGTTTGGTCTACAAAACTGTTTTTTTGCCGACAAATTACCCTATTTAACATGAAGAATTAAATATGGTTTATATTAAGTTGGGTTTAGACAAACTTCCTCTAAGGCCAAGCCTCTATAGTTAATTACATCTTAAATGACAGAACATCTTAAATGACAGAAATGACAGAAGTCACCTAAGAAAACTCTTGATAAAAATTAAAAAATATTGTCTTCAAAGAGGTTAAAAGGCTATGACTTTTCAACGAGTTCGGACGTAGAGGTGTGAAAGGGGAATGGTTAAAATTTGGAACATTTTGTTTTTTTGGAATCCAAAGAAGGAAGAACTAGGGGATATCATATATCCCGAGAAGAACCTCAATGACTTCCCAAGCTGCTCCATGGTTTGGCTCCAATTTAGAAGAGAAATATTCAAATGTTTCATCCTATCAATTTTATTTGTTAGGGCTTACATTTGTGTGAAACAATCACACAAATATCCTGAAAGATGTGAGGATTTAGGTCGTGATGAATGACAACCTAAAATCCTAAGACGAGTTAGGGCTTATATTTTATAGCAGAGCTGTACGAAGACCTAAAGATGAGGTGAGGAGTTATGTTACATAAGCAAACTACCTTGAAGTCCTATGACTTGGTTGTTTAATTCTAAGGAAGGAAATTGGTTTAACTAGGGAATACATGTTTTGCTGTTGAAGATGGTCATGCTGCCCACCATGCTAGCCCCAAGCTCCTTCTCGTGATGAGTTTAAGTTTTCTAGTGTGTCACGTTATGGTATCAAAATCAAATGTATCTATGGTTAAAGCTCTTTAAATTTTATGTGGGCATGTTAAAGTTGATTAGAGCGACACCGGTTAGGATCCTATGGTTCCCTCGTTCCGGTACCATTATTTTTCATTGGATTCACTTAGTCCAAATGAATTTACTAAACTCAACTTAATGAATTCCATAATTTCATTTAGACCGTGGGAAGTCTCGTTAGCAACCATAGGTTACCTCCACCGAGAGATTCCCGATCATCCAATAGAGACGTCTTAATTTAGTTGCAATTGTGGTTTTGTGATGTTTGTGATTAAATTTTGAGTTTTCTTATATTTTGAATGTTGTGGCAGTGAATTTTATCTTGGTTGGTTTTAGTTTCGGCTTTAATTTTGGGTTTTGCGGCCATGCTAGTAGTTTGGTTTTTATGCATGGTGACATCATTGTTTAACATGCAAGTTTATGTTTTTGTTCATACATACAGGTGAGTAATTACAGTTACATACTGGAAAGTAAAGTACAGTAATCTAGAAATGTAGGTAAAATAAATTACAATAAAAGCGTATCTGGATGGTCTTCCCGTCATCTTCAATTAAAACGGAAAATGCATGTGAGAGCATTTATATGTTAAAAGCATTTTATGTGAAGCGGGGAAATAAGGGGAAATTGTAAAGCGTGGAAATAAGGTTCTGGTGATATACCAAATCCTAAATCATATATTGGTGAGCCCTCATTAATTTGATTAAGGATGATTTCATTAAGAAAAACATACTAAATTTAGTAGACATGAGGTATCCAAAAAGGTCAGGAGAAAGAAGAAAATCCATGCTTCCCTCTCACCGCCATGTGAAAAACCCCGATCTCATTTAAAATTATTATGTTGCTTAATAATTCATACCTCCAATGCTTAGTGAACATTGAAGTTTCAATTATCCCTAAGAGTAAGGTGATTATCATTTCTTATTTAATTTGAGAATTATGTGGGTGAAGACCCTTAAAGGGGCAAGTTAATGTTATTAGGACACTTAGCCAATTTTAGTTTTAAATTGGGCTTGTAGTGTTTTAAAGGTGTTCAATTTCTAGTTACATTCACTTTTCTAATCCTCATTCAACCAAATTCAATTTCTAGTTACATTCAACTATTAAGCCCTTAAGACCTTAGTTGATATATTAGTAATTTTTTATAGAAATTGAATTTTAAGTGATAATAATTCATTATCAAAACATTTGAATGTCGTTTAAACACGAAATTGGGGTATTAAATTAGTGAGTTATTAACATCCAAAATCATACCGCTAAGTCTAGGATCATATAGTCTTCCAAATTTTAATAATTTAAGAAATTGCAAATTTATCATTTAATTAAGAGAAATGAGATTGGTTTCTACCAATTAATTTCTTGTGTTTCAATCATTTGAATGTGTTAATTAAGATCAAAGATTGCCCATTTCCCCTTCTTGAATTAAGCTTAAATATTGATTAAAACTAAATTTCTAAAATTATACCTTTGCCCCTGAGGCTCTATCACTTCATTATTCATCAAATTTAATTCAAATAATTCTGGAATTTTTATCCTATCTCAGTAATGAGTCAATTATGACATCAGAGGAGAAAATGTGAATTTTTAAAATTTAATTTTATTTATATGATTATCTACATGCAAATATAGGATTTTTCAAAGAAAATTCAATAACTTGAACATGGAAAAGTTTGATCAATTAAAATTTTTACTACAAATACAGTTAGATTAGAGAACCACTTGGACCAAATGTCATGATTTTATAATTTTTATTTGAATTATTAGAATTATTTTCACTTATGGAGTATTAATTAATTATAAAATATTTTAAAAGTGAAAAATTAAATTTTATATTTTTTTAAATCTATTCAAGTTCAAGAAACAAAAAAAAACAAATTTTATATTTTTATGATTTTTCTTTAAATTATAATAATTATTTTAGTGAGAAATTAAGGAAAATCCATTTTTAGCTTTTAAAAATTATTTTTGAGCTTTAAACTCCAATATCATCACTTGGAAAATTAGGAAAAATATTACAATTGCTCTTAAGGTCTTAGGAAACAATTTATAATGTTTCCATGAATTTTATTAATTTTGTGAATTTTATTAATTTTTTATTATCCTAATATTTAAAATATGCTTAAAAATGAAATTTTTTTGCTTTAATTACAATTTTATTTTTAAAAAATTCCTCTGATCACAGAGAACTCTCAAAAACCAATTTTATAATTTTTTTAAGCTATATTTTAATTATTATGATTATTTTAAGTGTTAAAAGAGGCCTTTAAATTAGGAAATTAAATTAGGTTGTCAAATGAACTCCAAATATTTTGAAATTTTTATGGGGAGTCTTTTAAATTTAAATTACAGTGGAGAATTAAAATCAAGTCATTTAGATGTTTATTTTCCCCAAGTTAATTTCCTTTGTGTTTTAGGATTTTGTGAAAATTAGGTTTGTTCTTAATGACTTAACTTATGACAAATTTTTTCTAAGGTTCTCTAGTCACAGTGAATCGCCAAAATTTTTTTGAATTTTTCTAGGTAACATGCTAATTATTATGATTAATTTTTGCAAAAAATATACATAAACTTAAAAAATACATATCTGCTCATAGGGGTCTCCTCTAACTTTGGAAAAATCAGGGAAGATCCCCCATAACAGAGGCTACAAATGACACAAATAGCATGCCATGGTGAAATATTTGAATGCATGGAGAATCAAAAGATTTAAAATCATATTTAATTAATTAAAAATCATATATGTATCAAATAAACTTCAAACCATTTCCACATTGTTCTCCTCTGTTCACTGAGCACTAGGATATTTTTTCTTTTATTTTTATGATTTTTCTATGCAAAGTTATGCATTTTTGAAATTTAGGAAATTAAATAAATCCTAAAATATCCTATTTTTCTACTTAACCATGTCAACCTCGGTGGTGTAAAACGGGCCACACATCGAGCTCGGAATCAGCGTATTTCACCTGGCTAGCGGCGCATTCACCGACTGAAGCATTGTCCGACTCCATTTAATCGGTCCATCCGTGAACCACGTGATCCGACGGCTAAGGGTCTTCTTCCTCGTCAGGTGTGCACCAAGAACTGTCCACCTTCTAACCCTAATATCTCAGCCTATACTCAACCAAATTGAGTGCATTTTATTTTAAAGACACATCTGGCCTAGAGGAACACATCTATACGGCTAAGATTCTATGAAATCAAGTAAATAAGCATGGACAATTGATTTAGTCTCGAGAAAGGGGGGAGATTAAATACCTTAGTTCAAGAGGTGAGGCCTCAATTGGATTGCTTCTAAACCTTCATGTGGACTTCGCGAAGCTCCTCCAAGAACCAATTTAAGCTCTCTTTGTCCAAGTCCAAGTATGAAAGTGATCAAACCTGATTTGGGTGTTGATAAAAGTTAGGGTTAGGGTGGTCTGGTGATGGGGCTTTGATAGGGGAACTTCCTCTCTCAGTCTAGTGATGGTGTGGGTGAGTTTAATTTGATTTTGGTGGAGTTTTCAGAGAGTGTCCTATTTTTGCCCTAATTTTCAAGTTCAAAATTAGGGTTGTACCAGGGGAATTAGGACAAGAGGACAGTGGAGCTGAGCTTCTCTATGTTGTGGGGGGAGTTTAGAATCAATTAAACAGAGTTTTGTTAAGGTTGGTTTCGGCTCCCTCTCTAGCCACGAGGTATGACTTCTTAAATAAAAGGTCCATGGGGCTTCAATTAAATTGGGCTAACCAATGGGTTAGCCCAACTGCTTAGGTGGAGGGAAGAAGGCCTCAAGCCTTCAATTGGATTGTAACAACAATTGGATTGTAACAACTTGGATAGGCTTAATTGGGTGTTTGACCATTTTTGGTCTTCTCCGGTTGGTGTTTTCCGACGACCTAGCTGGTGGCTGACCAAGGTTCAGTCACTTCTTGGCTCAGGGAGTTTAGGGGGTGTTTAGTTATGATTTACTCCCATAGGCAAGCAATGATAGAAAAGATTTTGTGGTTAAGGCCTACAAATGAGAATGATTCCCTTAATTTAGGGACCCATTGGTGCATAGCTTACTTGGGTGGGCAAAGGGTTTTAGCCTGGTCAATAGAGTGTGCTTAGTGGTCGTGGAGTCATCAATTTGGTGGCTTTAAGATGGCTAGGTCAATTTTGGTGCATGGGTTTAATTTGACTCCAAATGACCAAAGGTTGGGTTAGGGTTAGGGTAGCCATGACTTTGAGCCCAATTGATTGATTAGAATTGTGTATATGATTATTATGAAGATTTTTAACGAAGGATTTAAATGATTTGGAGTTCAATTGGAAGCTCAATTTGAAGGATTTTGGGATCTTGGCCAATTTGGGCATGTTGGCCTAGACTTGGGTCTAGATTGGGCTAAGGTTGGGTGAAGTTAAAATTGATTGTTGAAAATGGCCTATAGAAAGTTCATGAAGAGTTTTCAACATAAATTGGGTTCCAATTGGGTTCCAATTTTGGTATTAATTCCAATTTTGGTATTAAGGCATTCAATTTGGTGGAGTTTGGGGACAGCCAATTTGGGGCAAATTTGGAGATTTTTGTATTTAGGTCGAAATTAAATGAAATTGAGGCTTCACTAAGGCCAATTTAAGGTTAGGTTTTGTGGGTAGGAGTTTTATAAAAGATTTAGGATCCAAATTGTGGCAAATTAAGTAGGCTATGGGGTTCAATTTGGTGGGATTAAGTCATAGGGCCAAAATTGGGGATTTGACTTTGATCAAAATAGGGCTCAAAGCATGGGCCAATTAAGCTTAGATTTGGTTTAGGTTGGTCATATTAATTTGGTTTAGGTTGGTCATATTCATATTAAAGGTGAATTTGAGTTTTAGAATTGAAATTGAGGGAAATTTTGGCCAAATTGATGGACATTTGAGGTGAATTTGGAAAAGTTGGGCCTTTAAAGGTAATTTGGGTGTTTTGGTCAAAATGACCAAATTGGGTTCAATTGGAGGGTCAAAATTTGTTTTAAAAACATTTGAAGTGATTTTGGAGGTTTTGGGAAAGTTTGGGGTGCCAAGGGTATTTTTGTTATTTTGGCAATTTTGGGGTTGTTTACATAAATTTGGTATTTTTGGATAGTTTGGATATTTTGAAATGGTCGTTTTTCAAATGTTTGAGATGATGTTTGAATAATTTTAGGTATTTTGGGTGAATTTGGGAATTTTGGACAAATTTACGGTTTCAATAGCATTTAGGAACAAGGGCATGTAGGTAATTTGGGTGGATTTGGGGGCAAAATGTCAAGTTGGATATTTTGGTAGAATTGGGGTAACAACCACCCTATATGAGCTACGGACCTATGGAATCCCCATTTGGGTCCTTTATGTATTGGTCTTAGCCAGACTCTTTGGGCTAGTGGGTTTAGGGGACCATCTACATGAGTCTCCCAAAGGATCAAAGGATCAAAGTCAACAATTTTGGGTTTAGGGTTGTGGGTGATTGTGGGTGAGCGTTAGTGTAAGTGAGTGAACTAGCTCCAGACCAACACCCAGGGTCAACCCTAAGGTCAGGTAGTCCTAGGGGGACTCTCCTTGAGCTCCATCATAGTGACCCCTCCTACTAAGTGCTAGAAATTAGGATCAATATGTAGAGCTTCAAGTTGAGCAAAGAAGAGGGTAGAATTTCTAATGGTGAAGGCTCATTTTCTAGTATTCTAGGAATAGTCAAGAGGAAAGTCCTATGGCTAGACCCTAGGCTACTAAAGAAGAAAAACTAAACCTCAACCAAAAGTGAGGTCAACAAATGGAACCCCAATAGGTGTGATGTGCTGAGTAAGCACACCGCACGAATTGGAATTGATTGACAAGATCAAAAAAACCAACACAAACTCCTAAGTCAATAGACCTAGAAGGATGTGCAGAATTGTGTGTGCTATTTTTTTTCCACTAGGGAATTAGCAAGTGAATATTTGATCAACAACGCGGATTATGAACTCTCGCAGGGGATTGGAGAGTGGATTGGAGAGTGTGTATTGAGTTATCAAGTTATAGGTGTTTATAGAGGATGGGAATTAACATTTAGGTGATGACTTCGAAGAATGAGAGTAGGAAGCCATGGTGGGGGTCTTATTCCTATCTCGAAAGGTATGAGTAGAGAATTGGACGTCGTGGTGGGGATCTTACACCAATCTTAAAGTTATAGGTAGAAAATTGGAAGTCGTGGAGGGAGCCTTACACCAATATCGAACATGTAGGTAGATAATTGGAAGCTGTGGAGGGGGCCTTACACAAGTCTCAAAGATGTAGGGAGAGAATTAAATTCCATGGAGAGGGCCTTACACGAATCTCAAAGATGTAGGTAGAAAATTGGAAGCCGTGGAGGGGGCCCTACACCAATCTTAAAGAAGTAGGTAGAGAATTGGAAGCCGTGGAGGGGGCCTTACACCAATCTCGAAGACCTAGGTAGATAATTGGAAGCCGTGGAGGCGGCCTTACATGAATCTCAAAGATGTAGGTAGAGAATTGGATGCCATGGAGAGGGACTTACACCAATCTCAAAGATGTAGGTAGAAAATTGGAAGCCGTAGAGGGGGCCTTACACCAATTTAGAAGGCGTAGGTAGAGAATTGGAAGCCATGGAGGGGGCCTTACACCGATCTCGAAGATGTAGGTAGAGAATTGGAAGCCATGGAGGGGCCTTACACCAATCTCAAAGATGTAGGTAGAGAATTGGAAGTCATGGTGGAAGCCTTACACCAATCTCGAAGACTTAGGTAGAGAATTGGATGCCGTGGAGGGGGCCTTACACCAATCTCGAAGATGTAGGTAGAGAATTCCATACTGTGGAGGATGTCGTGAAGGGGGCCTTACACCAATCTCGAAGATGTAAGTAGAGAATTGGATGTCTTAGAGGGGGCCTTACACTAATCTCGAAGATGTAGGTAGAGAATTGAATGCCATTGAGGGGGACTTACACCAATCTCGAAGATGTTGGTAGAGAATTGGAAGCCGTGGAGGGGGCCTTACACCACCAATCTCGTAGACGTAGGTAGAGAATTGGAAGCTGTGGTGGGGGCCTTACACCAATCTCAAAAGATTTTTTCACATTAGGAAGGAAAGCTCAATGCCTCACACCTGACCTGAGGGGTGACAGAGAGTTGTCATTTCATTGGGAAGGAAAGCTTTGAGGCCCATATCCAACCCAGGAAGTAGTGGAAAGGAAATTAGCATCTCGGTGCTGGCTTTGAGAGTAGAAATGTAGTGCAGAAAGTTTGTGGTGTTGAATTTGTAAATGTGTTTCATGTGAAAAGATTGACATTAGTGAGGAAGATGTGTAAAATTTTGTGAGTTTTTATGTAGAATATAAAATTCTGAAAGGATATGAAGAGAATTACTGCAAATAAGGATAGTCAAGCTGCTCGAGCAAAGAGTAAGAGACCTCCAAATTGAGCGAATCAACTAACAAGATCTATTTTATTTTTTTTTTATCTTTATCACATTTAATTATCAAAGTATGTTTTCAAATTTTTAAATTTTTTGTTGATTGACTTTTTTTTTTCAAAAGAGTATTTTATTTGAATTTTACTATTATAAAGTTGTTATTGTTTTTTCTTTGTTCATTGTAGTCCCGAACCAACGTATGGTTCTGCGGATTTTATCAATCACACAAAAAGGGCAATTGAACAAAAAAATAAAATTCTGAAAGAGATTTCATTAATCTGCTCCAGTAAGTGTTACAGATTAAGTGCAGGCCAAAGCCTCAAAAAGATACAATATGCTGAATGCATCAAAGTACATCTGAAAGTATCTGATGCTGAGTACATATCATGGGCTGAGCATGTCGAATATATGTCATATATGCTGTGACGAAATGTAGTAAAAAGGAGTCCTCCGAGTGTTTGTCTCTGGTGGGGCAAGCTCCTGATCGAGCCAACCTACTAAGCCATGCTTCAGAACAAGAGTTCCCTTTACATGTTCTTACAGGTGAAACCCTCTCATAGCTTATAAGGCAGTAGTTCTTCCAGCTCTGGGTCGGGTCGGATTTCATATGACATTTTGCTGTCATCCATCCTTTAAAAGGTCACAAACACCCTACGGTGTCGTACCCCTGGAATGCAATGTTTGGCGACGTCTACTCCGTTTCTTTTAAGAACCAGCACTGAACCTACAGGTAGCAAAATCTCCACGTATCCTTTGAATTCACCGGGGCCGATGATATCTATCTCTTTTCCAAAAAGAATGTTGCCCTTGCTCATGAAAGAGGTCGTGCAGAAAAGTCTCACAAACTCATGATGGTCAATGTGCGGGGGTATGCAGTCGCCTTCATCATATATGTTGATGATACAGCTGTTGAGAATACAGTCTGCTAGCAGTATGCTCCATCGGATCATTCTTTTGATCATCCATTTTATCATGTGAGGTAGTTGGTCCACATGATTGTGTCTCAGAATCCCAGGAGGATTTCCTTGTATGTCTTTAGTGAAGTTGTAATGAAAACCACATTGTATGGTGATCCTGTCATTTTTACGCATCCACTTTTGTGTCTCAAAATAAGTTCTTTCCATCAGCAAGCCTGCTCGACCCCTATCTCTTAGATCAAAGATGCAGTCGAGAATATTTCTCTTATCACTTTCAGAGAAGACCCTGATATATTGCTCCAAGCCTTGTAGTATATTAATGAACCTTCCTTAATGAACCTTCCTTAAACTTACTTCCTTGAACTTCTTTATGGAATTAAAATTCCATTTTTTCACTTTACTTATTTTGTAGTATTCTGTCGTGCTGATGATTGGCGGCTATCGAGGATGTTCCCTCATTTCAACATCGATGGGAATCCAAGCTGGTGTTGTCCCTGTATGCAGTGGAGCATACGACTCTATGTCCAATGGGATATATTGCTCTGTATCCAATGGGACATATGGTTCCCCCATTAGGTGAACAACGGTCTGAAATCCATCGTCAAAGGACGTGTATTCCTCTAAAGTACTGTAGCGCTCCAGGTGGAGGAGACATTATAGTCTGGGCACTCCACAAATGCCCCTATAGTTGATGTGCGTGTAGGTCTCTCGACATTAGATGTCGGGCAACCCGTACAAATAACATCTAAAATTGGTTGTATCTCTAGCTTTGTAAAGAATCCAAACTCATCGTCTGTAGAAGGCAAGCTGTAATAGGTCCCTCTCATGCCTGGATCATAGATATTCCCCTCAGGAATAGGGTTGAGCAAGTTTTCGCCTCCTTATGGCATATTCTCTCTTCACGTAAGAAAGCCCAATGTTTTTGGCGGTTGGCATTTCTGTGCTGAGTTCTATGTAGCGGTGCATCTGGAAGTCTTTCATCATTGGTAGCGACTAGGCCTCTGATCGGCATAACTATCATAGACCGTAGGTGACTAGTCTCCTCCATCGGATCTTGCTGTACTATCATATTTTTTCTCTTCAGTGAGAAACTGTCTTTGGTGCTTAACCTTAGCAGAGATGGTAGCCCTTCCTTTTCTTAACAGCTAACCACATTCATCAGAGGACCCTTATAGTCCATGTCGACTTGACTGAAGTCCATGCCGAAGTCTATGGTGTTGTGATCCGACTTTTTGTTGTGATAGATTGTGTAAAATTTAATTAAAGATAATCAATTAATATTCAAATTCTACGCAAGTATACGTATCGTTATCAAGTAATAATAGATTTTTTATTTAAGCCCTAAATATCGATCCTACAGAGAAGGTTTAAATTGGAAATGACAAATTTGCTTAAGAAATTCACATAAAGTCAGTTAAAATCACTGTCACTAATTTCAATTTTTGATATGTAATCAAAATTAAATTTCTAAACTATTATCAAATCAAATATGAAAAATTTGATACATTAAATACTAATCTTTTAACTAAGTTTATGTAACGGAGATTCTTATGCGAAAAAACATCCTTCCCACTACAATGAGGCTATGGTAAAATGAGATGAGATGACTGTTCATAATATGTATTGTGCCAAATAGGAGAAATTTTAATTCCCAACCCTGATAAAATCATTTGTTAATCTCAGCATTTAGTCCCTAAATCCGTGGCTATGCTAAAAGGATACCGACTCCCACTCAAGAGCTCCCACTTCCCTTCACCTGAAGGCTAGCTCTCGCTTCAGTTTTTAAATATTAAGACTGAATTGAGGATTTTAGTCTGTCACCCTAAATGTTCTTCAATTCTACACCTAACAAAAAATATTTCCCTATTTATTTGCACTTAATTCCATAAATGATGTTCTCCTTCATGCAATCAAATGTGATCCTTACTCTGTTGTAGAACTCTTACTCCATTTCCCGGATCATATGTTTCACAACACATTTTAACAATTCAATGGCCAGATCGAAAAGTAAATTAAGTTTGGAGTTGAAAATTCATCACAATATAATTTACAATTTAATTTTGGCACATTCATATTATCTCTTCATTTCACCATATCTCAGAGTAGATCTCAGAGTAGGGAGAAAGATAGGGAGAAAGATAGACGGAACTACTCAGACTTCATGAGAAAGAAATAGTAAAACACAAATTTCATATATGAAAGTGCCTACAACACGTACAAAAAAATAATACTTATTTGAAAACTCTTTCTCAAAGCAAATCCTTTGTACCCTTTCCTTAGAATTGCGGGAAAAAGTAATCTCTCACTTTTCTCCTTTTCCAACACTCTTACAGAAAGTTTCAAACTAAATCTCACCACAAAAACTCTAAACTTTGAAAGCAAAATCACTAATTGACTCCAATATGGAAGTGGAATGGAATGATGTTGTGCAAAAAATGAAAGTAGAGGAATGAAAGACATAGAGGAGCGCTTTTTTGATGAAATTCGGCCCCAAATAGAGCCCAAGGTCTGTTCTCCAAGAGGTGCCTCCAAAAACTCTTCAAAAAATCGTTCAAATACATCGAACCTTCTAGAAACAGGGCCTGCACAGCCTTTGGCACCGTCGGCGCTGGTCTGGCGCTGAGTAAAAAATCTCTACATTAATTTGTTCTGCGCCGTCGGTCTACCCTCGGTGCTGCCGGTGCTGAGCATTTCTTTAAAAATGTCATTTTGACTTCAGTAGCAAAACAGAAATGCAACAACCTAGAAGAAAAAATCAAAATATCTTCCATTAAAGTGCAATATCACAAAAAATAAGTATAAAATATGGGTCTAAAAATGCATATATTTTTGGTGTATCAAAATATCCCAAACTTACATGTTCTTGTCCTCAAGTAACTCATTTACTACATAAAAAATATGATATATGATAAAGACCTCATCTTTTAGACTTCCATATTTTAGTTTTCCAAATATAATAATATAACTTAACTTTTAGACTAGTTTTCCAAATATAACCAAATATAATAATATAACTTAAGAAAATTTCAAAACAACTCCAGTTAATACTAAAGGTATAAAGATATTCAATAATTAAGTCTAAGGTTTCTTGTCCTCTATTTCTTTCAAGAAAAATTGCAATTTGTTATATTAAAGCCACTTAGCAAATTCATATGAAAAAAACTTCATAAAGCATTATTAATAATTAAGTTGACATTCAAATAAACAGTTTGGAAATTGTGTTCAAGTCTTTTTCCTTAATTTGATTCCAGTGAAGCCAATTTTCAATTAGACATCTCCTCAAGCTTCTCCCAATTTATGTTTTTTCTTTTTCTTTTCTTTTCAGGATCATTTTTAATCCCCTTTTTCTTTTCTTTCTTTCTTTTCTTCTTCTTTTTTTTATATGTCAGGATTACTATATCTGGATAGCCTTTAATGATTTTGAACTTCACTTTCCTCTTCTTAAAGTTATAAACCTTTTACACTCTCTCTCCATCTATTTCCTCACATTTTATCTCATTCACTTATTCTTTCTCACTCTCTCTAGCTTTACATCTCTTGTTGTCTCTCTCCCTCCATCATTGCCTCACCCACCCTCTCTCTCTAACTCTTTCTTTTATTCTATCTCTCCCCATTTCACTTTTTCTTGCTTTCTTTCACTCTCACACCCCCCTCTCTCTATTTCTCTTTCTCTACCTCCTTTCCACTCTCTCCTTCCCCCTTTCTCTCACTGTCGTTCTCTCTCCCTCTCTTCTCCCATTATGTCACTCTTCCTCTCTCTCTACCTCTCTCGCTCTCTTTCTCCCTCTCCCTTTCCCTCTCCTCTCTCCTCCCTCTCCCTCCTTTTTTTTTCTCCCCCCCCCCCCCCCCAAACTTAAAATTTTAAAAGATTTTTACATGAAGAGCTTTAAAAATGAAGGGTAAAAGAAACCATTAAATACATTAAAAAAATTTATACCTGTTGGAGATTTTGATTTTTGAACATAAATTTTGAAAATACTGCAGGTGCTAAAATGAAAACTACAAGGCTAAAAATATTAAATTGCACATAATACATATAAAATTTGCTGAGAATGAGCTAATCACAAAATAGAACAAAGTGCTGAAAATAACAACAGAACTAAACTAAATTTTAAAAATGAAAACAGTCTTCCACATTACAGTTTCACATAACATAACAAACAAAGTTTAAACAACATCACAAAACAAACAATACAATCACACAGTACAAGCACAAACAAACAAATAAAAAGATCACTAGTCAATATCATCTTTATCTTTATCTACATCTAACTTCTGCCACTATTATGGAGTAAACACAGGGTGAACAGGGAACTGAACTGAATGTTCTCCCCTCAGATATCTAACTAAAGCATCACCATAAGCAGCATCATACTCAATTTTTTTTCGAATCAAATCATCAGTGTGAGCATTTATGGCTTCCATATTATGCATCCTATAATCCATCCTCAAAATATCTCCCTGTTGTATCATCATCTGATCCAAAAGTTCTCTGTTGCTGGGGTCACTAGAAGTAGGTCCATAAGAGGTAGAAGGAATATCCTTAGAAGTAAAAGGAATATCTCTAGCCTTACTGCCAGATCTCTAGTCAACATGAGATTCATATGTCTTGATGTTTGCAGGCCCAATAGGTCTCTGAGGCTCAATCCTCTCCTCATCAGGTCTAAAATCAACTCCTGCCTACTTATAAAGTGTGTAAATAAGAGCAGGGGGTGCCAATCCACCATAAGTCTCTCCTAGAGCAATAGATCGAGTGTTCATATAAATAATAAAGCCTACATCTATGTCCACAACTTGCTGAATACAGTAGTTCAAGATAGCTCTATCTTTGGTCATCTCACTATGATGGTTCATTGGACTCATTCTTCCAGAAATAAAATAATGTCAGGCCTAAGATACTACATTTAAACTAGTACGGGGAAAGTTAACTTTAACTCCATTGTTTTTTTTCCAAGCCCCTTTCTCACTAGTCAGAAAAAAAATAACTTCATCTAAATAATGATCTGAAAAGAATGATACTGGAAAGAATGATACTGGAATCTATACACATCTTCTATAGAATAAAACTCATTTATTTTATTTGGAGCAAATCTACCCTTTTTCCATGAACAAATACATAATCATCAGAAGCTTCAGGAAGGTTGGCATAAAATTCCATTATAATCCCAGTTATCACATCGTTAGTAAATTAACAAAAGTTTTTCCCATTGCCGAGCAATAATCAAACGTTCAACTTGTCCTTCTGGAATTTTTAAACCTTGATCTTAAATTATTTTTATATTTTCTTGTAAACTATGAAATCGAGCACTCCCTTTGAGACTAACAAATTTTTGTTCATCATATTCTATTTTACTTTTGCTCGATCTAGGTGCCATAGGAAATCTAGAAAATTTTGAAAAATTTGAATAAATTCTAAAATTCCAAAAATTGAAATGTAAAACATTTTAAACTTCAAATCACTATATAAGAGTTTATCATCAAATGATTTTCTCAAAAATTTCTCCAAAAATTTTTCATATTTTCGGATCCATGCAATATGGGATAAATCCTTGGTGAAAATAAAAAATTTTTGGTTTAAAGTGTAGCTCTTATCTAGAGAAGATGAAATCTGAAGTCTTTTAGCCTCTAAATTGCCTCAAATCTAACCATAATCAAGCCCTGGTTTAAAGTGTAGCTCTTACCTAGAGAAGATGAAATCTGAAGTCTTTTAGCCTCTAAATTGCCTCAAATCTAACCATAATCAAGCCCTGGTTTAAAGTGTAGCTCTTACCTAGAGAAGATGAAATCTGAAGTCTTTTAGCCTCTAAATCGCCTCAAATCCGACCACAATCAAGCCCTAGCCGCCCAAACCGAAGGTTGAAGATGACTTAAGTGAAAAAATGGTGGCCACAGTAAAAATTGCAAATTTTTAGAGGTTAAATCTATTGTCGGGTCAAGGGCGCCGTCCACGTCGATTCCGGCGCAGATTCCAGCGCCGTCGACGGTGAAGGCCCAAAAATTTCATATTTTGATATATATTTTTTTTAATTTTCAATTTCCTACCGACTTACTCAAAAATTTTTAGTATTTTAAACATAAATTTTTATCTAACAATGATTCACAAAATAAAACATTTCATCAATACAAATTTTCACAAGCAACAACAAACTAACTTTTAGATATAAAAGTACACCTTTTACAAACACAATTTTTTAATTACATAATCACACATATTAAACAAGCTAATTATAAATCAGCATTGAAATCATGCCACAACACTAAACGCTGTCACGTTCTAAAGAAAAAAAAAACAAACCAAACCAAATTAACTCCACACAATTACACTAAATCTATATAATGTTCTAAAATAGATAGAGAATTTAAAGTCTTCAAATATTATGCCTCTTCTTCTGCCTCTTCTTCAATGCTTTCTCCTCCTCTGATATCTCCCATAGATTGGTAATGAACATATAAGTTGTAGAAGGATCGGTACGAGAATTGATCTGTCGAATTTTATTTGATCTTCAAAAGTTCCAGTGTGATCAAAATTTTCTTTCATTCTCCAATCCATGTGATCAAAAAGGTATTGAAGATCTCCTACTGCATTCATAATACTCTGAAGTTCTCTTTCAAGTTTCTTCAATTTTTTTTCCAAAGCAAGCGACCTTCTGACTGTTGGTGGTATTAATGGAGTTGAAGCATGTGAAGGAAGCATGTGAAGCCATGTGAAGCTTGATCTATGATGGCTTCTAATACTTCATTTCCATTTTCACAATAATTCTTATCTATAGTATTCATTGGCTCCCAAGGTAATAAGGACTTTTCTCAACTTTCATATGGAACATGGGCTTGACTGCAAATCAAAAAGATGGTAGATGGATGCCCAAGTCTGTAAATTGGTTCATTAGTAAGGATTCCCATAATAGATTTAAATATAATAGACCCTATATCAATGAGTTTTTCCATTTGAATGCAGTAATTTAGAATACCACATTCTTTGGTGACTCTACTAATTTTCTTAGTAGGGACTAATTTTGCAGCAATAAAGAAACGACATTGCTTCGAAATTTGATTAAGTAATGAAGTGGAGAAACTAACATATCCTTCATCCTGTATCTCCCAAATATCACTTTCATCCGTTAGAAGATTATAAGAAGATTATACACGATCTCGTGTAGGAATGAAATTTGTATAATGACA
>NW_018165192.1:163390-164783 GCF_001263595.1 Phalaenopsis equestris | reverse complement strand
ACAATTCATTAATCCTTATTCATTAATCCTTATAGGAGTAAATGGTACAACCTTACCTCATACGAAGACAACACCTTGAGTAATTCCATGTAAGTTTGCATAACACTCTTTTACCACAGGTACGACAACCGCAGATGTAGGGTAACACAGAACTTCCCAACGCCTTTGCAGAATGATTTTATCAATCAAACCAGTAGGATTGATCACTCAATGATTAACAAATCCTCTTTCCTTGATCAATCTCCTCTTCGTAATAACTTTATCATATAATCACTGCGTGTCAAAACTAATAAACTTTCTTTTGTTGAAAACTCCATACCTCAAAGTATTTCTGAAATTGGAAGTCATGAAATCCAAAAATAGGAAGTTACTAATCGTCTAAAGATGTTTCTAGGCCTTTTTAAACTCGTCCCGACGGTTATTATGAAGTGAAATTGCCGCAGAAACCCGCCAAAAGTCATCTAAAACTGTCCAAACAAACTCGACACTATCGGTGCTCCCGATTGGCGCTGTCGGTGCTGATGTCTGTTATCTAGGATGTCGTTGGTGCCCATTCTGGCACCGTTAGCGTTAGTGGCCAAAATTGTGATTTTCATTTTTTTTATTCAATTCGATTCCAAATTTACCTCCAATACCAATATTCGACTTAATTTATAATAAATGCAATTATGTAGGATTATTATCTACTAATATAAAAGATACTTAACAAACTAAATAGTTTAGTTCGGTTGACTTAGATACATAACAAAATAAATGCAATTATGACAGTTATTATGAAGTGAAGTTGCCTCCCACAAAGCACTTGGTTTAACGTCGTCAGCCCAACATACCATTTGTTTAGTTGGGTTGACTTAAAATTAAAACTTCTTTAAATTGAGGTATGCGCCCTTCATAATAATATTTCAAAAGATGCCCAATAACTTTAAATATCTCACTAGTGTTAGGATTTTCAATAATAATAGCTCCATAAAGATAGACTTTAATCACTTTAACAGTCCTAAACATCTGGATTTTAGTTTTCCTAGAAATAATCTCAATTTTGTAATAATCTCAATTTCCTAGAAATAATCTCAATTTTGTATTATATAGTAGAACTTCTTGTCCATGTTCAAATTTCTTCTTAACAATCTTCTGAACATGCCATATTTTCATTTTTTATTTATAGATTTTCACATTATCATATGCTTTATTTCTAATCTCCTCAAGTAGAACCTTTATCATTATGTTGTAAGGAGGTAGTTGAATAATTTCCTTTTTGTTCTTTTTCTGAATTTTTATTTGTTATAACTTCTCGGGAGAAGACAGTTTTGTTTGGAGGTGTATAATAAACAACATCTTCATGAATATCAACCTCATGTACTGATAAGCAGTTATGTATGCCCATAATGCAATA
>NW_018165192.1:156753-163211 GCF_001263595.1 Phalaenopsis equestris | reverse complement strand
GTAAAAATATTTTTAATTAAAAATTTAAAAACACTCTGAGCGTCACATCTAGGCACAACAATAGCTTCAATCCACTTAGTTTTATCATCAACACCAAGTAATATATAAAAATTTCCAAATGAAGGCATAAATGGTTCATAAAGTCTAATCCCCACAAATCAAAATTTTCAACTTCTAATGTGTAATTTAGAGGCATTTTGTCTCTTCTGCGAATATTTCCTACTCGTTGACATCTATCACATGTTTTAATATATTCATTAACATCTCTAAAAATAGTAGGCCAATAAAATCGAGCTTGCAAAATTTAATATGCAGTTCTATTTATTCTAAAATATCCTCCAAATTTAGAATCGTGGCTTCTTTCAATTATTTGTTGAGTTTCTTCATAAGGCACACATCTTCTAATAATTAAATCTTTACATTGTTTATATAAATATGGGTCATCCCAATTATAGTCTTTCAAATCATAGATAAATTTCCTTAGTTTTGGATTCTTGATATCAGGTGGTAGAATGTCACTTATAATATAATTTATTATATCAGCATACCACGGTACATCCATTTCATCAATTATAAATTTTCATAGGAAAATTTTCTAAAATTTCATTTGCAAAATTAATTAATATTTCTATTTCTATTCTAGACAAATGATCAATTATTTGATTATCATTTCCCTTTATATCAATCACAGTAAAATCAAACTCTTGCAATAGAAGTATCCATCTAATTAATCTTTGTTTAGCATCATTCTTTTGCATCAAGTATTTAATAGCAGAATGATCTGTATGCACTATACATTTAGTTCTAATTAAATAAGATCTAAATTTATCAAAGACATAAACAATAACTAATAACTCTCTTTCAGTAGGAGCATAATTAATTTGAGCATTATTTAGAGTGTTACAAACATAATATATAGCTTTAAAAACTTTGTCAATCTTTTGTCCTAATACAACCCCAATGACATAATCACTAGCATCACACATTATTTCAAATGGTTTCTCCCAATCACGTGGTACTATTATAGGGCAGTGATTAATTTTTTCTTTAATAATTCAAATGTTGTTATGCATTCCTCATCAAAATCAAATTTCGTATCTTTTTATAAAAGTTGGCATAGGGGTTTAGTTTTTTTTTGAAATTTTTTTTTATGTAGCGCCTGTAAAAACCAACATGTCCTAGAAAACTTCTCACCCCTTTAACATTATTAAGAGGTGGTAATTTTTCTATAACTTGGATTTTTGCAGGATGTACTTCCATGCCTTTTTTAGAAATTTTATGCCCAAGAACAATATCACCTGCAACTATAAATTGACATTTTTCCCAATTTAAGACTAGGTTGATTTTTTCACATATCTTAAGAATTTTTTCTAAATTATTAAGACATAACTCAAACGAAGTCACAAATAGAGAAAAAAGATCCATAAACAGTTCCATTACATGCTCTATAAAATTGCTAAAAATTGACATCATGCATCTCTGAAATGTTGCAGGTGCATTGCATAGTCCAAAAAGTATTATACGAAAAGCAAATGTTCTATATGGGCTTGTAAACGTTGTTCTCTCTTGATCCTCTGGAGTAATTGGAATTTGGTAATATCTGGTATATCCATCTAAAAATTAATAGTATTTGTTCCGAGCCAATCTATCCAACATTTGATCTAAAAAGGGGAAAGGAAAGTGATCTTTTATGGTGGCCATATTTATTTTTCTATAGTCAATACAAATTTTCCAACCAGTTACTTGTCTTATTGGTATTAATTCATTTTTCTCATTTTCTTCAACAATCACTCCTCCTTTCTCCAGAATACAGTGAATTGGGCTTACCCAAGCACTATCTGAAATAAGATATATAATTTCAGCATCTAACCACTTTAAAATCTCATTTTTAACAACTTCTTTCATTATTGGGTTTAATCTTCCCTGAGGATCCGCTTTAGGTTCATACATTTCATTTAATAAAATTCTTTGCATACAAATTGAAGGACTAATTCCTTTAATATCTGCTAAAGTCCATCCAAAAGTCTTTTTATACACTTTCAAGATCTCTATGAACTTTTGTTCCTAAATTTTAGTTAACTCAGAAGATATAATAACAGGCAATGTAGATGACTCTCTTAAAAATACATATTTTAAATGGGCAGGTAATATCATTAATTCAAGTTCAAGTAGTTTAATACTTAAAGGAATAAGATTTTTACTATCATTTTCCAGCAACTCTAATGCTTCAAATTTGCCCTGAACATATTATAAATCTACTTCTTTTACTTCATCTTCAGTATAAAAAATTTCTCCTTGCTTTAATTTATCTTCGAATTCACTCTTAAACTGCTCATTACTTAGATAATCAACTACTTCTATCATGAAACATTCATTATCTTTTTCTATTGCAGGATATTTCATAGCTTTTGCTATAATAAATTTCACTTCTTGATCATTAACTCTCATCATTAATTCTACTTTTTGCACATCTATTACAGCTCTCCCTGTTGCGAGAAAAATGGTCTCCCTAAAGTAAATCATCTGAACTTCTGTGGTACTAATATAGAGTTCTGGTTTTTTAAAATATTTAAAATATTATGTGTATCTTTTTATTGATTTGAAGCAATCTCTTTGCACTTTTTCCTTGAATAAAAAAATTATCTACTAAAGTAAGTTGTATGATTGCAAAAACAATATTTAATGACTTCTTTATTCACTTATTTTTTTTATCATTGCATTTTTAATTCAAGATATGTAATTATATACCAGTCCATAATTCAATGAGGTACTTGTTAGATTATATTTATAAAATATTTACTAATATAATAGGTAAAAATCTATTTTAATTTTTAGCTCGATATTAACTCATTTCTGTACCATTGTAATTCGTTTAGATAACCAAAATATAAGACAGGTTCGATCGTATTAAAATCTCTTCTTGAGTGAAAGCTTGGCTCGAAATAGAGTTGACATGAGAACATTAGTATGACTTGAGAGTCAAATCCTATTAATGTTTGTATGGGTTTGCCTTCGCGTGATTATAATCATGATTAAATTCATCACGACAAAAATAATATGAAAAAATTAACCTTAATTTATTTATTTGCAATGAATAGCTCCGTCCTCCATCACCAACCTGGACGAACCAATAAATAGAATTAGCTTAAACCGCGGAGAAATAACGTGACACTGACCTCATACCTTGCCAAATTTCTTTATTAGTTTGGCATGCTATTTAAATGCGCATGACATAGCAGAATTATAGAGATATAGGATTTCTTTTAGTCGTATACATGCCTAAATCGCGCATAATGTTAAATTAACCATTTCGTCAACTTATTAGCGATTTTTCTATAGCGATTTGGACGAACTTGTCACGCTTTGTAAATTTGGCACAGATCACAATTTCAACTACCTTGACTTTAATTGCATGTTCAGTCAGATTATGACAACTAAGCTTATTAGGTATCTTACAAATTCTTTTTCTTCTTTTCGGAAGACTATTATAATTTGCATCACATTTTTTGAAGTTCTAGTACTAGAAGAGTCGTTTTCTTTGGAATTTTATATATTAATTCTTTTAATTTTAGGGCTGTTATTTTCTCTTTACCAGTCAGACAGGAAGAAAGTTTTTTCGCTTTTTTATTTCATGCAATTAAGAATTTAAGTTCAGACAAGTTTGCAAAAATATTTATAAGTGTAGAACTACCAATAAACTGCAGCATGCATGCTATAATTTCTTTAAATTGCTACTGCATTATGCACTTTGATAAATTGTAAAAATCAATGTGTGTACATATGAATCTTAAATAACCTGATTAAATAGAAGAAAAAGCCAGGGTGCAGATAGATTTTACTTTCACATACGAATTCATATTTCCTAACAAGGTTAGTGCTGCACTCAATTTGTGACGAAACCACATATAGTACCACTTGCTGCAAAGTTGACATGAATACCCGCCAAATGCTTACAGGGAATGTTGAAAAGTCATCCAATGAGGCCAATTTCATCTCCAAATTTTGGTAGCAACAGACTTCATTTTACAGCGATAGCCTTCTCTTCATCCATAACATGTTCTTTACACTCCATGCCTTATGCTTGAAAAGCTTCTTATCAAGAATAACAACTGCATTCTAAAATTATGGTTAGCATTTGGAGCTATAATTGGAGTGATGGATGAGGTTAAATGTGCAACTTAACCATGATCTCATAATTCTATCATATTAGGTCAACCTAGTATAACCAATTCAATCAGGATAGATATTTGGGCGGCTACATCATTGAGCCAATAAAACATTTATTTGGTTCCTTTTATTAAATATCTTGAACAGATTGAAAGATAATATATCTATCTATCTATCTATCTATCTATCAATATATATACATATACATATATATATATATATATATATATATATATATATATATATTTGGGGAAGGAGCATTACTCCGGTTCTATTAAATAAAAATAGAGTTACAAAAATAAAGAGGGTGAATCCCCACAGCTAAAATGGAAACAAAAATACACAAGACATACCCCTAGGGGGTTCCACCACCCAAATACAACTCCACACAAAAAAGCCAAAAAAATACATGCAAGTAAAACCCCAAAAGAAGAAAAAAAAAAAGAACATAAAGAAGCCCATAATTTAAAACAAAATATGAGAAAGGTCAAGGAAACGCAAAAGCACATGAAGGTCTCAAGGCCAAACCATTGATCCCAGTGAAATATAGTTATGTAAAATTTAAAAAATTGACTCCGCTTTACAACGGTGCCAAAAACATGATGTGGTATTTTATAAATAATAACTTTAAGAACTTAAGAGTGGGATTCTACGCAAGTATAAGTATCATTATCAAATAATATAAGACTTTCTGTTTAAATATCTGTTTAAGTCCCAAATATCGATCCTACGGGGAAGGATTAAATTTGAAATGATAAATTAACTAGAAAATTCACAGAAATGAAACGAAATTACTGTCACTAATTTTGAATATGTAAGATGCTAACAAAACTAAATTGTTAACTACTAGCAAAACTATGTTTATGTGGTGAAGTTTTCTTATATTAAAAAGCAACTTTCCCACTACAATGAGTTTTTGGTGAAATGAGATGAGATAAATGGTTTAAATATGTATTGTGCCAAATATGAGCAATTTTAATTATCTACCCTGATTCAGTGTTATAAAAAATCATTGGCTAATCTTAGGTTTAGTCCCTAAATCCGTGGCTAGATTGGGGGGATACTGGCTCTCACTCCGAGCTCCCACTTCCCTTCCCCTGAAGGCTAACTCTCGCTTTAGTTTTTAAACAGTAAGAAGTAAGATCAGATCAAATTGGGGATTTTTAGTCTGTCACCGTAGAAATCTCCAATTCTACACCCAACAAAGTATATTTCCCTATTTATTTGCACTTAATTCCAATGAACGAAATACTCCTTCATGAAATTAAATGTGATTCTCACTCTGCTGTAGAACTCATACTTCATTTCCTGGATCATATGTTTCACAACATATTTTAACAATTCATTTAGCTAGATCGAACATTAAATTAAGAGAGGAGTTGAAATACCATCACAATTTATTTTAAATTCTAACATTGGCATATCCAAATTATCTCTTCATTTCAGCATATCTCAAAGTAAGGAGAAAGATAAAGGAAACTACTCAGAGTTCATGAGAAAGATATAACAAAACACAAATTTCATATATAAAAGAAAGTTCATACAAAAATAATAAAGAAACAACACTTATCTGAAACTCTTTCTCAAAGCAAATCACTTGTACCTCTCTTAGGAAATGTGGGAAGAAGAAATCTCTCACTTCTCTTCCTCTCCAACACTTCTTAGAGAGCTCACCACAAAAACTCAAAACTATAAAGACAATAACTAATTAATGATGTGGAATGGCGTAGAATGTAGGCTTGTGAAGAGGAAAAATAGCCTAGGGTCGGTTCCCCAATAGGTGCATCCAAATAATTCCTCAAAAAGCGTCGAAATTTTTTGAATCTTCCAGAAACAGAGTCTGCACCGACACTTGCGCCAGAGGCCATTTAATTTAACCTGCCTTCTCTTTCAAACTGCGCCGTCGGGGCCCAGTCTAGCGTCGTTGGCGCAGAACATTTTTTTTTAAAATTCTCCATTTTGACTCCAAATTTCATTATTTTTGCTTCCTTTTCTCTCTAAATCCTAAAAATCAACAACCTGCAATAAAACATAAAAAATTCCTTCCATTAAAGTGCAATATCACAAAAAATAAGTATAAAATATGGGTCTAAAAATACATATATTTTTGGTGTATCAAATTCCCCTAAACTTAAATGTTACTTGTCCTCAAGTAACTCCATTACTACATAAAAATATGTCTCATTGTAAAGATTTTAACTTCTAGATTTCCACATCATAGTTTACTAAATATAATAACATGACTTAAGAAAAATTTAAAATAACTCTAGTTAATACTCCAGTTAATACTG
>NW_018165192.1:146999-156681 GCF_001263595.1 Phalaenopsis equestris | reverse complement strand
AAAATTGCAAATTATTTATATTAAAGCCATATTCATATTAAAGCCATTTAGAGTATCCATATGAAAAAGAACTTCATGAAACTTTACTAATAAATATGCTAATACAGAAATATAAGTTTAAAAAATGTAGTCAAGCTTTCTTCTTTAAGTTGACTCAAGTGAAGCCAATTTTTAATTAGGCATCTCCTCAAGCTTCGCGTCACATCTTTCTTCTTTTCTTTTCTTTTCTTTTTTCTTTCAGGATCATTTCCAATCCATTTTCTTTTCTTTCTTTTCTTTTTTCTTTTTCTTTTCAGGATCATTTTCAGTCATTTTTCTTTTATTTCTTTTTTTATGTGAGGATTACTATATCTGTATAGTCATTAATGATTTTGAACTACACGATCCTCTTCTTAAAGTTAAAAATTTTTCATATTTCTTCACTTTATAAATTTATATTAGCTTTAAAGATTTTTAGCTTTAAAGATTTTTCATAAAAAAGATTTTTCATAAAGTTTTAATCTTTTATTCTTACATGAATCTCTAAGATTTTTAATACTTTAGAAATACAAATCCTTTACTTAAAATAAAAAAAACATAGTCTTATTTTATCATACCAAATATTTTAATCTCTAAAATTAACCTATATTATTAAAAAAATTTTACTTAAGTTTACTATATATTTAGAAACATAAATATAGTTATCTAAAGTTACCCTCTAATACCTAAGGTTATGTTAACTTTTTAAAATATTTTAAAAATATAACTAATTGAGAAAAAATAAAATTAAGTCTCTTTTTTTTTAAATAAATTTTTCTTCCACTCCAAACTTAAATTTTTAAAAGATTTTGCATGAAAACTAAAAATATAGGGTGAAAGAAAACATTTAATACATAAAGAAAAGACATACCTCTTGAAGGTTCTGATTTGAAACTTAACTCTAAAATATTGTAGGTGCTAATATGACAAGATACCAAGACTTAAACCATTAAATAACACATAATACATATAAAAATTTGCTGAGAAAGGGTTAACTACAAATACATCCAGCAAAGTACTAAAAACTAATAACTTCCAGCAGTTTCACAAATCTACAGTTCACAACACAGCATACAATTAAAATAAAGTATCACAGTTCACAAACAAACAGTCTCAACAATAAAGTACAACTAAACATAAAAATAAACAAAAATCTAACACACATATCACCAATCATCATCATCATCATCTTCTTCTTCTACATCCAAATTATGCTACTGATATGGAGTAAAATAGGATGAGTAGGAAACTCAACTGAGTGATCACCCCTCATATATCTGACCATAGCATCATCATAAACAACATCATATTCGAACTTCTGTCTTATCAAATCATCATTGTGAGTATGTCTGGCCTCCATAATTTTCATTTTACTTTCCAATATTGAGATATCTCCCTGCTGGATCATCATCTGCTCCATAAGTTCCTGGATAGTAGGGGTACTAGAAGTACCTGAAGTAGAAGGAATATCCTTGGTCTTACTTCTAGATCTCCATCCAACATGAGATTCATAAGCTTTTATATTGGCAGGCCCAATAGGTTTTAAAGGATCAATCCCCTCCTTATCATCTCTATAATCAACTCCTGCCTGCTCACATAATGTGAATATCAGTGCAGGGTGTGCTAAACCACCAGTGGACTCTCCCAAAGCAATAAATCCAGTGTTCTTATAAATAATAGAGCCTACATTTATCCTCATCACCTGTTGGATACAAAATTTCAAGATGGCTCTATCCTTTGTTACCTTACTATGATGATTTGTTGGTATCATTCTTCCAAAAATAAAACAGTGTCAGGGCTTAGATACCACATTTAACATAGAAAGAGGAAAGTTTATCTTAACTCCATTTTTCACCGTCCAGGTTCCTCTTCCATCAGTAAGAAAAGAAATAACTTCATCCAAGGCATCATTTGTAGCAGAAAACTATTTGTATTGACAGTTATGCAAATCTTCTAACTGATAAAATTCATTAATTTTTATTGGAGTAAACTCTACTATTTTCCCACGAACAAACACATAGTCTTCAGAAGTTTCCTTAAAATTGGCGTAGAACTCCATCACTACACCAATAATCACCTCAACGTAAAGTAGAAAAAATTCTTCCATTGTCAAGCATTGATCAATTTTTCAACTTCTCTCTCTCAACTTCTCCTCCCAATTTTAAATCCTCTATCCGGAATCACTTTTTTAGTTTTAAGTAGACTATTGAAGCAAATGTTGGCCTTGTAGTCGACAAACCTTTGATCATCAAAATCTACCTTTCTCTTTATTTTGCTCATTCTAAGTGCCATGGTAAATCTAAGAAAATTTTATAAAATCAAAATAAATTCCCAAAAATTCCAAAAATCACAATGTGGAACATTTTAAACTTAAATCTACTAAGTAAGAGTTCTTCACCAAAGGAATTTCTTAAAATCTGCCAAAAAATCTCAAAATTTGAATCTCGGCAATGTAAAATAAATCCTTGGTGAAAATAAAAAGTTTAGAGTTCAAAATGTAGCTCTTACCTAGAGAAGATGAAATCCAATCTTTGTTTTCCTTAAAATAACCTCAAATCCGAGCAATATCAATCCCTAGGTGCAAAAACCGGAGGTTGAAGGTGACTCAAATAGTAAAAATGGTGTTTTACTGTGCAAATTGTGAATTTTAAGGGTGTTTGGGTCAGTTCGGGTCGAGGGCGCTGTCGGCGCCCATGCCGATGTCATCGGCACCAGTGGCCAGAAATTCATTTTTTTATTTTTTTTTCAAATTTCAATTTACTTCAAAGTCTATTTAGTCTTTTTGGACATATGTTTCATCTAAAAATAATTCACAAGCAAAAAATTTCACAAACAATACCAAACTAACTTTTATCAAAATTAACTTTATATATGAAAATACACTTTTTACAAATATATTTTTCTAATCACACTTGCACATCCTTAAAACAATCTAAATTATAATTCAGCGTCGAAATCAAACCACAACACTAAAACGCTGACACAAAAAATTACACAACTAAAATCAATAGAGTTCTAAAGCAAAGTAAAGTAAATCAAGTCCACACAAGTACATTAAAAACATAAGTATTTTAAACTAGTAAAAAGTCCAACTTCTTAATTATTCTGCCTCATCTTCAATGCTTTCTCCTCCTCTAATATCTCCTATAGAATGGTAATAAACATACAAATTGTAGAAGGGTTGGTATGAGAATTGATCTATCAAATTTTCATCGATCGAACCATTTTTCTTGAATATCTGGAATTTTGCTTCAATTGTTCTAGTACGATCAAATTTCTCCTTCATTCTCCAATCTATATGATCAAAAAGGTAGTTATGATTTCCTATTGCATTTGTAATACTCTAAAGTTCTCTTTCTATTTTCTTCATTCTCTTCTCCAAAGCTATTGAACTTCCAACTGCTGGTGGCATCAATAGTGTTGAAGCATGTGATGAATGATCCATGATAGTATATAATGCTTCATTTCGATTCAATATATAATTGCCATCAATAGGAATCATGGGCTCCCATGGTAATAAAACTTTTTCCTAACTTTCATATGGAACTTGAGATTGAGGAACTTGAGATTGACTATTGACTACAAAGTAGAAAAATTGTAGAAGGATGCCCAAGTCCATATATTGGCCCATTCATAATAATACCCATAACGGATTTGAAAATAATTGACCCCACATTAATGGGTTTTTCTATTTGAATGCAATAATTTAAATGACACTTCCTCTTGTAACTCTACCAATATTCAACCCTGCCAATATTCAGGGTAGGGAGTAGTTTTGTAGATATGAAGAAAAGCCATTATTTTTAAATTAAATTAAACAGCGAAGCAGAGAAACTAATGTATCCATTATCTCTGATTTCTCAATTATCATTTTCATTTGTCAGAAAATTATATACTTTTTGCCTCATATCTCTCATTGGGATAAAATTTGTATAATGACAATTGGAAAGTTTTCTATCATATACAAATCAATAATTTGAGTCAGAGTAAATGGTACAGTCTTACCTCAAACGAAGATAATTATCATTTTCATTTGTCAGAAAATTATATACTTTTTGCCTCATATCTCTCATTGGGATAAAATTTGTATAATGACAATTGGAAAGTTTTCTATCATATACAAATCAATAATTTGAGTCAGAGTAAATGGTACAGTCTTACCTCAAACGAAGATGACTCCATGGGTAATTCCATGTAAGTTAGCATAGAATTTATTTACGACAGGTATTACAACTGCAACGGTAGTGTAACACAGAACTTCCCAACGTCTTTGCACAATGAATTTCTCAATCTGTGAACATGGATTACTCAATCCATGGTTGAAAAAGCCTCTCTCCTTGATAAGTCTCTTCTTCATGATGACTTTGTCATATAATCTCTGCGCGTCAAAACTGATAAACTTTCTTCTATTAAAACCTTTATACCTTGACATATTTATGGAATTGGAAGCCATGAAATTAAAAATTAGGAAGTTTCTGGATGTCCAATGAAGTTTTTAGGACTTTAAAAACTCCTCTCGGTGGTTATTGAAGAGTAAAATCCCGCCAAAGTTTGTCAAAATCGCTTAGCAAGTGGAAAAATTCTCGGGACGCCGTCGACGATCCCGATGGCACTGTAAGTGCCATGGTCCATTAGGCGTGCGTCGTCAGCGCTAGAGGCCAAATTTGTGTCTTTAATTTTTTGTTTAATTTGATTCCAAATTTTCCTCCAATATCAATATTTGTCTTAATTTATGATATATAAAATTGTGTAAGACTTAACAATAATATTATTTTTTAAGATATAAATACACTTATTAAACAAAACAGTAATATATAGATAGATTTTTATGTGGATTGCCTCCCATAAAGCACTTAGTTTAACGTCGTCAGCCTGACATACCATTGTTTAGTCAGGATGACTTATCTTTGAAACTTCTTTAAATTGTGGTATGTGTCCTTCATGATAATCTTTCAAACGATGCCCATTAACTTTAAATATTTTTCCAATTTTAGGATCCTTAATAACAACAGTTCCATAATGATTCCATAATAATGATAAACTTTAATCACTTTAAATGATCCTAACCATCTGGATTTCAATTTTCCTATAAATAATCTCAATCTTGTATTACATAATAAAACTTCTTGTCCAGGATCAAACTTCTTGTTAAAATTTTTCCGATCATACCGCAATTTTATTTTCTCTTTTTATTTTCATTTTCTCTTTATAGTTTTTCATTTTCTCTTTATAGTTTTTTGCATTGTCGTATGCTTCATTTCTAATCTCCTCAAGTTCATTGAGTTGCAATAATCTTTTCTCTTAGATTAAAATTAAATTAAAATTAAATTTTTTAATAGCCCAAAATTCTTTATGCTCCAATTCTACTGGTAAGTGACATGTTTTTCCAAAAATAATTCTTTATGGGGACATTCCTATAGGTGTCTTATAAGCAGTTATGTATGCCCATAATTTGGTATATAATCTAGCAGACCAATCCAATTTATAGGGGTTTACAGCTCTTTCTAAAATTCATTTTATTTTATGATTTGATATTTCTACTAAACCGCTCGTCTGAGGTTGATAAGCTGTAGAGAATCTATGCATAATATCAATTTTTTTTTAATCAATTTATTGATTCTCTTATTTCTAAAATGGGATCCTTCATATTTAATAATTACTCCTGGCATTTCGTATCTTCTAAAAATATTTTTATTTAAAAATTTAGAAACACTCCGAGCATCGCATTTAGGTATAGTACTTCAATTCATTTAGACATATAATCAACAACAAGTAATATCAACAAGTAATATATATAAGTTTCATATAAGTTTCTAAATGAAGGCGTAAATGGTCCCATAAAATCTAATCCCCACACATAAAAAAAATTCAACTTCCAATGTGTAATTTAGAGGCATTTCATTTCTCCTAAAAATATTTCCTACTCCTAGACATCCATCACATGTTTTAATATATTAATTAACATCTCTAAAAAGAGTAGGCCAATAAAATTCAGCTTGCAAAATTTTATAAGCAGTTCTATTTGTTCCAAAATGTCCTCCATAGTCAGAATCATGACATCTTTTAATTTTTTGTTGAGTTTCTTCATAAGGCACACACCTTCAAATAATAAGATCTTCACATTGTTCAAATAAATATGGGTCACCCCAAAATTAGAATTTTGAATCACATATAAATTTCTTTAATTGTTGATTCTTAATATCTGGTGGTAAAATATCACTTACAATTTAATTTACTATATCGGCATACTACGGTGTATCTATTTTCTCAATACTATATAATTGTTAATCAAGAAAATTTTTTAATATTTCATTTGCAAAATTAGATAATTTTTCTTTTTCTAGTCTAGAAAAATGATAAGATATTTGATTATCATTTCCCTTTCTATCAACTATAGTAAAATTGAACTCTTACAATAGAATTGAACTCTTACTTACAATAGAAGTATCCATCTAATTCATCTTGGTTTAGCAGACTTCTTTTGCATCAAGTATTTAGTAGGAGAATGATTTGTATGCACTATACATTTAGGTCTATTTAAGTAAGGTCTAAATTTATCAAAGGCATAAAAAACAACTAATAACTCTCTTTCAGTAGTAGTGTAGTTAATTTGAGCATCATTCAGAGTATTACTAGCATAATATATTACTTTAAAAACTTTGTTGTCCATTTGTCCTAAAACAACTCCTATAGCATAATCACTAGCATCACACATTATTTCAAATGATTTTTTCCATTAGGTGGGACAATTATAAGTGCAGTGATTAATTTCTCTTTCAATAGTTCAAATGCTTTTATGCGTTCCTCATTAAAATCAAATTTTGTATCTTTTTCTAAAAATTGGCATAATGGCTTAGTAATTTTTGAAAATTTTTTTATGTAACGCCTGTAGAAACCAGCACGTTCTAGAAAACTTGTTACCCCTCTGACCGTAGTCGATGGTGGCAATTTTTAAATAACTTGAACTTTTGTAGGATCTACTTCCATGTCATTTTTAGAAATTTTATGCCCAAGTACAATTTCTCCTGCAACCATAAATTGACATTTTTCCCATTTAATACTAGGTTGACTTTTTCACATAATTCCAGAACTTTTTTCTAAATTATTTAAGCATAATTCAAATGAAGTCCCGAACATAGAGAAATCATCCATAAATACTTCCATTTCATGTTCAATCAAATTACTAAATATTGACATCATACATCTTTGAAATGTCGAAGATGCATTACATAGTCGAAAAGACATTCTACGAAAAGCAAATGTTCCATAAGGCCTTGTAAATGTTGTCTTTTCTTGATCCTCAAGAGTAATTGGAATGTGATGATAACTGGTATATCCATCTAAAAAGTAGTAATATTTGTTTCCAACCAATCTATCCAATATTTGATTATCCAACATTTGGTCTAGAAAAGGTAAAGGAAAGCGATCTTTCCTGGTGTCCATGTTTAACTTTCTATAGTCTATACAAATTCGCCAACCAGTAACTTGTCTTATTAGAATTAATTCATTTTTCTCATTTACTTCAACAGTTACTCCTCCTTTCTTTGGAAAACAGTAAATTGGACTTACCCAAGCACTGTCTGAAATAGAATATATAATTCTAGCATCTAACCATTTTAAAATTTCTTTTTTAACAACTTCATTTATTATTGGGTTCAATCTCCTTTGAGGATCAGCTTTAGGTTTGTATTAATCATCTAATAGAATTCTGTGCATACAAATTGAAGGACTAATTCCTTTCATATCTGTTAAAGTCCATCAAAAAGCCTTTTTATATCTTTTTAACATTTTTATTAATTGTTGTTCTTGAATTTCAGCTAATTCAAAAGATACAATAACAGACAATGTAGATGAATCTTTTAAAAACACATATTTTAAATGAGCAGGTAATACTTTCAGTCTAAGTTTGGGTGGTTTAATACTTGAAGGAATAAGATTTTTATTATCATTTTCCAAAAAATCTAAGGTTTCAAATTTATTTTAAATATAATCTAATTTTTTTTCTTTTATTTCATCCTCATTTTCACTAAAGTCTTCTTGCCTAAATTTTTCTTGAAACTCTTTCTTAAATTGCTCAGTAAATTTGATAATCAGTAACTTCCAACCTAGAACATTCATTGTCTTTTTTGATTGCAGAATATTTCATAGTTTTTGCAATATTAAATATTACTTCTTGATCATTAACTCTCATTATTAATTCTCTTTTTTGCACATCTATCACAGCTCTCCCTGTTGCAAGAAATGGTCTCCCCAAAATAATATGAATCTCTTTATCTTCCTCCATATCTAACATTATAAAGTCTACAGGAAAAATAAATTTATCCACTTTTACTAATACATCTTCTATATCTCCTTTAGGATAAGTGATTGATCAATCAGCTAACTGAAGAGTTACAGTAATATAAGAAATCTCTCATAATTCTAAACGTTTAAAAATTGATAGAGGCATAAGATTGATAGTCGCTCCTAAATTACATAAAGCTTTTCCATAAAACTTTTCACCAATTGCAAAGGGTATAGTATAACTACCAGGATCTTTTAACTTTTCAAGAAGCTTTTTCTGGATAATAGCGCTACACTCTTCACTAAGTGCAACAGTCTCATGATCTGCAAACTTCCTTTTCTCGTTTAGTATATCTTTCTTAAATTCTACATAACTTGGCATTTATTTTATGGCCTCAATGAAAGGAATGTTTATCGTTAACTTTTTAAGGATTTCAAAATTTTTTATAAATTATTTATCTTTATTCTTTTCTTTAATCTTTAAGGAAATGGAGGTAATGGTTTTTCAAGGAGAACTTGTGTTTGTTCATTTTCATTATGGTCACTTTCCATCTCTTCCTTCTCCTCATCAACTTTAGTTTCTCTTTGGATTCTTGTTTCAATTTCTTTTCCACTTCGTAATTGAATATCTTTAATTTGCTTTTTATTTTGATCTTTAGGATTAACTTCCATAGTACTTGAAAAATTTCTTGAAGGTCTATTACTAAGTGTAGTAGCAATATGTCCTAATTGATTTTCAATATTTCTTGATTTTCAATATTTCTACAATATTTCTAATAGGAGACCCTTGATTTTGTATTTGATTTCCCATATTCAACATTAACTCTTCCATCATCAACTTCTTTTCTTAACTTGTGGGTTAGCATTAGAGTTAAATCCAGGAGGATAATAAGGTCGATAATTAGGATTTCCTTGGTTATTTAAATTTCTTTAGGGGTTCATTGAATTGTTATAATTATTCTAACTAAAATTAGGGTGATTTTTCCATCTAGGGTTGAAATAGTTAGAATAGGGATTGTTATTTTGATTATTAAAAGCATTCAATGTTTCATAAAATGATTGAATATCAATTATCTGTCCTACTGAATTTTCCTCTAATACTGGTGGTATTTGAGAATAGTTCACTCCAATTTGATCAATCTTTTTCTATACATTAGCAATTTGAGATGCTTAAATAGACATTGCATCAGAGTCATGAATAGTAGCCACTCTCTTAGGAATTACCCGTTCAGAGGGCCATTGAAAATTGTTAGTAGTCATTTCTTCTATTAAAGAGTATGCTTCATCAAAAGGTTTTGACATTAAAGATCCACTTGCAGCAACATCTATAACAGTTCTAAGTGTTCCTATTAATCCATTGTCCTACTAATCCATTGTAAAA
>NW_018165192.1:145650-146959 GCF_001263595.1 Phalaenopsis equestris | reverse complement strand
GTGTGGACATTTTCTAAAGAGAACATTTTCTAAAGAGATCCTTAAATCTTTTCCAAGCTTCATATATTGATTCCCCTTCAAACTAATAAAAAGATGTAATATCATTTCTAAGCTTAGTGGCTTTCGAGGGTGGAAAATATTTAGCCAAGAATTTTATTGATAGTTCTCCCCAAGTTCTGATAGATCCAGGTGCTATGAGTTTAACCAAGCTTTGTCTTTATTCCTTAATGAAAAAGGAAAAAGTCTAAGCCTAACTGCATCATTAGACACTCCGTCATATTCATATTTAGACACTCCGTCATATTTAAAAGTAGCACATATTTCAAGAAAAATAGCAAGATGTAAGTTAGGATCTTCAGTAGGTATTCCTCCAAACTTATTAAATTTTGTACCATTTGGATAATATAAGATTTAAGTTCAAATGAATTAGTAGCAACATCAAAATTTTGAATAGTTAAGTGAAGTTCATCTATTGTTGGATTAACATAATCTTTTAAATGTCTTTGTCGATTTTCATTTATTTGATTATCTAAGTTATTAGCCATTTTGTTCAAATTTTTAATTTCTTTTTTTTGTTTTGGAATTTTTCTAATAACACGTTCTAATTCTAAATCGTAAGGTACTAAACCTTTAGTTCCAATATTTCACATAAATAAATATAATAAGCAAAGAAAAATTCTTAAAAACACACTTAAATATATAGTTATATATATATTTTTTGGATTTTGGATTTTGGATTTTTTAACTTTTTTATATTCTGTATTTTTTTATCTCTAAATTTTATAATTTACCAAATCTATTTAATTTACCATTATCTTCCTCGGCAACGGTGCCAAAAACTTGACCAACGGTGAAAATATAGTTGTTTAAAATTTATAAAATTTAATCTGCATTACAATGGTGCCAAAAAATTCATGTGGTATTTTATTAATAATAACTTTAAGCACTTAAGATTGGGATTTTACACAAGTATATGTATGGTTATCAAGTAATATAAGGCTTTTTGTTTAAGTCCCAAATATCAATCCCACGGGGAAGGTTTAAAATTGAAATGATAAATTAAGTAGGAAATTCACAGAAATCAAACGAAATTACTTTCACTAATTTTGAATGTGTAACAAAATTAAAGTACAAAATTATTAACTACTAGAAAAACTTAAATGCAGAGTTTATAAATAGTAACTACTAAACTATGTTTATATGATAAAGTTTTCTTATATCAAAAAACATCTTTCCCACTACAATGAGCTTTTTTGGTGAAATGAGATGAGATAAATGGTTTAAATTTGTATTGTGCCAAATAGGAGCA
>NW_018165192.1:135169-145499 GCF_001263595.1 Phalaenopsis equestris | reverse complement strand
TCCAATTCTACACCCAACAAAGTATATTTCCTTATTTATTTGCACTTAATTCCATGAATGAAATACTCCTTCATGAAATTAAATGTGATTCTCACTCTATTGTAGAACTCATACTCAATTTTCATAATCATATGTTTTTCAACATATTTTAAAAATTCAATTGGTCAGTTCAAAAAGTAAATTAAGAGCGGAGTTGAAAAATTATCACAATTTATTTTAAATTTTAACATTGGCACATCCAAATTATCTCTTCATTTCACCATATCTCAAAGTAGGGAGAACGGTAAAGGAAACTACTCAGACTTCATGAGAAAGATACAACAAAACACAAATTTTTTATGTAAAAAAAATTTCATACAACAATTATAAACAAACAACAATTATCTGAAACTCTTTCTCAAAGCAAATCCCTTGTACTCTCTCTTAGGAAATGTAGGAAGAAGAAATTTCTCATTTCTCTTCCTCTTCAGCACACAAAAGGGGCGATGGATGGAGAATAGGGGCGAATGAAGGTAAAGGTGGACGAAGGAAGGCCTCTTTCTGATCAAATTTTGGCTCTAAATAGAGCCTAGGTTCGGTTCCCCAATAGGTCCATCCAAAAACTCTTCAAAAAGCATCAAAATTTTTTGAATCTTCTAGAAACAGGGTCTGCACCAACACTGGCACTGTCAGCGCCAGAGTTCATTTAATTTTATCTACCTTCTCTGTCAAACGGCGTCGTTGGCATTGAATTTTTTTTAATTCTCCTTTTTTACTCCAAATTTCATCATTTTTGTTTTTTTTTTGCTCCAAATCCTAAAAATCAACAACATGCAACGAAACATAAAAAATACCTTCCATTAATGTGTAATAACACAAAAAAGTAAGTATAAAATATGGGTCTAAAATGCATATATTTTTGGTGTATCAACCATCACAAAGGTCAAGAAGCAATAAGGAGTGTAATGAGTCCCCCATCAGCAATAGGATAAACCATGCTAAGAAAAATAAAAATAGAAAACCTGTTGTTGACCTCACTTTTGGTTGAGGTTTAGCTTTAGGTTTAGCTTTCCCTCTTTAGTCTTTAGTAGCCTAAGGTCTGGCCATAGAACTTTCCTGTTGACTATTCCTAGAAAACTAGAAAAGGGAACCCTTAACTTTAGAAACTCTAAACTCTTTTGTGCTCTACTTGAAGTTCCATATACTTGCCCTAAACTCTAGCACTTAATAGGTGGGGCCACTGTAGAGGAAGCTCAAAGGGAGGCCCGATAGGACTGTTTGACATTAAGGATGACCCTAGTTGTTGGCCTGGAACTATTTCACTCACTGCACTCACATTCACCCACATTCACTCACAACCCTAAAACCCAAAATTGTTGACCTTGATCCCTTGATCTTTTGGGAGACTCATGTAAATGGTCCCCTACACCCACTAGCCTTAGGCATGGGTTTAGTTAAGACCAGTATATAAAGAACCCAAATGAGGGTTCCATTGTTCCATAGCTCATATAAGGTGGTTGGCACACCAATTCTCAATTCTACCAAAATATTGCCTTTTGCCTCTAAATCCACCCAAATTCCAAAATACCCAAATACCCTTAGGACCCTTGAAACCCTAAACTTGACCAAAATTCCCAAATTCATCCAAATTACCCAACTTTGTTCAAAAATCATTTCAAACCATTTGAAACTGCCCAAATTGCCCAAAACATCTCAAAAATTCCTAAATTACCAAAATGCCCTCAAATTTGAAAAAACTACAAAATACCCTTGGTAGCCCAAACATTCCCAAAACTCAAAAATCCCCAAAATAAATTTGGACGCTTTAATTGAACCCAATTTGACCATTTTGACCAAAACCCCCAAATTGCCTTTAAAGGCCCAATTTCCCCAAATTCATCCCAAATGTCCATCAATTTGGCCCCAATTGTCCTCAATTTCAATTATAAACTTGAACTCATCATTCATATGATTAATCCAAACCAAATCCAAGCCTAATTGACCCATTTTCTTAGCTCAATTTTGATCCAAATCAAAACCCCCAATTTTGGACCTATGATGTAATCTCACCTAATTGAAACCTATGACCCACTTAATTGCCCCAATTTAAATCCTAAATTCTTCGTAACAATTCTACACACTAAATTGGACCTTCAATTATCCTTTTTCAACCCTCAATTTCCCTCAATTTCAACCCACATTTAAAATTACCACATTCGCCCCAAATTGGTTGTCTCCAAATTCCACCAAATTGAATGCCCTAACCTCAAAATTGACACCCAATTGGTGTTGATAACTCTTCATGACATTCCTATAGACCATTTTAAACCATCAATTTGAACCTTGTCCAACCTTAGCGTAATCTAAACCCAAGTCTAACCCAACACCCCCAAATTGACCAAATGCTCAAAATTCTCTATATTGAACATCCAAATTAGTTCAAAATCACTCAAAACCTTTTCCAAACCTATTGTGACAATCATCTACACAATATTGATTAATTAATTGAGCTCAATGTCATGGATAGCCTAACCCAAACCCTACTTCTAGTCATTTTGACCCAAATTTAACCCCTTCACTAAAATTGACTTAGCCATCCAAAAGTCACCAAAATAACATCACCATAGCCACTAAGCACACTATATTGGCCGACTAAACCCCCTTAAACCCACCCAAGTGAGCTATGGACCAATGTGTCCCAAAAATAAGGGATTTCATCACATTTTTGGGCGTTAACCAAGAAATCTCTTCCATCATCACTAACCATTGGGGGTAAAACATAATTAACTCTCTCCCCAGCTCACCTGACCACTTGACCACCTCCTCTGCTCTGGCCAGCCACCCTACTCGCCAAAATATTCTAAACAAATGAGCCACCACCCCTAAATCAAACCTAATTTCAACCATAGAGGCCGGCTCATCCTAATTGCTATTTAGAGCTCCTCAGCCCTCCTCCTAAGCAGCTCTTTGCACCCATCAATTGGCTCTGGTGGCCAACCCAAGCCCTTCTATTTAATCAACCCCCTCCTTGGCCAAAAGAGAGGTGTTCAAAATCCTTAGGGAAACACTGTCAAAATCTCTTCAGAGACTCTCCAAGCATCTCTAAGCTCAAACCAAACATCTTCCCCCTCTGATTCCCACTGTGAGAGCCCAATTTTGAGTTCAAACTTTCAGCTCAGATCAGGACATCTCTCCACAGTCCATCAAACTCAAATTAATTATGCAGACACCATCCCCAGAGAAAGAGGAGTTGATTCCTCAACAAAACACAATTTCAACCATAGAGGCAGGGACACCTTTAAATAACTCTTAAAAACAAACCTAAAGACATATTTTAGGGGGGAAAACGAAGGAAGAGTCACAACTTTTCAATTCTTATGGCTTCCCACTCTAGAAAATCCGCTAGATTTGGAATTTTCAAATGAAGAAAGTTTATGAGTTTTGATGCACAAAAGTTACATGATTAAGTTATAATGAAGAAAAGACTTATCAAATAGAGGAGATTTGTGAATCAAGGATTCAACACGTCAAATACTCGAGTCAAAGAAGGCATTGCGCAAAGGCATTGGGTAGTGCTCTGCTACACTACTGTCGCTGTAGTCGTCCCTGTGGTGTAAGAATTTTATGAAAATGTTCTTAGGATCAACCAAGGAATGATCTAAATGTGAGGCAAGTTTGTGCAGTTCACTCCTTCGAGAATTAACATAATGTTTATGATCGAGAACGTGCCTGTCTGCCACTATGCAAATTTTACCCCTACAAGAGATAACATGGATGAGCTCTACCATTACCATACGGATGAAGATGCTAATTGGGAAGCTTGAGTTTATGAGAATGTGATTTTTTTGCATCATTGTTAAGTTCTACTTTAAAGGCATGGCTTTTTTTCATTTCCTCGAAATTACTGCCTACTATGAAAATTATTAAGGTCACTAAGGAGAGTGCTATGCTGAACTACTGTATTCAAACTAGAAAACCTGCTGATATTGGAGCCATAATTGTAAAATTAGTTTTTGGTTTGATCATGAATGGATCTGTAACTGGATTGCAAAATCCTTCTATTATTTTCCAACTCTACAGTCAATCGCAAGTACCTTATGAAAGTTGAAAGAAAGTACTAATGGATCCTGAAGTCTACTGCAGTTGCATTGGAATGAGAGATGAAAATGATATGAATGTACTATGGGATCAAGGATCCCATAATTCATCACCTAATTAGCCCTACTACAACTCGAGTGCACTTTCAAAGAGAATCAAGAAGATAGAGAAAGAGGTGGATAATCTTGTGCATGCAATTCAGAATATTTCTGAAATGCTGGATCACCTGGATTGGAGACTCAAGGAAAATTTTAAACATAAAAGGAATATTGAAGATGGAATGGGACGTATGTTCATGAAGCATGCGTCAATTGAGGAGGAAAATTGAGGAGGAAAATTGAAAATTCAACTGAAGAATTTCCATTTAGGCCCTTCTACAATCTGTATGTGCACTACCAGTCTATGGGAAATATCCAGGAGGACGCGAGTGAAGAAGATAATTAAAGTTGAGTTAAGCATGTAATGTTTTGTGTAGTATTGTTTGTTTCACTATCTATGTTTATTTATATGAAGTTTGATGTTTAGATTTTAGTGTTAAGACGTTAGTTTGCTTTAGAACACTGAGTTTGTTATGTGTTGGTTTGAATAATGTTGGTTTGTAATAACGCAAATTTCATATATAAATATGAGTTTTGTGTTGTTTGTGAATGAGTTTTGTGTTGTTATAAATATGAGTTTTGTGTTGTTTGTGAAAATTTGGTGTTATTTTGATGTTTAATTATGCTTAGAAAGGTTTATTTGAGTCAAATAGAGGTTGACATAAAGTGGTACGTAGAAGATTTCCACAGAAACCATGATCTGACAAAAATACGCTGTGGTGCAGGATGCTCCAGATTGGCGCATGGTGTGCCAACTTACAGAGCCTTGGGGCATGATGCGCCAGATTTGGCGCATGATGCGCCAAAGGTCCGAACATTCTAGATTGGCTAAAAAACCAGAAAAAATGCATGAAAACCTCCACTTTTGCCTCTTGGTAGTCTTCCACATCCAACCTTTAGTCTTGGGCATCACATTATGGGCTAAGGAGAAGGATTTGGAGGAAAAAAAATCATATATTTCATCTTCTCATGGTAAGAGCTTCACTTTAACTTAGAAATTTTTGATTTTCACCATGGATTTTGAGAGATCCAAAAAATAGGATTTTTGATGAAAATTCTTAAAGAAAACTCACGGTGAAATGTTTCTTACCAAATAATCTTGCTTAGGGAGTTAGATTTATAATCTTGCTTAGGGAGTTAAGATTTGCGATTTAGCAATTTATTTGGAATTTATTTGGATTTTCATGAAATCTCCGATGGCTCCCTGCACAAAAGAAGGAAGAACATTGGACTAACTTGTTGCTCAAAGTATGCAATTTCAAGGCCCAACACTATTACAATACACAAAGTGAGACTCGGAGATTGATCCAAGGATGGGTTCTTGCGAACTCGGGAGGCGAGATTGAAAGGTTGATTCTCATCAGAAATTTGGAGTGATTGTACTACTTCACTGCTGTAGCACTCTTCCTGATGGTTCGAGAGTTCTATGTTCTGGTTAGAGGTACGCAAGTTAAGTTTATCGTTGAAAGGATTAATTCGTTATATGGGCTAAGGAATGTCTTCCATGATGAATATGTTGCTCTGGTTATCACTGATTCATCACTAGAAGAAGTCATTGCCTTTCTGACTGATGGAAGAGGGGAGTGGAAGATAGGGAATAACAAAATAGTTAAATTCCCCCTTCCATGTTGACGATTCAGTCCAAAGTATGGCATCACTTCATCTCTGCCATAATCTTACATATAAATCATCTAGCTGATGTTACAAAGGAACGAGCTGTGTTGAAATATTAAATTCAGAACATGAAGATAATAGATGTTGGTGCGCTTATAGTTCATCATGCTCAGAGTATTGCTGGTAGTGTGATCCCGAGAATATACTAATGTAAAAATTATAAAGTTGACTCCGCTATGCAACGGTGCCAAAAGTTTGATGTAATATTTTATTAATAAGAAATTTAAGCAAATAATGTTGAGATTCTACGTAAGTATACGTATCATTATCAAGTAATAAATGACTTCTTTTTTAAGCCCCAAATATCGATCCCACGGGAAGGTTTAAATTTAAAATGATAAATTTATTAGGAAATTCATAAAAGGTCAAAACAAAATACTGTGACTAATTTTGAATGTTGAAATATTATCAGAACTAAATTATTTAACTAATAAGAAACCTAAAATACAAATTGTAAAACACTAACTACTAAACTATTAAACTATGTTCATGTGATGAAGATTTCTTATGTGAAAAAGCATCTTTCCCACTACAATGAGGTTTTGGTAAAATGACATGAGATAAATGGTTCAAATATGTATTGTACCAAATAGGAGCAGTTTTGATTCTCTACCCTGATACAATGTTATAGAAAATCATTGGCTAATCCCAGGTTTAGTCCCTAAATTTTTGGCTAGGCAAGGAGGAGACTGTCTCCCACTCCAGAGCTCCCACTTCCCTTCACCTGAAAGCTAACTCTCGCTTTAGTTTTTAAACACTATAATCGAATTGGGGATTTGAGTCTGTCAAACTAAAGATTCTCTAATTCTACACCCAACAAAGTATATTTACCTATTTATTTGCACTTAATTCCATGAACGAAATTCTCCTTCCTGGAATCAAATGTTATCCTCATTCTGTTGTAGAACTCATACTCCATTTCCTGAATCATATGTTTCACAACATATATTAACAATTCAATTAGCCAGATCTAAAATTAAATTAAGTTCAGAGTTGAAAAATTTAGCAAAGCATTTTTTATTAAATTGATTCAAGTGAAGCCAATTTTTAATTAGGCATCTCCTCAAGTTTCTCCCCACATCTTTTCTTTTCTTTTTCTTTTCATTTCTTTTCCTTTCTTTTCTTTTCTTTTCTTTTATTTTCTTTTTTTATGTGAGGATTAGTATATCTGGGTAGCTTTTAATGATTTTGAACTTAACTATCTTCTTCTTAAAGTCAAATACTTTTCACATTTTTTCACTTAACAAATTTATATTAGCTTAATAATTTCATAAAGTTTTATTCTTTTCTTCTTACATGAATCTATAAGACTTTTAATATTTCAAAAATACAAAATTCTTTACTTAAAATTGAAAAACACAGTCTTTTTCTCTTATACCAAATATCTTAATCTCTAAAATTGACCATTATTATTGAAATTTTTTACTTAAGTTTACTATATATTTAGAAACATAAATATAGTTATCTAAAGTTAACCCCTAATACCAAAGGTCATGTTAAATTTAAAATTTTTGAACATATAGCTATATGAGGAAAAATAAAATTAAGTTTCTTTCTTTGAAAAGGAATTTTTATTTCCCCCCCAAACTTAAATTTTTAAGAGATTTAGCATGAAGAACTGAAAAATAAAGGGTGAAAGAAAATATTAAATACATAAAGAAAAGACAAACCTGTTGAAGGTTCTGATTTTGAAACTTTAATTCTGAAATACAGTAGGTGCTAATATAAGAAGCTACAAGACTTAAAACATTAAATTGCACATAATACATATAAAAGTTGTTGAGAAAGAGTTAATTACAATACATCTAACAAAATACTAAAACTAACAATAGAATTAAACTGAATTCCAGTAATGAAAACAGTTTTACGAACTATAGTTTCACAACATAACAATAAAACAGAGTTCATAATCTAACATACAATCTCAACAGTATAAAGAAAACAAACAACACAATGACAAAGTACAATCCAACATACACTAAAAGAAAGATCACCAATCATCATCATCATCTTCTTCTTCTTCCACATTCAAATTTTGCCGCTGATAAGGAGTAAAAATAGGGTGAGTAGGAAACTGAAAGGAATGATCACCCTTCATGTATTTCACCAACGCATCATCATAAGCAGCATCATATTCAAACTTTTTTCATATCAAACCATCAATGTGAGCATTTCTGGCATCCATGTTTTGTAATCTATGATCCATTCTTAACATATCTCCCTACTGGATCATCATCTGGTCGAAAAGTTTTCGGTTAGTAGGGTCACTAGAAGTAGGGGTCCTTGAAGTATAAAGAATATCTCTGGTCCTTGAGATTCATATGTTATTATATTTGCAGGCCCAAGAGGTTTTAGAGGCTCACGCCTCTCTTTCTCAGGTCTAAAATCAACTCTTGCCTATTCACAGAGTGTGAAAATAAGTGCATGAAAATAAGTGCAGGGAAGTGCAGGGTGTGCCAAACCACCTGTGGTCTCTCCCAAAGCAATAAATCAAGTGTTCATATAAATAATAGAGCCTACATTTATCTTCATCACCTACTGAATACAGAAATTCAGGATGGCTTTATCCTTGGTCACCTCACTATGATGATTTGTCGGAATCATTCTTCCAGAAATAAAGTAGTGTCATGCCTTAGATACTACATTAAGCATAGAAAGAGGAAAGTTTACCTTAACACCATTTTTGACTTTCCTGGTCCCTCTTCCGTCAGTAAGAAAAGAAAGAGCCTCATCTAAAGCCTCATTTGTAGCAGAAAATCATTTATATCGGCAATTGTAAACATCTTCCAACTGATAAAACTCATTAATTTTTCTTGGAGAAAACTCCACCAGAAAACTCCGAGAAAACTCCACCATTTTTCCACGAACAAAAACAACATCATCAGAAGCCTCCGTAAAGTTGGTATAGAATTCCATCACTACACCAATAATCACATCAGCAGTAAAATAAGAAAAAAATTTTCACTACCAAGCATTGATTAATCACTCAACTTCTCCTCCCGAATTTTTAAAACCACAATCCAGAATTACTTTCTTATGCTCAAGTAGACTATTGAATCGAGCACTAGCCCTGAAGCTAACAAATTTTAAAACCAACATCATCAGTAGCTCTTACCTAGAGAAGATGAAATCTGAAGTTCCTTTGCCTTAAAATCACCTCAGCCCCAAGCAAATGCGAGCATTAGGTGCAAAAAATAGAGGTTAAAGGTGACTCAAGGGTAAAAAATGGCGATTTATGATGAAAATCATGAATTTAAAGGGTTGAAGGCTGTTCTCGGGTCAAGGGCACCGTCGGGGTCCATGCCAACGCCGTCGGCGTTGTAGACCTAAAAATTCCATTTTTTTATTTTTTCAATTTTCAATTTCCTTTCAATTTTCTCCAAAGTCTTTTTAGTATTTTTTTTAAACACAATTTTTATCTAACAATAACTTACAAACAAACATTATCACAAACAACCATTTTCACAAACAACAACAAACTAACTTATATATATATAAATACACTTTTACAAATACATTTTTCTAATCACACTTTCACACATATTAAGCAAACTAAATTATAAATTAGCATCAAAATAAAGACACAACACTAAACACTGACACAAAACTATACACACAATCAACGTTTAGAATTCTAAAGCAAAGCAAACTAAATCAAATCCATACAATCACATTAGTAAATAAGTATTTTAAAGTAGTAGAGAGTCCAAATTCTTCATTTATTCTGCTTCATCTTAAGTACTTTCTCCTCCTTTAATATCTCCCATAGACTATTAATAAATGTACAAATTGTAGAAGGGTTGGTACGTGAATTGATCAGTCGAATTTCCTTTGACCCATCCTTTCTCTTTAAACATCCACACTAATTTCACTTCAAATGTTCCAGTATGATCAAAATTCTCTTTCATCCTCCAATCTAGATGATCGAAAAGGTACTTAAGATCTCCTTCTGCATTCGTAATCCTTTGAAGTTCTCTTTCAATTTTCTTCAATTTCTTTTCAATAGCAAGTGAACTTCCAACTTTTGGTGGCATCAATGGAGTTGAAGCATGTGATGAATAATCTAAGATACATATAATGCTTCATTCCCATTCCCAACAAAATTATCATCAATAAGAATCATGGGCTCCCAAGGTAATAAGAAAATTTTGCAACTTTCATATGGAACTTGAGATTGATTGCAAAGTAGAAAAATTGTGGAAGGATCCCCAAGTCCATAAATTGACCCATTCATAATAATACCCATAACAGATTTAAAAATGATAGATCCTACATCAATGGGTTTTTCCATCTGAATACAATAGTTCAAAATAGCACTTTCTTTGGTGACTCTACTAATCTTCATTGTAAGGAGTAATTTTGCAAAAATGAAGAAATGCCACTGCTTCGATATTGGATTAAACAATGAAGCAGAGAAGCTAACATATCCTTCATCTTACATTTCTGAAATATCATTTTCATCCGTCAGAAAATTATAGACA
>NW_018165192.1:105354-135069 GCF_001263595.1 Phalaenopsis equestris | reverse complement strand
AGTAAAATTTTTGGTGGTGTGGCTCTGTGATTTTTGTCCCGTTCTCGACTTTTTCCACATAAAATTCTCGCATGTTTTTTCTGATTGCTTTAATTGTGTTTCTGTTTATAATTTTGTTTAGATTTTTTCTCGAATATTGTGTGATCCTGTTTTTTTATGGTGTGGTTTCGTTTCTAATTGATCATAAACCCCGGTGAAGTTGAGAATTGTTCTTGAAATTTCCTATCAAACTGACATCAGAGATTGGTTCGATTCAAGTGAGAGCAATGGTCGAAGAAGCAAGTTTCAAGGTGAAAAAATTCAATGGGACGAACTTCACATTCTAAAAGATGTAGGTGGAGGATTTGTTGAATAAAAAAAAATAATATTTGCCACTACAAGGAATCACATGGAAGCCTTCGTCTATGTCTATGGAGGGATAGGAAGTGTTGTACTAAACGACAATAGGTTTGAATCAGTTATCTCTTTCCTTATATGATGCGTTCAATATTATGAATGAAAAAATTACAGTGGATCTCATGACGGTATTGGTCAAGATTTATGAAAAACCTTTTGCTTCCAATAAGATATTTTTGATGAAAAAAATCATTTAACATGAAAATGGTGGAAAGCGGTTCAATGGTAGAGCATCTCAATAATTTCAACACTGTGACGAGCCAGTTGTGTTATGTGGAGATCAATTTTGATGATAAAGTCAGAGCACTAGTGATAATATCTTCATTGTCAGATAGCTAGGATAGCTTGGTAACAACGGTGAGTAATTATTCATGGACTTTGAAGTTAAGCTTGGATGACATCATAGGTTACCGTTCGATTGACGACATATCTCATAAAATAAAAAGGCGGCCAAAAACTGCATAAATACATATTTTATCATAATTTTATACAAAAATGGGATTTAGAATTGAGGTACGAGACACGAGCAAGCAGCTTCTAATCCTCATCACGTGATTCCGCCATCTAGCACCTCAGAACATATGCCCATACCTTATTTCAAATACAAACTCTCCTAAGGACTTTGAAAATACATAGGGAAAAGAGAAAAAGGCTGGACTTGCATGAAAACAACATTAGCAGTAAAGCCAACCACATGCAACACATATTAGCCATGACTGGTGGGAGAAGCTCAGCAACGCCTGCAAAAAAGAAAGTTAGTCTTAATCATTATATTGCTTGTCTCTGTTACACGTGCGATGAGTATTTTAGGCATGAATTAATGCACAAAAAACTGGCCTAATATACTATCATGCATATCAAAGTTAGTAAACATGCAAGCACACAAAAGGAAAAAAGGTGATGTATGACTAGGGCAACCAAACCAACATAGAACTATAAAACTTTCTAGCATCTAAACAATAGCCTAGCACACAATCTAACAAGAAGGTGCCTTAACCAGCATCTAAATACTCAGGGCACGTCTCCAGGTATTTATAACATTGATGGGTTCGCCACACCGACCCCGTCCTAAATATCCAAGAGATCTAGAGGGTGTCGCTCGGGATGGATTTTGAAAAGGGTTGGCTTTACATATGATCTAACTTGCTACGTGTATAATTTTAAAATTATGGTACAATTAATAAGTAGAAATTTTTTTTTTAGTTTTTAAAATGGGTTATTAAAGACAACCCATAACATGTAAGATGATATGAATTAGAACATTTAGATTCTTAGCATAGTCATAATTGTGTTTATCCTAGTGTTTTAACTTGAATTGCTCGCATGATCGACTTATCAAGCAATGCTCGTTAAGACAACACGACCAACGCGAGTTCACTAGCCTATCAAGTCCGGCTCGCTATCCATGCACACACACAAATGCAAATGCAAACAATCATATGATAAAAGTGGTGATGTGTGTGTCATGAAGGCGATGACTCGGGAGCGGGCGTGTCGTGGAAGCAGCAACCCAAAGGAATGGGTGTGATGCGGTGGTAGTGACTTGGATGAGCAAACGTGTTGGGGAGGTAGCAGCTCAAATAATGGATGTGTCATGGAGGCAGTGACCTAAAATGGTGGGCTTACCAAGGAGACAATGACCCAAAGAATGATTGAGGTAGTGAACCGAGAGGGTGGGCACGACGTAGAGGCGAAGACTAAAATAGTGGATCTATTATGGAATCAGTGACCCGATAGAGTGAGTGTGTTGTGGATGCAACATCCTAAAGGACAGGTGTGTCATGGAGGCAGCGACCCAGAGAAATGAGTGTGTCGTGAAGGTAGCGACCTGTAAGGGTTGGCGTGTCATGGAGGCAGCAGCCTAAATGATGGATGTATCATATAGATAGTGCCCGAAAAGATGGGCGTGTCGTGGAGGCAACGATTCAAGGGAATATATGTGTTGTGGAGGCAATGACCCAAAAGGGTGGGTGTGTCATGTAGGCAATGACCCAAAGGAATGATTGCGCCGAAAAAACAATGACGCAAAAGGGTGGGTGTGCCTGTTGACCTCATTTTTGGTTGAGGTTTAGCTTTTTCCTCTTTAGTAGCCTAGGGTATAGCCATAGGATTCTCTTGTTGACTATTCCTAGAGGACTAGAAAAGGAACCCTCACAATTAGAAATTCCAAATTCTTCTTTACTCAACTTGAAGTTCCACATGTTGGTCCTAACCTCTAGCACTTAGTAAGTGAGGTCAATATGAAGGAGCTCAAGGGGAGTCCCCCATAGGATGGTCAGACCTTAAGACTAACCCTTGGTGATCTGGTTTTGGTGAGGCTAGCTTGCACACACTACATTCTTTCACTTACCCCAAACCCTATGACCCCTTAGGTTGGTCTCCTGATTTTTTTGGAAAGCTCATATGGATGACCTTATACCCCTAGTCTTTAGCTAAGAGTGTTAGAGACAACATATTGAGCTTCCAAAATGAGTCCTCACATGGCTTCTATTGGTTTGGTATGGCTTCCTAGCTTGTTGGCCCATTTTGGCCCAAAATCACCAAATTACCAAAATACCCAAACAATCTCAATCTTTGCCAAAAGATCCCAAAATTGCCCAAAATACCCAAATTTATCCAAAAAACATCTCAAACCCCCCACCACTACTTAAATTGACCAAAATTCACAAAAATTACCAAATTCCCAAAATACCCCCAAAGATTGTCAAAATTACCAAAATGCCCCTCATGACCTAAAAATTCCAAAAAATTCAAAAATCATCCCAAATATTACCAATTTCAATTTTGATCATCAATTTGACCAAATTAATCCAATTTTGCCAAGTGGGGTGTGTCTATTAGAGTGAGAATGTAAGGAGAGTTGAAAATTCTTCAAAAGAACTTCAAGAGATTTGCTTGGGGAGGAGTTTCAGATAAGTGCTTTGTAATTTTGTTTTTTTGTTAAAGTTTATTTTGTAAACATGATTTTAAATATCAATCAATGTGTTGTTATATTTTTCCCATGAAATATGAGTAGTTTTTCTTATCTTTCTCCTTGTGATGAGAAAAAATCATGTGTAGGATTGAGGAGTTTCAGATAAGTTCTTTGTAATTTTGTTTGAGTTTTGTTAAATTTTATTATGTAAACATAATTTTAAATATCAATCAATGTGTTGTTGTATTTTTCCTATGAAATATGAGTAGTTTTTCTTATATTTCTCCTTGTGATGAGAAAAAATCATGTGTAGGATTAGAATTATTTAGAATTGCTTTTATTTTAATGTCTTGATGGTATATTACTTCAAGCTTAATGACCCGAGAGGGCTATGCTTTTCCTTAATTAGTAATTACTAGACTAACCTTTAGGATAAAGAAAAAGTAACATTGGGGTAAGGGCGACACCATGTCATTAAAGAGAGATGGTTGGGGCGGCGACAGACATGCGGCACATGCAAAATAAGAGAAAAATGGGAGCAAGTTCGATCCCGCGGGCTGCTTTTCATCCCCGATTTTTTTATCTGGATGCCCTTTCACTCGTCCGCCCTAAGTGCTGTGAATCTTCGGTTCGTCTTCTTTGTTTATAAATTACATCTAAAATGAAAAAGGCTCAAGGAAAATCTTGCAAAATAAATGTTAGTATGAAAAGCAAACTAGCACAAAAAGAGATATAAAACACTCAATGTGGACTTAGCCACCTTTCAGGCACCAAGCCATTTGTCCAATTAGGCCATTATATGTGTAAGCAAATCATAGTGCAACTACACACAAGCTAACTCTCCCAATCCAGCTCTCTTGCTCGATTGCTCTGGGATTTTCTGCTTAACGATCAATGCCAAATGTGCCTAACAGGCCTCCAGCTTTGAAGTTATGGCCACACCTTCCATGGGATATGCAGGCGAGTTCCTTCCTGTGGACTATGATATACACTAGTTCATAGCTTTGGGCTGGTCGAAAGTTAGTATTGCATTTTTGAAATTTTATGGTGTTATTCGAGAGTAAGAACGCGAGCCTCACAAAGGAAGTGGATGAGAACAACGCCTCTTTTTATGAGTCCTATTGTATTTCAACATTATTTTGCTTGTTGGCATGTGAGGTGAGTGGTTTCATGTGGAGCAGGCATAAGGACTTAAAGATTAGATGATGGAAAATTTTAAAGGAGTGAAAGAATTCTTTAAAGGAGGATTGGGGAATTATAGCTCAAACTATTAGTTCTTTTGGATAGCCTCTAAAAAAATACTAAGGCTAAATCTAGACTCTAATAAAGGATAAGGAAGAAGAGAGATCTTACTTACCAAAGGCGAGGTTAATAGATGAATCTCCAGTAAATGTGTATACTAAACAAAACATATCGTACATGTTGGTATCGACTAAACCAATCAACTAAATCTAAGACTAATCAAGTGGTAATACTTGAATAGAATTTGAAGGTTTGAATGGTAGATTTGAATTTGAATTCGAATTTGAGATTTAAAAATTTGATTTGATTTGATTGAAATTGTGAAGATTTGAAATTTGTTTGAAATTTTAGAATTTTTGAAGTTTAAAATTTGTGTTTTAATTTATTTGAATTTGATTTTATTTTGTTTTAAAAATTGAACATTTTGATTTTATTTGAAGATTTAAAGATTTGTGGATTCGATTTGTTGATTTTTGAGATTTGAAATTTGTAAATTTTAGAGTTTCCATAAACAAAACTTACTAAGGATTCATATGTGGAATTTTAGAAAAAAACGCCTAAGAAAGATGGATTAAGAGTTTGAAGATTTAGAAAGCAGTAAAGTGTTTCTAGAATTAAAACAAGTTAATACTCATATTGGAATGATATAGAGAGGAGATCCTAAAAGAAGAATCACGCTAAATTTACAAACAGTCAAACAAAATAAAGGTCTAAGGGAAACTTAGCTTAAACTCTAAGGATGAAAATCTAAGAGAAATAACTATGAAAGGACATTATATTTCTCTTAAACAAATAACCTACTACACTAAAAAAACTACCCACTGGAATATTACGCTTCTCTTAGCAGATAGATGAGATGACTGGATTTGGAGAGGTTACTCATAAGGTATTTACACTTAATCATAAGGGCTAGTCGAGAGAGGGATAAATGTTAATTTGGAACAAGCAAGACAACTAAATACATTTGTGGTCAGAAATCACAGACTCGTATCTGTCCTAAGAGATAAACATGATGACTAAATCATAATAGAAAGTGTTGAAACTCACATCTAATCTGTGAGCTAGTCAGCTGGTAAGGCTAGGAAAAAGAAGCACATGATGGACTCACACCTAACTTGAGACTGACTTTATGCCTTGGAAATGGACCATAGGGTTTTGGGTTTCCAAAGGTTCTCCTGTGATTTGCAATCGCTAAAAGTAGACAATTGTCGTACAAACTTTGCACTCGCCTTGCTTAGCTAAGAAATTGACCTACTGGATTAGTTGTGATAAAATGAAGTCAATGAAACGAGAGAGTAAAAATTTCATGTTTAATTTGGGTTTTTAATGGCTAAACCAATAAAAGTTCTTAAGAAGATTGCTCCTAACTTAGTCTTTATTAGCCAAAGCACAATTCTACTGAATCTAGTAATTCGACAAAAGCATGAACTCAATTGCATCAGGATAACACCATAGGGGCTTAATCCAACATCGAAGAACCAAAATGACTTGTTTTATGTCCAATTCACACTAGACTAGGCGCAAAACTTCTAAGTCTAAGGTTTGCAATGATTGAAACTAGGTAGTAATCGTGCGAATCCTATCCTAGCCTTGCTCAGCCAAGACACCAATCTTGTCGAGGCCAGCTTAAGGCCCAGTTTCGAGAGTCTTTTTTAGCGCGTCGAGCAAGGAGCCCCGACATTTCATCTTTTGGGGCAGCTTACCCTTCTCACCGGTAGCGCTGCGCAGAAAAAGTGGGCCACAGGACCGACTCCACGGCCCGCATTTCTTCGCAAGATTTTTACGCGCATTCCTGTTTTATGCCCTTTCTATTTCCTATGGAACTTCTTCTTCCTCCGCCCTAACCGACATGCCGGAGTTCACATTATTGCGGTGTCTCCTCTCTATATTTACCTTCTTGTTTCGCGTTGCTTTGCACTGTGTAGATTCGACTATATTTTTTTGGTTTGGTGCCTCTATTGGTGATGATTTTGGTGTGATGGATCTTTTCCTGGTTTTCTTTTTTTTTTTTGGCATCATTGCTAGTAGCAAATATATATAATTTCATTTCATACCACTGAAATTTACTAGTAATATCACCTAGAGAATTCTCCTGATGAGAGAAATATATTTCCACACACTGTGAAATGAGATAGAGAAGTAGTAAGAATGACGCATTAATGTGAGTCATGTTTTTTTTTATTTTTTGACCTCACAATTAGTCGCAAATTAAGCCTGTATTTAATTTTTTCTTGATTTTAATGTGAGCCTTATTTTTCTTATTTTTTGACCTCACAACTAGCTGCATTGCATTTCCTCCAACTTCCTTCAGATTAAAAACATTATTTTCTTTATATTAAGCCAGTAGTTGATGCTTAGGCGGGTGGTTTTTTGTCGTGGCCGTCTTAAATTGAAAATTTCGAATACCTGTATTTTGTTTTTTCACCTGTTGGTGGACACTACAGTCTTCCGTAGTTTTTTGAATACATCATAGCCGTTTTTCTTCTTGATGTTAAGGTGTCATTGGCCGTCACAGTCACCACCCCATTGGTCGTCGGCCGCTTCCAATGCCTGCCGCTCACTACCAGCTGCTCAGTACCGCCCACCAACTGCTACCGGCTACTGCCCACAGCCCGGAAACCAAAACCAATGAAGAAAAAAAGGTATGAAACTTGCCAAATTATTTTTTTGCTAAAGTTATAACAGAAGTTAGAATATGAGAACAACTTGATGTATAATATGAATCAATTGAAACAGTATTTTAAGAAGATTTTTAATGTTATAACAACGAATCTTTTAACCTAACGTTATCATAACTATCATTCTATCCATATTACATTGCTTTTGACTTTGAGATTAAAAAACATTCTCATGTATAATAATTAATACTCTTAAATTTAGATAATGCGATAATAAACTAAACTTAACTAGTCTCGCCAAGAATATTTGTCCATGCATACATTAAATTTTAGTTCATTGCAAGTTTCAATGTAGACTATATCTATCGATTAAGAACATTGCAATACATCTAAATTCAAGCCATTAGAGAAATAATCAGCAAGAAAATAGTCGATAATCAAGAGCAAATATTTATGTGTTTCGACATGGGGGTGCCTAGATGAATGAGGAGAATTATAGAGCTTTTGTTGAGTCCACAAATTCATGTTATAAAAAACATCATTTATATAGATGTTAAATAAGCACACGTGCCATGATTTAAAACAAATACCCTATAAATTAATTATTTTGTATGAAGAAAAAGAAAAGAAACAATGTTGTTTGATTTGTCATCGACTTGCTTTCGCATGACGAAAATCAAAGTACTTCCATTGTTCATGTATAGTAAAAAATCATTGAGCCAAAGACTTTTGAACTTTCATCAATGATGTTCATGGGTATAATGATTTTCATTGTGAAACCAATGAGATGAGTGGTTTTATCATAAAAAAACTTTGTTATTCTACTAGTCAAATAATATAATTGTGTACAACACAACTATCACCACGAATCTCAAAGCATTTGAATAGCACATATGACGGTCAGAGAACCAATGCGAAGGTGGTGCGGTGAGTGTGGATATGCCACAGACGAGAAGTGGAAAAGATTACGAAGGAGAAACTTCTTAAAGCGAGATAACACACACGAAACACAATAGAGATGCTACATAACCAAACGTCCATGTACAAGTCTAGGGCTTACAAGCCGAAATAACCCTCATGACGAAACAATTCGAGATTCTCCGGACAACAATCACCCAGATGAATGACCGTCCACCCCGTTTGGAGGCGAAACCACAGGGGTTCGTTCTCAAAGGGCCTCGCTGGGGAACCCACGTATTCCAGATAAAGCAGACAACAGACAAAGGGGCAAGATGAGTCCCAACACACCGATACAACCGCATTTGTACATGCAAACGACAAAGGGGCAAGATGAGTCCCAACACACCGATACAACCGCATTTGTACATGCAAACAAACTATGAGTAGAGCGGTGTTTGGCCGCTCACAAGAGGGGCTTTTACACCCAGATTAAAGAAGCAATATCATCACCAAGTTAAGGATCCCTCTGACGACCCGACAACTATCATAGCTTAAATGATAATTTAATTTAACTCACAATCTTTACATAAGTGTTAGGGTTTCTACGCAAGTGCACATATCACTTTCGTAATATAAGACTCTATTTGAGTTTGGAATATCGATCTTACAGGAAAGGTGGCAGAGGCTTCGTAGTAATAACGACCTAAGGGTGAATTCTAGCCTACTATCAGGTCTTAGTTTAGAAGATTGCTAAATATGATTTTCTAACAACTGCTTCTAATTATATTTCTACCTCTGAGTTAAACTTGCTAGATCAATTAAACAGTTGAAATTCAAGATTTATAAAGATACTTCTCTCTTGTGACCTTCTAGTAGATTGTAGGTGTAAATACTAAGAATTGTAACGTGGTAGTGACAACATGAGCATAAGACTCATTTACTCTCTTTCGAGTGCATAATGTGGTAGTGCCAACATGAGCATAGGACTCATTTACTCTCTTTCGAGTGCATAAATAAGTATGATTCAAATTTTGGTAATTGTTTCTGTTTGTCGCCCGTGAAACTCCTAATTCAAATTAAATCGATACGCATCCCTAAGTTGCATTGCCCCATGACTCATCTTTCACAACCATTCACACAATGTGAATATCTTAGTTGTTTTGCCACCGCTCTTTCGAGTCCTATTGGGTCACAATAAATTTTAACAAGTTATATGAGCAGTACAACATGTAAATTAAGTTTAGAGATATACTAATCACATGAAAATAAAGATCATTTCAAAGCATTTACAACCCTACAAATCTAACCTATCAATCACAAGAGAAAAGTATAAGAAATCTACTCACTACACATGATAAACATCAAAGAAAACTTCATTCAATCCAAGCAAATTAACTAAATACGTGTTTACAATAATAATCAAACAAGAGTACACATGATACTTAACTTTTGCCCTCTAATAATGAAACAAGAGTACACATGATACTTAACTTTTGCCCTCTAAAAAGAGGAGCAAATTCCACCAGATGATGTTTTTCACAGTGCTATACAAGATGTTGCGCAAACCCTTACAGATTCTCTCAAACTCCACTCTCAAATCTCTCTAGAACAAGAATTCCTACTCCTACCTCTTGTCCTTGGTGAAATTCCAGGATTGGAACTTCTTCCCTAATCTTAAGGTTGCCGAAACTCCTCGTCTAAATCATCAACACCCATAAAATTACTCCCGGAGTCGTGTAGAAAGTAACTTTTTGAATACCTAAGCGCTCAGTCTACGGTGCCTAAACATCATGCTCTCTGTCTGCTTAAAAAGCTTGAGCACCTAGGCGCCCAGAACCTGGCGCCAAGGTGTTCACCTGCAACACCTTGCGCTCAAAAGTGGGCGCTTAGGCGTCAGACCACAATCAACACCCTTGCTTAATTGGGTTCCGTTTTGCTACGATTCAGTCCAAATTCGTTCCAATGCTCCTACATGTTATATCTGCCTCATAAACATAAAAATATCTTCCATCATAGTGCAGTTTCATAAAAAAACATATATAAAATAAAAAAGAAATTAAGTATATCGAAAGACATCACCCCGCTTGGATTCTTACAAAGGAAGGACCGACAGATCGACCACGTAGTGTCGTTCAAATTATATGACGATCTGTTCCAGACCGACGACTTTATGCCTCTTCTTAACCACTCTAAAGGAGTCGGCCCTTCTGTGATTCAACAATCTACCGACCGAAGCCATCCCAAGTTACTACCGACCCAAAACCATAGAGAAAAGACTCGGACACCCTGCTAGACCTCAAGAAGGGAGAAAAAGAATCTGCGAGCCTACAACACCAGCTTCCAAAACGACATGCTTGAAGTTAGAGTTTGAAGCCTAATATAGCTGGAACAGCCTTAAAACGAGGAGTTTGAAGTGAGCGGTTAATCTATTCAAAGTTGATACTTTTGCAAAAGTATTGTAGATGACAAACGAGACTCGCCGAGGAAGATCTCCAGGGCTCTTTGAAGAATAAGTTAGAGTCATTTGATCATCCCTCAAAGAAGCAGAAAAGAACGGGAGGAACAACAGAAGGCAAAAGAAAATCAGTTCTTTGTCAATCACCAAAACAATAACCCTTGGTCTCGGGATCAATGAAGGAATGACTGAGTGAGTCATGACTGGAAAAGACACTCTCATCAACGACCGACCCGGTATTATGAGTGACCCAATATATATCTATAAATGCAAGGTTTGAACCCTCCTATGTGTCAATGGCCAAAATAGTCCAGGTCATCTAGAATAAGGACTATTTCAAAGACCTTATGGGATCCAAAGAGATACTGTCAGTACTATTGTGGTCATAGCCACGACATGGAGGAATGCCTACACCTCCAAAAATTGATTGAGGAGCTCGTTCGCTCCGATAAGCTCAAAGAGTTTGTTGCAGTCGACACACATACGTAGGGGCAAGTCAAGTCTGTGGTAGGAGAACACTCAAACAGATCTATCTGGTCCAACGAGGTCCACATAGCAGGGATAATTCTAGTCATTTTTTGGGGGTTGGAAGATACAACGTTCGGGAGAGGTATGCTCTATCGTCTTATATACACGTAACCATTTGCCAATTGTCTTCCGCTGAAGGGGAACCCCTACAATGAAGCAATTGTCGTCATAACTCTGATCAACAACTACCAAATGGGTAGTATTTTGGTTGATACAATGAATTTGGTCAACATCCTGTTCAAAATGGTGTTTGATAAGATCATCCTAAAGGTTGTCCAGTTGACAACACCGATTGATCCATTGTTCGAATTTTCCAGGGAAAGGAGGGAGACACTATTTCTCATCGCCCTAGCAATCTCTTGGGGAGAACCCGAGCAGCAGTATAACAATACAGAAGACTTTCTCGTGGTGGAATCCTCGTCGAACCATAACGTCATCTTTAGTCGGCCACTTCTGAAAAGCTATCGGGTTCTGACCTCCACCTACGATGTGGACGTAAAGTTCTCAGACGATGGGAGTTGATCAAGGTCCGAAGAAACTTGGACAAGTCTATAAGCTGTTATTTTCGAGTGGTTTCAAATGTTGATTATGAACCACAGGACTTCCAGATCCAGAGGGAAGGATGTCTCAAGACCAGTGAGACCATCCTCCAGGTATCTGTGTTTGATGAAGAACCTGGTAAGGTTTTCCTGATCAGTGAATATTTTGGTACATGGTTAAGGAACTAGCTGATACAAACAGTTTGAGAGCATCGGGAGGTGTTCACTTGGACCGTAGCTGAGATGCCCACCCGACATGTCAGTCAACGCAACATGCAACCGGTTGAACACCAACCCCTACTCTCGGTCGGTCTAGTAGAAGATTTGGTCGATCGCCAGAACTTTGGCCAAACCGATAGCATCAGATATGCAGAAGCTGCTGGACGCCGGCTACATCTATGAAGTCCAGTACCCAACCTAGCTCTCAAATTTCATTATGGTCAAGAAGGTCAACGACAAGTGGTCGATGTGCATCAACTTCACTAACCTCAACGCTGGTTACCCGAAGGACACCTCCCCCTACCAGAGATTGATACCTTGGTGAACGAAACGATTAGATACTCGATCATGAGCTTCCACGACGCTTACTCTGGCTATCAACAGATAAAAATGCACCCGACAGATGTAGAATAAAAATTATTACACACAAGACATTCTGTTTTAATGTAATGTCCTTCAAACTTTAGAATGTTGGGGCAACCTATTAGCTCCTCATAGATGTAATTTTTGCTAATAAAAAGGGAAAGAAAGTTGAGGTGTATGTTGTCGATGCTCTAGTTAAGAGTAAGTCACCTAAACAATACATTGAAGATCTAGAAGAGAGCTTCGAAACACTAAAAAAAATTCAATATGAGATTGAACCTCTTCAAGTGCAATTTCGGGGCATCGACTGGGAAGTTCCTCGGCTTCCTATTAATTCCATAAGGATTGAAAGCCAATCCATAGAAAGTACAAACAATCCTAGACATGCCACCTCCACAGAGCACCAAGGAAATTTAGAAGCTAACCGATCGGATCACAGAGCTCAGTCGTTTCAACCTGAAGTCGGGTGATAAGTGTGCTACATTCTTTAAGGACATTGAAGAAAAATCAACATTTTGAATGGACGACCGAATGTGAGGAAGCATTCAAGAACTTGTTAGATTCCTTAGTGCCACCACCACTGATTCAAAGCCTGAAGCCTACAGAAGAGCTATCATTGTATTTATGAGTCGGATGAGAGGCTGCAATCTGAGAGGAGGCAAGAAACCAATATCCCATCTACTACACGTGTCGAGTGCTTCACAGTGCTGAAACTAGGTACCCGATTATGGAAAAACTAACTTTTGTTTTGATTATTTTTGCTAGTAGGCTTTGATCATATTTCCAGATGCATCCATTCTGGGTCATCACAGACCATTCATTGAAGTTTGTTTTCACTCAATCAGAGAACTTCAGACGACTGCTAAAGTGGGCTATAAAATTCAGTGAATCAACAACACTGAAGTTTCATGGACGACAGTCAAAGCTCAAGCAATCGTCAATTTTCTGGCTGATTTCTCCATAACAGAAGAACGTGATAAAGGAATTGTAACTGGCGACATGAAGTGGATCCTATACGTCGATGGAGCCTCCAAGCAGACAATAACGGGGTTGGGGTTGACTCTGAGTCGTTCGATCGGAGAACATCTCTACTAGTTGATCTCGGTAGAGTTCGACATCACAAACAACCGGGCGGAGTATGAAGCGCTGATCATCAGACTTTGCTTAACCTATGAGATAGATAGACGCTCGGGATCTCCTGGTGAGGTCAAATTCCTTACCTAGAGGCCATGAAGGTAGCGATCGACAAGACCAAAAGTTGGGTGGATCCATACATCAACTACCTGGAGACTAGATAAATAGAGAAGAGCATCAAAGATCTGAGCCACTTTAAAATTAAAGCCGACCTATACATGTTAATATAAGGAAAGTTGTTCAGAAGGTCAGTTACCTCGGTATACTTAAGGTGCTTGAAAGAAGGGGAGGTTCAAGTTGTGTTTTGAGAGGAACATTCCGGAGAATGTGGCAGCCACTCTGGACGGAAAACTTTGCCCTACCACGTGCAACCGCAAGGGTACTTTTGGTCGATACTCTTAAAAGATGATGCAGAATTCTCAAGGCAATGCGAACAGTGTCAGAAATACACATCCTTGCATTATCAGCCGGCGCAGAAGCAACGACCGTTAGTCAGTCATTGGTTGTTCTCCATGTGAGGACTAGACATTTTCGGGTCTTTTCCTCCATCTAAAGGCCAGAGGAAGTTCCTCTTGATGGTTATCGACTATTTTTCAAAATGGGTCGAAGCAAAGCCACTCACTCGAATCGATGCAGAGGCAGTTTGAAGTTTCACATGGTCCGATTTGATCTGCAGGTATGAGCTACTGCTGGTCATTATCACCGATAATTAGACTACTTTGCAGCCCAAAGAGTAAAGGAATTCTGCATGAAATAAGGGCTTGACTTGAAGTTTGCTTAGGTCCATCACCCTAGAATGAACTTGCAGAATTCTGCATGAAATAAGGGCTTGACTTGCTTAGGTCCATCACCCTAGAATGAACTTGCAGACTAAGACGGCTAACAAATTTATTTTAAACCTATTAAGAAAGAAGTTCGAGGGAGTCTAGGGAAACTAGGTAGATCAGTTACCGTTAGTGCTATTAGCAATCCAGACAACTCAATCAGCAATCGACCAAACTCTGTTCATGCTAACTCTTGGAATGGAGGCGGTGCTACAAGTCGAATACGATCGTCACAGCTAGAGGGTGGTCACAACCTCTTTATTTGTTGAGGAAGATCTCACTAATTGACAATAAGCTAACATCGAAGGGGCAATGTTGGCACTTGACTTCACAGAGAAAGCACAAACCAAATCGGTGCTTTGACAAGAGGAGATGAAGAGGCAAACAACACGTTACTTCAACAGACACATTCGAGAGAAGGTATTTGCCCCCGGAGACTTAGTCTTAGAGAAAGCCGACTTAGTCGTCCGAGGGAAATCTTTCGGAAAGTTGGACCAAACATGGAGTGGACCATACGTGATTAGTCGAAGAGTTTCTCGGGAGCTTACCGACTCAAGAAGCTCACCTGAAAAGAGCTCTCCTGGACTTGGAGCGAGGACGATTTTAAAAAGTTTTTTTCATAAAGGAAATTCTTGTGTATATATAACAAAAGGGGTTGTCGTCACCAATATGTAAAACATATTTAATTAATGAGATTTTATTTTTACTAATTTTATGCGAAGGAGTCAAATGTCTTTCCAACGCTCGGTAAACTCGATCAAATTGATCGAGTGATGGGTTGATTTTCAAAACTCAAAGATGCATCGGACAACCATTTCTGTCGGAAGATGATAACAAAACAAAGAACAAAGAAACAAAACACAACAAGAATAAAAAGATAAATTTATTCATTCCAATTGAAAGTTACAAGACACTTCCCATCAACAAACATATCAGTTACTCATTTTATATCTTTTGACTGAGACAACACCTTCGGAAGAGCAAAGGCCTTACGAGGGTTGCCAGGAGCTGGGCTCTTTCAAACATCATCATTCGAGTAAAAACCCTAAAAATCACTGTCGGGAAGAAGAGAAGAAAGCTCGGTCATCATGGTCAGCTACAGAAGAACATAAAAGTTCATTTCCTTAGGCAACACACCGTCGGGCGAATGTAATCCTCTTTTGGAATATGTTGGACCTATGCTTCATCCACGGATCATCACATCCGCCATAAAAGGGCCATCAACGACCGAAAACCTTGCGAGAAGTCAGTTGGCTTCTTTTTTCCAAGAATTTCGGCTTCGTTACGTATTCTCTTCGCTCGGCCTCAATCCAATCTCTTTTGCATCCATGAGCTTCTTTAATACGAATAAGAAGCAGAATGCAACCGGTTCGCCTGACTCCCGCTCTCTTCTAAACTTCTCCCGTGAAGAGGTGCAGTTCGAGAAAGAGAGAGGAGAAGCTGTCATTGTCGGAGGTGTCATGCCCTACTCTTGGACCGTTGGGATCCAGGGATCCAAAAACCTCCGAACAACTGGCGGCGACAGTCGAATGAATGTACTGACATCCCGGGAAAATGGACTCACCACCACCATTCCAGGAAGCCCACTACATTCGTTCGCAGAAAGGATCACCTATCGGGTGTCTACCTTGACTCGGGCGACGTTCGACACCCGAATTGGAAAAAATCTATCCCTTTGACACTCGACTTGAAGAAAAAAGAAACTGAAGTGTCAGGGCCTTGAAGGTCCATCGACACCCGTTGAAGAAAGGTTTTCCCCGCTCCTAGCCGAATAGAAAATCAGGCTATCTCACCAAATTTTTGCAAAGCCAGTACACTTGATGACATAGTAAGGAGTTGGAGAAATTCTCCCCCTTTTAACTAGAAGGAAGGTTCAACAATATTGAATGGGACCCAACCGCTGAAACGCTTGAGGGCCCACTTAAGGATGACTGCCCAACACATTGAAGGAACGTTTCGACAGTTGATTTTCTAAAAAAGGAAAGAGTTGTCACATTCAAACAGGCTTTTAAAGCATCCCTTAGCCGGAAAAGACATTAATTCAATGGGCCCATTCCCGATATTCAGAGAACTGAGCCCAAGCTGGCTTGTCTCAAACATTGTCTGATAAACTCGGGGAACTTACAACGGTAGAACAAATGAAATCGGATGGAGATCACAAGATGATCAAAAGGCTGAGCCATCCCTCGAACTGGACACCGCTAAAAGACCACTGGTCAGGACACATGAGGCGTTCTCTCATGCTTTCTAGCGACAAGATCCGTAAAAAAGACACAGGGTCCCTCAAAAGTCCTAAGTGGACACCCTCTCGGGCAACAACAAGATCCCTGCCTGACGGATGACAAAGGGTTAAAAGCTCGATCGAGCAGACAAATTCGGTGTAAGTCCTTGGAAGTCCACAAAGATGACCACATAATATTACCGTGAGACCCAACGATTCTAAAGACACCGATCGACTAATCGATCGCCCCAGGAGGTGGGCAATCTGTTGGGAAATTTAAAATGTCTTCCGGTCACGGGTTGACATTGTTTGTACAGTAGATTATCTAGGATTGACTCTCTTCCAGCTAGCGACAAAATTCTCATCAGGGCAGTGAAAGTCGCCCCGAAAACCTTGATCATCATCCTCTTAGGTAACAACAAGATCCGTGCCTGGAGAAAAGATCAATCGGGATTGATATACAATTAAAAGACGACATGTTGTCAGCACACGGGAGAAATAAGAGTTAATCGACCAAAGCACTATGACTAAATCGATTTCTTAGAATCCATGGGACTACCTAAGAGCAAGTCTCTCTAAAGAGTCGATGTCTCTGGTAAAATAAAAAGTTTCACAAACCAAAATAGCATAAATAATTATAAGAAGGCAAAAATTCTCTTTTTTTTCATATAACATTAAAAATACAACCATTTTAATTTTTAAAATTGAAATATACCTTTTCAAAGCATGTTATGGTGGCATGCAGGTAAAAATTGATGACGCCAAAATCTTGTGTGCTCATAAATTCACAGTTGCATAATTATATATTAACTTCTTAGTGTTGTACGAAGGTTCGACACACACACACACACAAATAAAAAATTGACAGATAAGACTGAATGTGCTTTTACGTGGAAAACCAGAAGGGAAAAAAAAACAATGAGACTTGGCTATGTTGAAATGATTCCACTATGTCGATAGAAGCTACAAAAGTTTATTGGTCTTTGAATAGCCCAAAGAAATGTTACACGAGTGGTACAAAACTTTCGCTAGAGGAGTAGTAGAAAACACTGGGGAAGTGCCAGCAACCTATTTGCAGTGAAAAAAAGCTCGCCTTAAGGGCAATGTGCCAAAAAATTTGTTGCTAATGTCTTTGTTATCAATGACCAGATGAAGGTGATAGGGAAGTGGTGATGTTGGTCCAGCGGTGACGGCGGCTAGAAAATGGTGGTCTGATAGTGACGACGACTCCATGGAGGTGGCCGATAATGGTTGGTGGTGGTGATGGATCAACGGTGGTAGCTAGGCAGTGATGGTGTGACAATTGTGGAGACTCAATGGTTGCAGATACGACAGTGGTTATCATTCTACTTTGCATTGCTTTTACTTGTAATATTACATTATTAAAAGGTAATTCTATTCACATGAAAATTGTCACGGCAGATGACAATGTGACTTCATTGATGTTTATTAATTATGTTGTCTAAATTAATGTTTTGCTCGATTCAAATTTCTGCGGTATATATATGTGAACAAATTTTTCATAAATTAAGAGGACATAAATTGATTCTTGGAACAAATAATTTTTTAATATAATAATTTGGTCATGAATAATTTCAGCAAGAACTTGTAGCTTTGCGGCACTAACCAAAACCAAAGTCAACCAACAATCTTTTTCGCAGTTTTGTCTGTTTGGGTAAACTGCATTTTGGCAGCTTTTTCAAAAAGCTTTCGTTGAAATCTGTGTTTTCTTACCACTCTTGATTAGGTGCGATGAAAACTTTATAGTTGTAGCCTTACTTAAAAAAGAATTGTAATAGCCGCCGCAGCTTTTTGAGCATCAGATTATTATTCATCAACTTCACAGTTTTTTTTTAATAAGTTGCAACTACCCCAAACAGACCCTTAGTCGTAACGAGACAAAAATCGTTATGTGAAGATTTTAGGATCAATTTGAACAATTTTCTATCTGTTTTGAGTTTTAGACCAGCGTCATAACTCTATTTAAAGAACTATTTTCTAAATTTTTTGTAGTAGAAAGTGATTTTTTTCAACCTCGACTATTAATATGCGATGACTGCAAGAAAATTGTTGTCTGATTTTTAATATATATATATATATATATATTTATATATTTATAATTCCTACCATTTTTAAAACACTATAGTCATTCTAAACAGACGCTCAATCGTCTCAAATTCTAATTTTAGATTCTGCCCCAAGAGAAAAAAAAATAAACACATAAAATTTACCAAGGTGATTTACCTTGAGAAAAAATAATTGTCATTTGGCACCCTTATCCTTCCAAATTAAATAAAAAAAAAAGAAAACTAATCAGAAAAAAACGATACCACTAAAAGTAAGAATGATTCCAAGCTGAAGAAACTTCCCACAATATTTATTTATTACTTTTCCCGACCCTTATGATCAATACAGTAAGACAACTGAAGAATATACAAATAGGGAGGCATATTTTGAACACCAACCAACGCAAGATTTATGCTCACAAACAGCCGATAAGGAAAGCAAACAACATAAAATGCACCATTTACTCTGTCCCCATTATCCACACCAAAGAAAGACAGAATAAACAAATGCATCTGTTGGAATCCATTTGATTATGCAATCAGACCGTTAGATTCTACAATTATTTCTTCTTCTTTTGAATTTAGGGAACTTCACTTCACATGTAAAGCTTCCTTTGGCCTCCCCAAGAGGGACAAGACCGTCGCCATGATGTGGTTCGAAGAAAGTCCTGCTTCATCAATCTGATCTTGTGGTGATCCATGATCTATGTATCTATCAGGAAGAACCAATGATCTCAACTGCAGCAGTAGAAATAATTGTTGTTGTTAGAATAGGAATAAGAAATTTTTCTTTTTTTTTTTTTTTTTTTTTTGAATTCTACCCCTGCCTCCTCAAGGAGAAATATTTATACCTTGAGATGGCCATCAAGGAGACCATCCAAGCTTAAGAAATGAGTAACATGAGACCCAAAACCTCCAATAGATCCTTCTTCAGCTGTGATCAGAAACTCATGCTCCTTTGCCAGTCTTCTTATGAGATCGACATCCAGAGGCTTGCAGAATCGAGCATCGGCCACAGTTATCGAAATATTGTGATCTCTTAACCTTTTTGCAGCCTTCAAACAGTTCTGAACAATAGACCCATATCCGAGAATAGCGACTCGAGTTCCTTCGACGAGAACTCTCCCCTTTCCAATCTAATTAACACGGGGCAAAGTAATATTGAGCTTGGGAAGCAGTTATGAACAGTGGTTATATATATGAAGGATTTACCTCAAGAGGAATGCCTTTGTTTCCAGTAGGAAGGGGAACTCCGACTCCGTTTCCTCGAGGAAATCTGAAGCAGCTTGGTCTGTCATCAATGGCTGCTGCTGTTGCAACCATGTGCATGAGCTGGGCTTCATCAGATGGGGCCATGACGATCATATTTGGCAAGCAAGCCATGTATGTGATGTCGAAAGCTCCGCAATGGGTTGGTCCATCGGCACCGACGAGGCCGGCTCGGTCCAATGCGAAGCGGACGGGTAGCTTCTGTAAATCGACATCATGTGCCACCTTGAAGAGTAGACACATACACATGGGTTTGTTAGATGGCATGGTTTGTGTAGGCGGAAAACTCTTGAAGTTGATAATAACTTTAAGATATTTTAATCTCTACGGCAATGTTTGGTGGCATACTATTAGCAAGATTTAATCATGAATTTAACTTCAGTTCAACCAAATAAAAAAAAATGAAAATTAAAACCAATGTCCCACTAAATCGAATTTTCTTGCATTTCGCCTATTAAATCCATTATTCTGTCATCACCAGCGAGCTCCTCTCTCTATGACTGAGTTGCATCCAAACACTGCTTAAATTATATAAAATGAAACACCCTTTTTCACATGTATAAACTTCATAATTTGGACATTGGGATGTCATTTTCATATAGGAAAATATAATGATTGAAGTGATAAATATGTAAAATTGTAAATGCATAAGAATTTTGTAGAATGTTGGTAAATCCCCCTTTTTCTTAATGCAAAAAGCGGCTTTTATTTGAAATTTTGAGAATTTCTAGTACAAAGCGGATAAATGGGTGAAAGAAATGAAGCCTAAAGCTTCCTTCTGAACAGAAGAAGTGTGGGATGGATAATTTCCATTTTATATTTTTTATAAAATTTATAATATGCATTTTGAACCTTGAATGATTAACTAATCATGTTTTTTTTGACTTTTTTTAAGTTTATTTTTTATGCAAAACAAGCACAGAAAGCTTAGTAGAACCTGAATTACCTCCCAAAACAAAAAGGTAAGCTGTCATCTTCAAATAGTAGTAAGGAAAGCGAATTAACTAAATTATTGCCACCATTATAGTTTTGAACAGAATACAGTAAGGGCCTACTTGGGTGTCTGTAGTTTCTGAAAAATTAGATTGTAAAATTGTAGCTGAGAAAACAACTTTTTATAAAACTGCAATAAGAATTATAAATAAACAATTCCAAAAGACCAAACAACGACTTTATTAATAGACTAGGTTGAAAAAAATAGTTTCCCATCACAGAAATTCCAATAAAATAGCAAGAAAATAGTTTCTCAAACAAAACTATACTACGATAACCATGATGACGACTAAGCACAACCCAAGCAGAGAAAGTTCTGTAGCAACAGTTTTTACCTGATCATAGCCTCTTTGGAGGAAAGATGAATATATAGCACAGAAAGGCTTGTGAGCCCTTCGGTAGCCAGGTAGCCAGACCTGCAGCGAAAGTAACAGCATGCTGCTCTGCAATTCCAACATCAAAACATCTTTCAGGGAACTTCTTCTGAAAATAATTAAGTCCTGTGCCCCCTCCCATAGCGGCATGGATGGCCACAATCTTACTATCCTCTTCAGCTTCCCTTATAAGCGATTCTGCAAAGTACTGCGTGTATGAAAGAGTGGCTTGCTTCGGTTTCTCCTGTTTCCCTGTCCTCACATCAAACTTAACTACACCTACAAGAAATGAGAATGATAAGTAATGATACAATGATGAAACATATCTGAATCTATTGATTAGTGGTCTTCCATGCACAATTGCAAATGAGAATCAACCACTTAGAGTGAGATAATTACCCTATTTATACTTGACTTTATATATTTTATTTTAACTCATCATTAAAAGTAAAATAAACACTTGATCTCTACACAATATAAATTTTATGCGCAAATATTAAGACCGTCGCATAAGTCAAATAATTAATTATTATGTGATCACAATTTTAATATAACTATAAAAATTTAAGATATCGCATAATATATAATTATCATATATGGACCTATATAAAAAAATTTTCGAACAATTATTTCATACAATTAAAACAAAGTTAACTCGGGATGTGTTTGGGATATCGGTGTGATGGTTGTGCAGTGCCTATGGGTGTAAACGAGTCAAGTCAAGTTCAAGCTCAGCTGGAGCTTGAGCCAGATTAATTTTATCGAGCCTGAGCTCAAGCTCGAGCATAAGTCAATGAGTTGGAGCCGGCTCTTATAAAGTAGTGTGATAATAAAATGACAAATAAAATGAACAATTAGGAGAAAAATACTATGAAATCATTTAATATAAAATAAAAAATATTTTTTAAAATATTTTTAATACTTTAAATATAAAGTCTTCAAATTTAATATATTTTGAGTGTGCATATTTTCTATTAATATTTATTTAAATGAGCTGGCTCACGAGCAAACGAGTCGAGTCGGGGCTAGCTTAAGCTTGACTTGTTAGCTCCTCGAGCTCAATTCACGAGCCACTTATCGAGTCGAGTCGGCTTAACCCTTACATCCCAAGCGGAGCCGCACCACAATTTTTTGTGTTTGATAAAATTGTATTTGCCTTCTTTTTCAAAAAATTATATTTTGCAACCTAAACTAATTAAGTGGTGGTTGTTAAAAAAGCTATGGTCTAACTTTTAAGCAAAATAATTGTAATAGTCATCGGAGTCTTTTGAACATTAACTTTTGCAAACCATTGGTTTCGAGATAAAACGTGAATTATTACCATGCATTTTATCGGCGGCGGGCCCGGCCGGGGGGGGGCGCCTTTCTTTCTCGCGGTCCAAAGAGGGGGGAAGAGGGACATGGATGAGAACTGGGCCAGGAGCAGGCATGGACTTCACCTTCTGCAAAATTGTCACCAAATGGTCGACGTTATGGCCGTCCACTGGACCAATGTAGTACAATCCAAGCTCCTCAAACAGTGAAGATCCTGAAGCGCTAATCATTCCTCTCGCATATTCATCCATTTTCGCGGCAACTTCATGCGTATGTCCACCAATTTGCTTCGTGATGCTCTGCTCAAATAATATAAATTAGAACAGAGAGAGAGCGCGAGCACATGTTTTGTTATAAAAAGTAAAAAAAATGATTTATATTCAAGTAGTTGCACAATATTTGAAGTTGATTTTTGGCCTGACAGCCATGAGCTCCACGCTCTGTATTTTTTAAATATTAAACAGAGCCAAAATTTATTCGGATTTGAAATTAACAGCGATATGTGCCAATAAATCCGCGATGGCCATGATTCGTCAGAGTTCGATTCACACACTAAATATTAATCTTAATGCGCTTGAGACTCATTTTTCCAAAAAAAAATAGAATGAGGTTAGACCAGCATAAACTCATTCCTTGCAGGCATCTTTTTTCTTCTTGCTATTTTTTTGTCGTTTACATGCATTAATTACATAAATCACCAAGTACATGTAAAAAAAAAAAGAAAAGATTTTGATCTGTGAGCAACATGATGAAAATGAATTCAAGGCTATGCTGATAAAACTGTGATTTTTAACAAAACATCAAGATCCCATTTTGGTTGCTTTTAATCATAAAAAAAAATGCTATAATGAAACTGGTGAAAAAATTTTGACTCGATTAAAGGAATTTGTAGATTTTGAAATGAAAATTAACCTTTTTCTTAAATTCAAAAAGACCTTAAAATGATCACCTTTGCGGCTTCCCGAAGTTTTCTGAGCTTGGTGCTAGACTGGAGCTTAGAGAGGGCTCCGCTGAGAGCTCCCACCGGTGGTGCAGGCCCATCAATGGTGGCCGTCGGAAGAGATACTTGTTTGTTATCATTGAGCACGATTATGAGATTGGAATCCAAGAAACCTGAGTTGTTCATAGCTTCATAAGCTTGTCCGGCCGTCATGGCTCCATCTCCAATCACAGAGATGACATGGTGCTTCTTGCCCAACAAATCCCTCCCAACCGCCATTCCTAAAAATACATCAATTACTAACTTTAATGGAAAAAAAGGAAAAAAAAAACTTGAATTTGATAAAACAAAGCTATCATACATACCAAGTCCTGCAGAAATGCTTGTAGAGCTATGACCAGCCCCAAAAGCATCGTAGATGCTCTCTTCCCTTTTCGGGAAACCAGCAAGCCCAGATGTCTGCCTTAGAGTTAACATCCTTGACCTCCTTCCTGTCAAAATTTTATGCGGATATGCCTGCAAAAATTTAATGTTTTCAAACTCAAGCGCTGTGCGCTGACAGAAAAAATTTAGACAGAATAATGAATGGTTCCATCTTCTGCAACCTGATGGCCGACATCCCAGATGATCTTATCATGAGGAGCATTGAAGACATGATGAATTGCCACAGAAAGCTCCACCACTCCAAGACTAGCGCTCAGATGCCCCCCGGTTCTAGACACTGTGTACACTATCTCGGCTCTTAGTTCTGCCGCAAGTTGTTCTAAATCCTACAGAGGATAGATTCATCAAAGAGGAAGGGAAAAAGATGATGAAAAAAAATAGTTTCCATGTGGAAAAACTGAGTACATTAACCGAGAGATTCTTCATGTGGATGGGATAGTTGATGGTATCCAATAAAGGAGTCTTCGGCTTCTCCCCTGAGAAATCAATCTTCCGCTCACGCTTTTCTTTTCTAACTACAATCTCCTGATCCCCATCGCCGCGCCCTGCTCTCACACAAACCTGAAAAAAATTTGATCTTTTTTTTTGTTAAAAAGAGAAGCCAAAAAGTGAAACGGGAAAGGGATGGATATAAAAGGTTTTATTTTCCGCAAGCTCAGGAAGGAAAGTGGAGAATGGTGGGATCTTTCTTGTCTTAACAATACCTGACGCCGAAAGCCGGCGGTAGGTAAGATAGCCGGCTGAGAAAAAAGGCAATTGGGGGCCATTGGTGATGTGCATAAAGCCATTGCAGTAAGGAGACTACGTCGACGAAGGAGACGAGGAGAGGAAGGGTTGAGTGGGTTGTGAATAGCAATTGAATTAGAGGAGGTGATGTTTTTATAGGAGAAAGTTGCAGAAGTGGCGCTAGTGGAGGAATGACGAAAGTAGTGTTGGGATTCCTCAAAGAATTCCCAATAACACTGCCGAATAGATATTTTCTGAAAAATTTAAAAGAAAAAAAACACAAAACTATATGACTATACATTTCGCTATATAATTCAAAAAATTTTATGAAAGAATCATAATTTTTTTGCATATTCATGCAAAGAAATTTACATGATGCTTCACAATCTTTCTTCTTCGATCCGATGTGAACAACACACGCTAAGATCTCAAAAATCTTCCTTTTCTTCTCCTCTCATGAATGAAAATTGGCTTAAAATTGAAAATCTCGATTTAACTGCTCCTGGGTGTTAGGGCTGTCAATTTGACTCGTTGTTCGTGAGCAGCTCGTGTTCGGCTCGTTAAGCAGCTCGTGTTCGGCTCGTTAGGCTTAACGAACGAGCCGAACACGAACAAATTTTTAAGCTCAAAATGTAAACGAGCCGAACACGAACAACAGTTTGTTCGCTCGTGTTCGGCTCGAAATGGCTCGAAAAAAAAATTATATGACTTTTTATATAACAATATATTACATATATTATTTATATAATAATATATTATATATATTTATGTCTAAATTTAAATCATAACACCTCATATGACAATGTGGTTAGTGTCTTCTTTTGTATACATTTGATCCAAGGTCGAATCCCACATTTTACATCTATTTTTCTTAATTTTAGTTTAGCGAGCCAATTTCGAGCCGAACACGAGCCGAACACGAACACGAATATTTAAATTGAGCCGAACACGAACACACTGTTCACGAGCCGATTTCGAACACGAGCTGATTTCGAACACGAGCTATTTCGAACGAGCCGAACACGAGCCAAGCCTGAGCTCTCAAAAGCTCTGCTCGTTTACAGCCCTACCTGGGTGTTTATGATATGATATACACCAGTTGATGTGGTACATATATAAATCAAACAGGAGAACAATCGACGAAGAAAAAAATAGAACGAGAAAAATCACACCCGAAAAGAACATACAGATTTATGTGATTCGGCAAATTGCTTACGACCACAAAGTTACAGAGGATTTTAATATTTGAGGAATTTGCACCAGTCGATCACCTCGACTTACAAGAGAAATATTTCATTTCGTTGATGTCTCTTCTTCTCTCTATGTTCTTCTCTCTCTACACCGAGATACATCGAAGAAACACTACACCGAGATACATCGAAGAAGATAAACATACAAGAGAAATAAAACAAATTTCTTCTGTCACAAGCTACTAAGAAGAAGTCAAGGGAGAAAAATCTCTTCTTCTTTCTTCTTCCTTTTGCTGTAAGAAACTACCTCTTGCACTTCTCTTCCTTCTATCCTGAGGAAGCCCAAGGAAGAACACCAATCATGACTTCGAAACCCAAGGAGAGTCATCCGAAGTTTTTTATCGCGAAACCGGGCGACGCGGGAGCGATAGAGCGGGAGCAAATCGCGTAACCGTAAGGTCGCGGTTACAACCTTTCGCGATCTAGGTAGGCGGGAGCGGGCGCTTCGCGAATCGACGTCAGACATAGACGGGGCGGGAACGGGAGATCGGTCTCCAGCATAACAAATCTCCAACTTGGAGATCGATACACAGGCTACAACGTCTTCTTTCTCTAACTGATATCCTCAACTGGCGGTGTTGCCCTTTTTCTTCAAACATGAATCCTCAACCATGAATCCTCCACCATTAATACTCCACTATGAATCATCAATCTCTACAACTCAAAGCATATATCTTCACTTTAGAAGTCTAACTGAAGTTGTGCACAACTTCAGCTTCTTAAGAGTAACACCATTAGTCAACATATCATTAATGTCTAAATAGTCTTGCACCTCCAAGCTATCTCCTGAATTACTCTTGTCTCTATTTACAACTCCCACTGCATGGACAATATCATGCCTCTGCTGAAAGCTTTTTTTCAACAAGTCTAGTTTTATACCTCTTACTGTCACCACGCTCAGTCTTCACCTAACACACCCACTTGTTGTGTAATGTCTTCTTCTTTGGTGGAAGTTCTGCCAGCTCCCACTTGCTCAAACTTTCATCTTGCAAGATTTCATCATTGCTCTGTAGTTCTCCACTATATGTGGAACAATAGGAATGGGTGCCCCGGACCCACTATCCTCTTCATTTCCATCATCAACAGAACTATGAATTGCCAGCAATATTGCATCTTATACTTCTTCTGATACCACATTTGCGCTATCATTCTCAATCTTCTTGGGATTCCCGCAGTTCCTCTTTATGTTGCTAGCCTTGCCACAATTTCAGCAGATTGTCTGTTGACCAGAGTTTGATTTTGATCTCCCTCTATTTGATTTCATGTCTTGTCATCTCTCTCTGAAATCAACATTCAATGTTGAACTCGTACATGAGATCTCGCCAGAATCTTTCTTGCGCACCTCCTCAGCCAAAATCAAATCACGAATATCATCACATTTCAATTTAGATTTACCTGCAGAACTGCTAACTACCATCCACCATCCCTAACTACCATCCTCATGGCTTTCCAATTATTTGGCGACGATGCCAACAATATCAGCGCATGTATCTCATCATCAAAATTAATTTCAACAGACGATAATTGATTGAGAAATATCTTCCACCATCTTCAAATTGAATAACTTCTTCATCAAGCACACATTGTTATTCACCGATGGCTTTTCATACATACCTGATAAGCCTCCCATTAGATCTGACGACGTTGTGTGCGACGGACCTCGATAGGGTCAATTGAATAACCCTCAGAACTTTTCGATCCAACAAATTCTATTCATCCTCATCCATCCTTTCAGGTTTTTTCTCCAATAACGGAAGATGAAGTTTCTCCCCATACCCCATAGAGGTAGTCCTCTATCTTGTATTCTCCAATAAATAAATTCTGTGTCATCAAATTTCTTGATTCCTAAAACCTTCACTTTAGCTGCAACCATCATTCTTCCTCAGATCCGAACAAAGCTATGATACCAGTTATTGATGATATGATATACACCAGTTGATGTGACATATATATAAATCAAACAGAAGAATGATCAATGAAGCGAAAAATAGAACGAGAAAAATCACACCCGCAAATTCCATTCCATTTCCCCATCCGGCGCAATCAGAGCCGTCCGTGTGATACACGCGCGATCCAACGACACTCGGTCATCGTCCCCAATAGAGCCAACTCGCAAACCGTCCATATTCTAGGCATATTATCTAGCTCGATACTCAATCAAATTAAGTGAGGTTTGTTCCTATAGATTCGTCTTGACTAGGAAAACATATTCATACGGTTAATCAACCCTTAAATCAACTCTATGCACATGAACAATCAAATGAAGATCGGTTTAGGGTTAAGTTTCAATACCTTGGTCCAAGATGGGAAGCCTCGATTGGATGCTTGTGGAAGCTTTATGGGGTCCCAAGAGCCTAGGGATGGAGCCTCAAGCAGTGGTGAATCGCCTAGATATGATTTCGACCAAAGTTGATTTGGGGTGTTGGTCAAAGTTCACCTTAAGGTGCTATGGTGATGGGGCTTTTGTGGGGGATCTTCTTCTCTTGATGCGGGGATGGTATGGGTGCAATCAATTTTGATTTGGTGGAGGTTTGGTGAGTGTTCTCTTTCAACCTAGTGATTGGGCTCCAGAATTGGGCTCAAGCAGTGGATTTGAGTGTCTAGGGATGGTTGGGTTGAACTCAAGAGGTCTTAAGAAAGCTCTGGGAGCAATTTGACAGAGTCTCCCCAATGAATTTCAAGCTCTCCTCCTTTAGCCATAGAGGGTGGGTTTAAATAAAGGGAGAAGGTGAGGCCACCAGGAGCATTTGGTGGGTGCCCTATGTTGCTCATGTGGATGCCAACGATGTGCAAAAATCCAATTGGGATGAGCCAACTTGGATGGATTTAATTTTGAGTTTTGGCCATGTTGGAGCTTTTGATTTTGGGTTTTCCGGCCACTAAGGTGGCTGACCGGCTAGGGAGGGGTCACCATCCAACTCAGGGAAGTCAGGGCTTGGTCTTGGTGAAGTCAATTGGGGTTGGTCATGTGTAAAGATATGAGATTGACACAGTATGAGAAAAGGGCCATTTTGGGTCAAATTGGGTCAATCATGGTTTGGGTTGGGTTCAACCACCAAGGTTAGTCTTGAGCTGAAGAGGATCAGATGGGTTAGCTAAATTGGTGTAGAGAGATCCCCATCCAAGTGATTTGGCTAAGTATGAGGTATAGAGGAATCATTAAAAGGGTTAAAAACCTTTTTAAAGAAGTTCGAAAGTGGCTTGTCCCCTTTCCATTAATAGTTTGATGATGTGGCAAGACTCTCATGGCTTTTCTATGACTTGAGAGTGGCTTCATGGCTTGCATGTGGCTTCGTTAATTTTCATGAGGAGGGATTTTGGATTTTTTTTGGTATTTTTGGTGAATTTTGGCTTGATGCTTGATTTGGAATGCTTTGATTTTGGATTTAGAACTTTAGGAGTGAGATTTAGAACTTTATAGAACTTTAGGAGTGATTTTGATTGAATGGATGATGGGGATAAAATTCATCATGTGGGCTTTTAATTGAATTTAGGCTTTTTGGAATGACTTAAGGATTTGGGCTTTTAAAATGGAAATTGATTTTGTGCTAAAATTTGGGCTAATTGAATGTTGAGTTTGGTGTAGGAATATGTCATGAAGAATTTGACAAAATTTCAAGTGATTTTGAGTTGAATTGATGGGCTAATTTGATGAATTTAAGCATATGGTCAAAATTGGGCCTTTTTTTATTTGAAGAAATTAGACTTACAATTGAGTCAAATTAGGCTTGAATTTTGTTTAGAATTGAGTTAGGGATGCTGAATTTTGATTTGGAATTGAAATTGGACAAGATTGGGTTCAATGGGGCTAAGATTGGGGTTATTAAGATTGGGGCTAATTTGAGGACATTTGAGCCTTTAAGGTCAAATTGGGGCTTTTGGTCAAATTGAGTCTGTCGGCACTATTTTTGGTGTGGGGTTTGCCCGTAAGAAGCTGTCGGTCATCGGAATTGAAATCCCGTTGCCCGCTTCGGAAGGACGTTTTA